>NC_133457.1:116092893-116404560 GCF_048565385.1 Saimiri boliviensis
GTGGAGAGATTGAAGACCTTCATCTAGGATCAAGCAACCCCAGAAAATAATTTTAAACCTGTCCATTCAGACAAGGGGGTCCAAAACCACAAGGTTCAGCATCCTGAACTAATATCCAGCTGTTATCTCGGTAAGTAGCTCCCAGTCCTTAGCTCAGAAGTGACTGACTACAAAAGCATATTCCATTTTTATGAGCACATCTCCTATTTGCTAGCTAAGCTTGATACTACAGGGATCTCTTTCCAGTTTTTAGAATTTAAAACAATGATCTAATCACTCACATTTTCTTTCACAACTTTGCTCTAGAAGTGAACTTTCGAATCCGGAACAGTGCTGCATTGTGAGTTCCCAAACAGCTGCTGTTCACGAGTGATCTATGCTGGCACACGCAGGGATCATGGATTTTTCTTTGGCTGTCAGCTTTCAAAATTACCCAGCAATCCCAAAATGAATTTCCACTAATCTGACAGTTTTGCCTCTCCTGACATGATGTACTGTATATTCAGTGGTCAGCAGGGACTATTTAATTGCAGTTAAGCCTGTGCTATTCACTGTGGCATTTAAAATAGAGCAATGTGTGACACGGCTACCCTTGCTGACTCTCCAGGCCCAGATGGGTGGGTGGAACTCGATTTTGGGGGGAAACTTTCTACCTGGGAGCACTTAGTAATTAAGTTTTACTAGCTAGCAGCTTTAATTTTTTTTACTTTGAAGATTTATAACTGTTAGAATCAAAACTAATGTAAATCTCTCTACAAGGTAGAAGGAACTGAAATATTGGATGACTCTGATGATGAGTTAAAAATGGATTAGAAACTCAAGAAAGGAGAGATTAACATTTTTTAGAGTGCATACCATATGCTCGGCAGTTTTCAGATGATGTTATCTCACTTTTCTCTTGAAGGATTCCAAAGACAAAGGGACATTCCACCCCCCCACCCCCATTTTACAGATGCAGAGACTGAGGCTTTAAAGAGATTAAGTTAATGCCCAAGATCTGTAGGGGTGTGAGCAGAGCCAAGATTTGATCCCAGGTTTGTCTGATAACAGTCTAGATTCTTATACCCCACACTAAACTTCTCAAAAGATGCTAGACGTCCCTGGTTTTCAACTGCTTATTTGACAGGTGGAGAAACTGAGGTATAGACACTTCCAAGTGACTTGCTCGGAATTAAGTTATCCCAGACTCAGGAAATGAGCCTGTGGGTATTCATAAATCTAGTTAGTAAGAAGAATGCAGTACTTTGCCACTTATAAAGTACTATAACATCCATTATCTCATACTAAGTTTTGGTTTTCAAGCAGTTCTATGAACTGGTAACTCACAAAGAAAAGCATTTCGATAAGAGCTCTTTTTCCCACAGTTGAATTTCAATGCTAAATATCTGCAGTATAACCACAAAATCGCTACTGAAGGTTCCGTTAACACTTGAACAGCAAAGACTTAAGTGGATTCACTTATTCCGCAAATATTATTAAGCTCATAGTGTGTGCTAAGCATTATTCCACGTGCTGGAAATACTTAAGTGAGTAAAATATTTTAAAATTCCCTACCCTAAGAGGGCTTACATTTTAGAGGGCACAGCAGATGACTGACTAGGTAAATGAGTGAAATATATAGCATGTCAGGTCGTAAGTGTGAGCCAGTGAAATCAAGATGGAAAAGACAGAAGGGAGCACTGGAAGCAGGGATCAAGCAGAGAGGGTGATGTTTGAATGAAAACATAAAAGATATGAAGAACAAGCTTTTTGAATATGTAGAGAAGAGTATTCCGGGTAGAGGGAACAGCTAATGCTAAGACCTTGAAGCAGTAAATATACACTTTTTTGTGTTTAAGGAACAGTAAGAAAGCCAAATCCATGAGAAGTTTGACTATTTTGTGTTAGTATTCTTATGGTACTTTGAAAAAATTGGGCTGGGTGCAGGGACTCTCCTCTGTAATCCCAGCACTTTGGGAGGTCAAGGCGGGTGGATCACAAGGTCAGAGATAGAGACCATTCTGGCTAACATGGTGAAACCCAGTCTCTACTAAAAATACAAAAAATTAGCCGGGCATGGTGGCGGGTGCCTGTAGTCTCAGCTACTTGGGAGGCTGAGGCAGGAGAATCACGTGAACCCAGGAGGCAGAGGTGGCAGTGAGCCAAGATCATGCCACCACACTCCAGCCTGGCGACAGAGCAATAGTTGACATTCAATTAATTGTACATATTAAAAATACACAATTTGATAAGTTTAGACATATGTATACACTCATGAAACCGTCATCACAATCAATATAATGAATATATCCATCACCCACAGAAGTTTCCTGGATCCCCTCTGTAAGCATTCTCTTCCATTCTTCCCCATTATCTCCCCAGCCCCACCTCCATGGCACTCCTGATCTGCTTCTTTCCACTATAGCTTAGTTGGCATTTTAGAGAATTTTATATTCACAGAGTCTTTGGCGTATGTAATTTTTGGTCTGGCTTCTTTTAGTCTGCATGATCATTCTGAAATTCATGCATGCATGTTGTGTGTGTAAGTAACTCATTTCTTTTACTTGCTAAGTATTCTTTGATTATGTGGACATTCTATAATTTATTTGTTTGTTCATTTGTTGATGGCATTTGGGCCATTTTGGGTATGAAACTCTTGCAAACAAAGCCCTATGAATACATCCGTACAAGTCTGTGTGAACGGATGCTTTCATTTCTACTGGGTACGTACCTGGACTGGTCTGATCGAATCATAAGGTAGATGTATGTTTAGCGTTTTAAGAAACTGGAAAACTCTTTTCCAAAATGCTCATTTCATTTTACATTTCCACCAGCTGCATGTGAGAATTCTAGTTGCTTGGCATCCTCATCAACACTTGGTATGGTTAGCTTTATAACCTTGATTAAATAGTTACACAGTAGCTTTTCATGGTGATTTTGGTGATTTTAATTTGTATTTCCCTAATGGTTAGCAATGTTGCAGTTTTTCATGAACTTATATGCCATTCATATGTCTTCTGTGGTAAAATATCTGTTCAAGTCTTTTCCCTTTTTGGGGATCTCCCTTCTCCTTCTTCTTTTTCTTCTTTCTATCCTGCTTCTTCAGACAGGTTTTACTACCATTGTCCAGGTTGTTGTGTAACGGTGTGATCTTGGCTCACTGCAACCTCTGCTTCCCAAGCTCAAGCGAGTCTCCGCCTCAGCCTCTCAAGTAGCTGGGACTACAGGCACACGCCACCACGCCCGGCTATTTTTGTTTTGTATTTTTTTTTTTTTTTTTTTTTTTTGTAGAGATGGTGTTTCACCATGTTGTCCAAGCTGGTGTTGAACTCCTGTCCTGGGCTGAAGCAATCCACTTGCTTCGGCCTCCCACAGTGCTGGGATTAAAGGTCTGAGTCAGCACACCCAGCCTTATTAAGTTTTGAGTATTCTTGGTATGATCTGGATATAAGTAGTTTATCAGATATACGATTTGTGAAAATTTTATCCCTATCAATGACTTACTTGTCTTTTAATTCATCTAACGTTCTTTATTTTGATCGAGTCCAATTCATCTTTTCTCTCCTTTATAGATTGTGCTTTTGGTGTTACATCTAAGAAATCTTTGCTTTTGATTATTTTAAAAATTGATTTTCTCATTAAGTAAAAGAAAATGTACTTTCAAGTTCCTTTAAGTATATCCGTGTTACCTAGGCAACCAAGTTATTTATCAATAGGTGATCATTTGTAATGATTTGTTAATAAAGGAATTAGAGAATTTTGCTTTTCATGATTCTTAATGTACTTGCAAGACCTCATTCCCTTTAGTATAAGCTTATCAAGGACCTATGGCCAACTTGGAAGAGAGGCAGGTATGATTTTCTGGGGAAAGCATCCTGGGCCCTAGCCATAGGAGACTGAATTTCCTTCTTTGTTCTGCTACTAATCAGAAGCTCAACTCTGGGCCAGCTGTATTCTCTTTTTTTTTGGTTTATGTTTCCAGTTGCAAAAATAAGGAGTTGTACTAGATTTTTCTGTGCTCCTGCCTAGTCCTAATACTATATAAATGGGATATTGACAGTATATTGAACATCTTTAGGAAGACCAGGACTAGAGTCAGGCAAGAGCTGCATCAAGGGCACAGCATTTCAGAAGCTGTGTCCTGTCAGACTAGTCCACATTTTCATCCTGCATTTACACAACCCTAACAAGGAGGCACTTGCAAGACACTGGGAATGAGGGCCTCCTTGAATTTTATGCCCTCCGTAATTCTCTTGCCGTACCCCAGTTCTGGTCTGGACCTTCAATGAGATAAGAGAGCATGACCCATGTGGGGGCTGTGATGCCCTGGTACAGGGCGTCTGGCATTGGAGTATGCATTCGAATCCCCTGGGAATATTGCTCATTCTCATTCAGAAGATCTGGTGTGGGGCTTGAGATTCTGCCTTTCTAACAAACTCCCAGCTGATGCTTGTTCTGGTGCATGAGCCACACTTTTCATGCCAAGGAACTAGAATGGACCAGCTTTGTCCAGAAAAGCAACTCACCTTTGTTCATTGCTACGTGGGAATTCAGCCCTGAGTGCCCACTGTTTGTTTGTTTGTTTGTGTTTTTTGACAGAGTCTTGCTCTGTCACCCAGGCTGGAATGCAGTGGCATGATCTTGGCTTACTGCAACATTCGCCTCCCAGGTTCAAGCACTTCTTATCCCTCAGCCTCCTGAGTAGCTGGGACTACAAATGCGTGACACCACATCAGGCTAACTTTTGTATTTTTACTAGAGATGGGGTTTCACCAAGTTGGCCAGGCTGGTCTTGAACTGCTGATCTCAAGTGATCTGCCCACCTCAACCTCCAAAGTGCTGGCATTACAGGTGTGAGCCTCCATGCCTGGCCCCCATGTCTTAATTAGTCAAAAGAGACACTAGAAATCTGTTGTGTAATATGAAGTCTTTGAAAATGGGCAAAGAAATGGTAAGATCTCAGAACAAATTTAATCACAAAGTCAACATCCCCATCCCCACACCAGCAATGTTAGCCTAAAAAAGGATGTCACAGTTAGACTCAGTTTCATTTCTCAGGGTATCCCTGCTTGAGTTGACATGAAGTGATGGATCAGTGGCTCCCCTATTCCCCTCTTCCATCCTTTGCACCCACGGCATCTCCACTGGCAATTTTTCATTTTTGTTCTTTAGCATATCCCCCACCCCCCGACTCTTTCTCTCCATTTCCTAGCTCCTTACATGCCTCAAACCTTCTCTGGAGTAGAGAGCTGTCTCTTTTGTCAGCCTGACATCCATTTGTTCATCTTCTGGCATCAGCCTGTGTTGTTCTGAAGATTTATTCTATCCCCACATTTAGCTCATGGGATTTAAACCAGACTGCACCCACCTTTCTGCACCCATGGCTCTGGTAGAGACCAGGCCCAAGCTGAGCAATCAGGGTATTCTATCACCCCAGCTCCAGTGAGTGGCGGAGGAATGAGCACATTATTCAGGCAGGATCGGCTACCTTTCCTGCCTAGCCTGAGTTATTAGGAAAAGGAGCCCTTTCCCTTGGAATTGATAAACTGTCAATAATGATATCTAACACTTACTGAGTGTTTACTCTCTACCAGGCACTGCTTTAAGAACATGCTTTTACATGAATTATCTCTTTTAATCCTCACAACAACCCTGTTTTGTATGTACTTTTATTGTCATCATTTCACAGATTGGGAAACCGAGGTTCAGAGAGGTTAAAGAGATGTGCCTGAAGCCACATAGCTTGCAAGTGGTGGAGCTGGGATTTGAACTTGTCAATGTGGCTGCAGAGCTGAGCTCTTGGAGATTAGGTTATACTGCCTAGCAGCATGTAAGCCTGGAGCTGCTGGCAGTCATTTTGTAAGTTTGCAGAGTGAACCTCAATGAGCACAAAAGCAGAGAGGAAAGCAATACTGAGAGATGCAAAAGAGTCAGTGTTCCAGCAACGGGATGGGATCTGAAGTCCTGGATCAAACCTCACCTGATGCCAAGCTCTACCCGTTGGACTTGCCAATTCTAAGACCCAAATTTACCCTTTTGAGGGGATTGAGTTTGAGTGAGCATTTTTGTTTGTTTGTTTGTTTTGGCATTAGAAATATTCCTGATTAATACACAGTATGACCTCAATCAAGACTCATCCTTTCTTTAGGGATCAATTTTTTTATCTGTAAAATAAAGGGTTTATCACCATTCTTTGGTTGAATCTTACCTGAAACATTTTTTCAGCCTTCATCAATCTCATCTAAGCCTTTATTTCCATAGAGCAATGCTGTTTAACGGAGGAGGGGAAACTGTCATGGAGTCTTACTGTCCTGAGCTCAAATATGGTCTCTGTATTAGCTTCATCTATTTATTTTCTGCCTCTCAGTACTAGAATGAAAACTCTAGAAGGGAAAGGAATTTTGTCTGATTTTCGTACTGCTGTATCCTCGGTATTTTGAACTGTATCTAACTCAGAGAACAATCTCAAAATATTTGTTTTGATTTTCATATATCTGTATATGTGTTTGCTAAATGAGTGAAGAAATCCTTTTATGTCTTTATGGATAACAAGCTGACTTGGGCATGGTTTTCAGTTATGAGTCCTTCTTTTCATGCGGGAATGGTTACGGATGGTATTTGTCCCTCTCTGCTTTATAATTCTCTCATCCATTTTTGAATTCATGGACAGAAACAATAGATGAAGAAAATGGAATCGTCTCTGAACAAAACACAGGCTTTTAATGCTTGTTAAATCCTGTAACATATTACTACTTCTCAACTCACAGTAAGCAGTTAAGTTCTTATGACGGATGAATTTCCAGTTTCAAATGATATAAGAGAGGACTATGTCTTACTTTCCTTCCTATTTTACTTATATTTCAATATCTTAGTAGAGCTATTACATGAAATTGATCCCCCAGCATTAGGAAACAGGATGTTGCTGACACTCTAATATGCTATTATATAATGTACCATTATTTGTCATTTTTGTCATGACATCCAGCCCAAGCTTCTCTCTTGCAAATAAACCTCATTTTTGTTTTGGGTGGCAACGTGCTCAGATCCAGGCAACAATAATGTTGCTGTAACTTTAGGATTTTTTTCCTATGTTTTATGCACTGTTCTAAGCCAGAAACATGCATTTTATGTATGTGATATATGAAGGCATGGATTGGGATTGGATCAGCCAGTTGTGCTGTTGCTGACCCTGAATTCCAGGCAGCTAAGTGTGGTCACGATGTTCTCCTGCCCAGTAAGAGGCTATGCAGCAGGTGAACTGCGGAAGTGGACTCTGCCGCCAGGTTTGCGACCTTGGAGAATTTGGAGAATTTATTTAATGTCTCAATAACTAAGGTTTGTTGTTTTGTTTTTTTTTTTCCTTTTCCTAAATCTCTGAAATGGGGTTAATAATATTTACCTCACAGAGTTGTTGCAAAGGTTAGATGATCTAACATGTGCGACACACTTAGAAAAATGCTCGATCAGTTCTTCTCAAATGAGACAAGTGTGCCTCCCAGGAGACGTTTGGCAATGTCAGGAGATACTCGTGGTTATCACAGCTAGGGTGGGAGTGGGGGCAGATGCTTCTGGCACCTAGTGATTAGAGGCCAGGGATGCTGTTAAACATTCTACAATGTACGGGACAGACCCTACAACAAAGAACAATCTGGTCCTGCGTGTCAGTAGGACAAAGTGGGAAATACTGGCCTACACTTTAATAAACACTCAGAAAATGGGAGCTGCTTGAGGGCTGCCCAGAAAATAACCTCCAGAAGAGGAGAGATGTATTGTTTGTTTACCTACCCTACCCCTGGGGCTTAGACCAGTGCTTGGCACACAGTCATTTCTCAGTAAATATGTGTTAAATGAATGAATGATAGATAAAATGACCCTTGGGAAATTTTTGCTTGCATGACTATCCCATCCTCCTCTGGTTTCTTCCTACTTTGGTCTCAGTCATGGTAAGAGGTTACAGGAGCCATTTGCCACTAAGGTACCCAACATGCTGATGGAAGAAGCGAAGGCTGGAAGGAATCTCAGCCTCTGATGACCTTGTCAGCCACGGAACTGGCCTGGACTACCTGATGCCAAGGTTTTCATTCTATAAAAGAATTGCTCCCTCTTTGTTAGGCCACGATTGTATAGGTTTCTGTGACATGCAGACAAAAACATCTATAACTAATAACCAGAAAGTACAGCATCCTTTCTTGGATTTACGACATAAATTTAGTGTCTCAAACCCACTGAAGAAAACGCCATTGGTTAGTTTACTTCAAAAGGCTCTGCTTATCGTCAGATACACTGAAATCAAATTATTTTGTATTTGGCAACTGTGCTCCAATATTTAAATGCCAACACTGAATGCTCTCACAAAAGTGGAAATATCGTACCACTTTTTGGAAGTGCTTGGCAGCTAACAAACTTATCTTGGCATAAACTCTAGGAAGTTGTCTTAATTTTCAAAATTACTCATATAAAGAAGACATAGATACGGCCAATAAGCATATGAAAAAAAGCTCAATATCACTGATCACTGCAGAAATGCAAATCAAAACCACAATGAGATACTATCTCACACCAGTCAGAGTGGCTATGATTAAAAAGTAAAAAAAATCACATGTTGGCAAGATTGCGGAGAAAAGGGAGTGCTTATGCACTGTTGCTGGGACTGCAAATTAGTTCAGCTACTGTGGAAAGCAGTGTAGTGATTCCTCAAAGAGCTAGAAACAGAACTACCATTAGACTGAGCCACCTTATTACAGGGTATATACCCAAAGGAATATAAATCCTTCTACCATAAAGACATGTGCACACGTATGTTCATTACAGCTCTATTCACAATCGCAAAGACATGGAATCAACCTAAATGCCTATCGGTGACAGGCTGGATAAAGAACATGTGGGATAGATATACCATAGAATACTATACAGCCATAATAAAGGATGAGCTCATGTCCTTTGCAAGAACATGGATGGAGCTGGAGGCCATTATCCTTAGCAAACTAACGCAGGAACAGAAAACCAAATATTGTATATTCTCATTTGCAAGTGGGAATTAAATGATGAGAATGCATGGACACAAACAGGGGAACAACTCACACTGGGGCTTATTTGAGGATGGGGGGTGGGAGGAGAGAGAAGAGCAGAAAATATAACTATTGGGTACTAACCTTAGTACCTGGATGACAAAATAATCTCCACAACAAATCCCCATGATACAAATTGACCTATGTAACAAACCTGCATATGTATCCCTGAATCTAAAATAAAAGTTTTAAAAAGTTACTCATATATTTAATGCATGTTTGTTGAAGGCTTAAGATAGGTCCAAGACGGGGCAGGGAGTAGGGTATAACAAGAAGAAAACAGAGCTAAGTTCAGTTTTCTGTCCTTCTAAAAGTGACAGACTGAAAAGAAATCTGGATAGGAAATTGCCAGGGCAGTGAGTATCATGAAGAAGCACAGAGTTCTAAACAACAGTTACTGGGCGTCTCTAAGCTGCTCATGAGATCAGGAAAGGACTTTTCTGAGAAAGTGAGACCTGAATTAGAATGTCAAGAGGCAGTATAAGACCGTGGTGATTAAGGCTCTGGGGTAAGATTATGAAGTTTTTGTTTGTTGGTTTGAAACAGGACCTCTGTCACCCAGGCGGGAGTATGGTGGCAGGATCATATCTCACTGCAGCCTCAAACTCCTGGGCTGAAGCCATCCTCCTGTCTCGGCCTCTTGAGTAGCTGGGACCACTGGCATGAACCACCAAACCTGGCTTATTTTTCTTTTTTAATTTTAAAATTTAGTGTAGAGATGGGTTATCACTATGTTGCCCAGTCTAGTCTTGAACTCCTGACCTCAAGCAATTCTCCTACCTCAGTCTCAGAAAGTGCTATGATTATAGGTGAGCTTATGAGCTTTTGAATTCCCTTATTACCTATTCTTAGATGCATAATCTTGAGTAGTTAATTACCAAAAGGCTTGATACCTTATTTATTAAAATAATACTTCATAGGGTTAGTGTGAAAATTAAATGAGATAATACGTGTAAAACTGCTGTAAGCCTCAAATATTATAAGCCTTCAAGAAGTGTTAGATTTGTAATTATTAAAAATTCACAGCCGGGTGCAGTGGCTCACACCTGCAATCCTAGCACTTCGGGAGGCTGAGGCGGGCAGACCATGAGGTCAAGAGATGGAGACCATCCTGGCCAACAGGGTGAAATCCCGTCTCTACTAAATATACAAAAAATTAACTGGGCTTTGTGGTGTGTGACTATAGTCCCAGCTACTTGGGTGTCTGAGGGAGAAGAGCTTGAATCCAGGAGATGGGGATTGCAGTGAGTCAAGACTGTGCTGTTGCACTCCAGCCCGGTGACAGAGCAAGATTCCATCTCAAAAAAGGAAAAGAAAAATTCACTAAAAATCAAGGGCATGCACAAACTTAATTTATGATTTGTCAAAACTTGTTTCTGGTTCATCCCTTGAAGTTTACATCATCTAGAGACTCAGAACTTGGGATGCTCCTTGTTCCTCTGAGCATTTGAACAAATCCAGTGTCCTTTTTGAGCAAAATAAGAGCTCCACCTTTAGAATTTGTGAATCTCCCTTTCAGATGAAAAAGCTTTTTTGTATTAGATAAAGTTGATCCTTAGATCCCTACGATTTTCAGATGAAAATCTCTTTGTGACCATGAGAATTTTACTTTCGGTGTATTTGTACATTTTCTCCTATGATACAGGGTAAGACGTGTAGTTCAATGTTTTCCTTTTTGTCTTGACCACTAGGAAAGTCAACTATATATACATTGAATGCTCAGTGTTGTTGCAGCTCTGATGCGTAATAATGTCTTTTTTTTTTTTTTTTTTTTTTTTTTTTTTTTATGAGACAAAGTTTCGCTCTTGTTACCCAGGCTGGAGTGCAATGGTGCGATCTCGGCTCACCGCAACCTCCGCCTCCCGGGTTCAGGCAATTCTCCTGCCTCAGCCTCCTGAGTAGCTGGGATTACAGGCACGTGCCTCCATGCCCAGCTAATTTTTTGTATTTTTAGTAGAGGTGGGGTTTCACCATGTTAACCAGGATGGTCTCGATCTCTTGACCTCATGATCCACCTGCCTCAGCCTCCCAAAGTGCTGGGATTACAGGCTTGAGCCACCGTGCCTGGCAATAATGTCTTATTGTTACTTTTTCTTTCCCTCTCATGATACTATATATAAGTCTCATTTGTATTATGCTTAATTTAGTGAACTACGTCACATTTTAGGCAGTGAATGGCTTACAAATAAAGATAATAAATGAGCAATTTTGTACATTTGCGATTATATTTTTCTGCTTTTGAAGTTAATCAACATGGGCAACACCCTTGGTGGTGATTGTCATACACACACACATACATATGCAAGCATGTATGTGTTTTGATATATTAGATATGCAGATACAGGTGTAGACATGAATTCTCAGCTGAAAAATAGGAATAGCTAGTGAAAATTTGTGGCTAGACTTAAATCTCTAGGAACTGTTCCTTAGAAAGGACATATTAATGCAAGGTAAATTTTACTAGGAAGAACTAAGTAATAATTCTTCTGTTATAAACCATACAACATGATAAGGGAGTTAAGTTTAGATTACTTTAAAATACTTGTGGTTGGGGTTCTATGATTTAGACACAATTGTTTCTCTCAAAATTATTTCTCATGACCTCGATATAACTTCAAGGACATCTAATGCCTAAGGAATCAGATCAAAGATGCCACTTGAAATTTCAAAATAGGATACTAAGATATTCCACTGTAGCCTTCTGGCAGCAGTTACATGAGTTGCCTTTCGGTCTTTGAAAACTGGTGTTGCCATCTTATAAAGAACAGTGTGAAATTGAACTTGCAATTAAAAAATAAGCTTCATTTTCCCCCTCCTCCCCACAAAGCTCTTGACACAACCAAATTGAGGGTCATCAGGAAACAGAAGGAAGAGAACGCTGTAAGGTTTCAAAGATGCCTGGTAGAAATATTTCTTAATTGAGCCGTGCTTTCGAGCTGCGTGGAATTGTTCTTATTAAAAATTAAATAAGAACAGCAGAGAAGAACATAGGAGGCTCTTCGAGATTAGAGCTTCGTGAGATTTACTTAAAAGGCTTTCATTAGGCACTGGGGGTTCTGAAGCATATTAAAACCTTACCTATACAAAATATATGGCACTCTAGCTTTTAGCCTTTTCCCTAAGAAATAAAAAACACGGGCGCTTAAAACAGGAATAGGAAAATAATATTTTCACAGCGTTCTTTGAAATAAGGTCTACATGTTCAGATCAGCAAATAATCGGCCTCTTTGTTCTTTTCTTCTCCTTTCCCCGTCTTTCGTTTTTCCCTGCTTTTGTCAAAGCAGGTTAGTACAGGTCCTAGCTGTGGTTTGGTTCTTTATTTTGTTATTACAATATTTTAAAAATCAATTTTCCGTCTTGGGTGAATGGAGGAAATGTTTGCAGCAGGGCTTCTCAAACATTAATGCGCACATGAGTCACCTGGGATCTGGTTTAAATGTAGATTCTGATTTAGTGGGTCTGGGAATGGGGCCTGGGGTTCCGCATTTCTAACAAGCTCCCGGGGGAGGTCAATGCTGCTGATCTGTGGACTGTTCTAGAATAGCAAAGAGCTCCAGTAGCCCCTAAATTAAATCATATTCATCCCGTTCCTTTAAAGAAGGTAGGAATGGACTGACTGGGGGAAGAGTGGGGCTAGAGAAAATAAAAGAAGAATAAGTAGAAAGAAAAACTGTACCATACACACAAATATAAACAGCCTAATTATCCACATTGCTTCTATTTGATGATTTGGCATTCCTGAGTAAGTGATGTCTATAATGAAAATTTTGTCATATTTTTGCAATACGACTTGGTTTTTGGTAAAGCAATCGGAGTTCAAAGAAATGATCTTTTAAAGTGCTGAGTATGGAACACACATGCGTGCATACACACACACACACACACACACACACACACACACACACACACTGCTGCCAGTCAGAGCTGCCTGTTCTTCTATATATGTGAGGGTTCATAATTTTCCCCAGAGGATACAAAGAACCATGTCGTTAAACAGTTTTGCCGTAGGCAGAGCAAGGGATAGAGGCCTGATGTTCAACAAAAATTTCAACAATGAGGTCACTTATCGCATTGGAGCTGAGGTTCAGGAAGAATTCCTTCATCAATAAGATCAAGTGAAAAGATTCATTGGGAAGTATTGGAAATACTTTGCAAGCTACAGTGTTGGATATGTGCTACTTGCTATTATTTTTTTCCTGTTTGCATTTATTTGCTGATATTTTATTTCATTTAAAAACCTCCTTTTGAGTTGTTGCTGGCTCATGCAATTCATGCTGGTTTTATTGCAATTTGCCAACATGCATAAAAACTGAAAATTAAAAGTGATCTTATACTCCAATCTAGCAAATCCATGGCCTGAAATGAATTCTACCTAAACCCTCATGTAAATGTAGAGAGAGAGATGCATGAGGAGGATCACTACGTTATTGCTTGAATGGAAAAAAACTGAAAACTCCTAAATGTCCTTCAATGGGACTGGCTCTGTGTGTAACGGCACATCCATAGAGTGAGATATTCTGTTGCTTAAATCCCCAAATAAAGTGCAACTGAGGTATGAGCATAGAAAGATATCCTGAATATAAACATGGCTATGTTTAAAAAGAAAAAAAAAGGAAGACAAAAACCCACAAAGAATATGTGCTAAAGTTGGGTTGTCCATTTGTCTGTCTGTTCGAGCTTTCTTTTGTTAGCCTGGTAAAATCTTTTGACAAAAATAACCCTAAAAGGGTACCAGCAGTGATCACTAGGAAAGGAATTAAAAGGAGCTACCTTTTGCTTCTATTTTCATACTTTTTCTTGCTGTATTTCTGGGAAACAGAACATAAATAGAAAAGAGGGCAGAATGAGCAAGTAACTAGAGGACTTAGATTTGGGTCTCAGTTTGCTTGGCCGAATAATAGCTTTGGGCAAGTTATTTCCCAACTCTGCGCATTTGTGTCCTCAAATGTACGGTGTGGATCAGGACAACACCACCCCATGGTTTTATTTCTTTGGAAGACTCAATGAAATGCAGAAAGCCTTTTGTCCTCCACAGAGAACTGAGACGGTTGTTTCTTTTTGCTGCTCTAAACATCTCTCTGTGATTTGAGGCCCCTGGCCATGAGGGCTGACAGGTATCTGGCTCAATGCAACCCAAATCCATGAAGCTTCACACAGCCCCGCCCACCACTTCTCCTCACCCTTTCACCCCTTTGCAGACACTTTTCCCACTCTGTGGCTGTCCCCTAACACAATGTCAGAAACGCCCATGTTGTGGACTTATGCTTCTGTGTAACCACGAAGCAATGTGCTCTTTTCCCCAGGACTATTTGCTCTTGTATCTTTATGTTGTTCTATAACATCTGCCAAAGGATTTCGTGATGAGAGAAATCTCAGCACCAAAGAGACAAGCCAGGAGGCGTTCAGGGAGGCAAGAGTCTTCTTGGGGTCCCTGAAAGGATATAGAATAGTATTTGCCACTCGAGTCACTTCCAGTAAATATTGCTGGTCCATGCACCACTTGTCTATTTTTTTTAACTGATTATTTTTCACAAACTCTATTTTAACCAACTTAAAACTCCATGTTAAAAGAAAATAGTAATTAGTAATGAAAAATCCACATGTAAGGTCTGCATTTTGATGAAAATAAATAAATAACAAAATTTTGAAAGGATTCGTCTATATATACCACCTAAAACAGTGTTGTGTCTTAGAAGGATACATTTACCAGCCTTTGGACAACATGTGTATAAAATGTCTCCAGCTCATCCCAATGACTCTTATTCTTCTTAGCGTTCTCCCAGTAGACAAGAGACAAAAACACATGAAGCACTTCATGAGCTCTGGCAACAGAGCAGTCATGTTGATCCAGAGCGAAAGTCTCTTCCCAGGAAAGTAGGGAGTGTACCTCATTCCCTGCTGTTCCCTCCATATTTAGTGCCTGGATGAGTGAATGAAAAAATGAATGAGGGCTGGTGTGGTGGCTCACACCTGTAATCCCAGCACTTTGGGAGGCTGAGGCAGGCAGATCAGATCACCTAAGGTCAGGAGTTCAAGACCAGCCTGGCCAACATGGTGAAACCTTGTCTTAAAAATACAAAAATTAGCCAGGCATGGTGGTGTGTACCTGTACTCCCAGCTACTTGGGAGGCTGAGGCAGGAGAATCTCTTGAACCTGGAAGGTGGAGGTTACAGTGAGCCAAGATCGTGCCACTGCATTCCAGCCTGGGTGACAGAGCAAGACTCCATCTCAAAAAATTAAAAAAAAAAAAAAAAGTGAATGAACAAATGAACAAATTCCTTATTCAATGCTGATAACTTTAAAAAACAGATTTCTTCTTAGTTTCTGTTGAAAACGAAACAGTCTTCTGTTGTCATATGTCAAACTCCTTTGTCCATTTGGGAAAATCACTTAAAAAAAAAAAAAAAAACAGACCTAAATCCATCTCCTCCATTACCACAAGGTTTGAGTTTGTACAAAGGATGAGAGAAGTGAAGCTGCAGCTCAGGCTATTAGTGGAATCTGTAAGGAGAGAGAATTAACTGTACATCACATATATGCATGTATATACATATATATACTTGCAGTAATGTCAGTACTAGAAGCCTTTTGTTCTTATTTAATTGTTGTAGAGTCTTCCTGACTAAAGTGCTGTGCAGAAGTTGTCAGTTATGTAAAATCAAAGGACTTGGATCCTGGCATTCTAAGAGCTGTCTAATTTAAGACCATTGAAATTCATATAATATTGTTAATTCCTATCATATCTCCACAGTGGATTTTTTACTAGATCTAAGTAGATTACAGGCTAAGACGAGGGGGAAATGCAAACAGGTGCATATATGTGTCTGTGTACATCTCTCTACACGCAGAGACACATCCTAGCATGGATCATTTCAGCATATTCTAGTTTGCAACAAATATGCACAATACTAGACTGTGACTTACCAAGTCTTCCAAATTCTGAGTATTATAATCCTTTTTCTTGGTATAACTGACATAATTATTGTTTTCAATGAAATCAGAGATTTTCCTTATGCAATCTTTTTTTTAAGAAAGAGATAGATACGTGCAAGCTTATAGCACACACACACCCCTATCATATAATTATATTCTTTTCGAGTCTTTATACTCTGCTGTGATTTCCTTTATGTCTTATTGAGGGTTTCATCCAGCAATTGAATGACTGGAGGGAAAAAAAATAGAAATTTTTTGTCTGTCATAAACATCAGTGAGGTTGGATTACAATTACCTTATGTACAAGTAGGTTTTTTCATACTTTAAATTTTGCATTTTTTAGATCTCTACCATCTCTTCATGTCTATTTGTCGTATATATTCAGTTTGTAGTGTCTCTGAGTTGTTTTATTTGGGAAAATGAGATGTTTCGAGAAGAGGTCTATGTACGTGTGTGTGTGTGTGTGTGTGTGTGTGTGTGTGTGTGTATGTATGTGTTTTCCCTACTTCAAGCATTTCATTCACCTGATTTTGATAAGACAGCCCCATAATTTCACTTTATGAATCATAGCTCCCACCACCCTCTCAGCTAAGGTAATTTGGTTGTAATGGGCCCAAAATAGGGTTCGTAGGTAAAATATAGAATGCCCACTTAAATTTGAATATCAGATAAACAATGTCACTTTTATAGTACAACTCTCTCCCGAATATTGCATGGGACATATTACATCAGAAACAATTCAGCCGGGTGTGGTGGCTCATGCTTGTAATCTCAGCACTTTGGGAGGCTGAAGCAGGAGGATCACTTGAGCTCAGAAGTTTGAGACCAGCCTGGGCAACATAGTGAAACCCTGTCTCTGCTGAAAAAAACAAAATAGCTGGGCATCTTGGTTTGCACCTGTGGGTCCAGCTACTAGCCAGAGGCTAAGGTGGGAGGACCACTTGAGCCCAGGAGGTCATAGCTACAGTGAGTGGTGGTTACACCACTGCACTCCAGCCTAGGCAACAGAAAGACAACCTATCTCAAAAAACAAAACCACAGTTTATCATTATCTGAAATTCAAATATAAGTGGACATCTTGTAGCTTTATTTGCTGACTTGGGCAACCTGAGCCCAGCCTTCAGAACCAGGACTGGATTCTCATTGACCTGTTAGATCGGCAGTTCTACGGCCATTGTGAGCCAATACTAGAAGTTTTGTTGGCTCCCTGAGGGAGAAACAGGATTTTCTTTCTCTGGATCTGAAACTGAGGATCTCATGGTCTGGGGTTGGTGCTGTCACCACGTTGTGCCATGGCAGGTCAGCATGGAAGGACGGCACATGATGGTGATGATGATGATAATAACAATACTTATTCACTTTCTATGTCCGGCTCCGAGTAAAGCATTTTAGCTTATTATTCTGTCTGTAGTCTTGTGTTTGACTCTAAGGGTGAAAGTTAGGGTGAGATTTACCAGGTTGACTCACAGCAATTTTCTGGCTCCATTTAGCCGTTTTCTCTCACGACCAGGTGTGATGGCTTAGTGATGACACCCAGAGGCCCCAGCTTCTTTGCCTTTGTTCACCCACAGTCCTTAGCATGAGGTTCTCATCTTTATGGCCACAAGGTGGCTGCTGCTCTCCCAGGTATTCTTCTTCTCATGTCAAGACAAGGGGGAAAAGCCAAGTGGCCTTCTCCGGGAAGACTATGTCTTCTACTCAGGAAGCCCTTCCCAGTATACTCGGACATACTTTTTCATAATTGCTACAATTATTGCCCCACTTTACCAATGAAGCACCTGGAACACAGAGATAGCAGGTGATTTGTTCCAAGGTTATGCAATCAGGGCATTAGTAAGGGTTTTCCAGGGAAATAGAACCAATAGAATGCCATATATGGAGAGAGAGAGAATCTAAGAGAATATCTCTATCTATCTCATCTATATCCATATCGATATGTGTGTGTGTGTTTTTGTGTGTGTATGTGTGTATGGAGAGAGAGAGAGAGAAAGTTCTAGAAAAACAGAACCAGTATAATGATAATGTGTGGGGGAGGGAGAAAAGAAGAGATATATTTTAAGGAATTGGGCTGTGTAATTGTGGGACTGGCAAATCCAAACTTTGCAGAGCAGGCTGGCCAGCCGGAGTTCCAGGGAAGAGTTGATGTGACTGGAGTCTGAAGGGTGTCAGAAGGGGGCCTGGGGGCACAGAGGAGGTAACTGTTCCAAGATTACACAATTAGCATATCAGTAAGGTTTTCCAGTGAAACAGAACCAATATAATATCTATCTATCTACACACATATATATAGACAGAAGAGAATCTATCTATCTGAGAGTATATCTATATCATCTATATCTATATCATCTATATCTATATCATCTATGTCTATATCCATATATGTGTGCATTTATAAATATATCTCTATATATGTCTATCTATTTATATATAAATATAATAGAGAAGGAGAGAGGAAGTTCAAGAGAAACAGAACCAATATAATGTGTGGGGCAGGGAGAGAGGGAGAGAGATTTATTTTAGGGAATTGGGCCATGCAATAGTGGGGCTGGCAAGTCCAAACTTTGCAGGGCAGGCTGGCCGGCTGGATGGAGTCCCAGGGAAGAACTGATACTGTGACAGGAGTCTGAAGGGCATCTGGTGGCAGACTTTTCTGTTCCTCAGAGAACCTCAGTCTTATTTCTCATAAGGCCTTCAGCAGATTGGACGAGGGCCCTTGTACATTATAGAAGGTCATCTACTTTACTCAAAGCCTACTGATTCAAATGTTTACCTCTTCTAGAAAATACCTTCCTGGCGACATTTATACTGATTGACTAAATATCCGGGTAATTGGTCCAGTCAACACCTAAATGCATTTATTAGCCTAATTGAAGCCCAATGGGCCAGGCAGTTGGTAATTTAGAGAATTTGGGAATCAAATCCTTGTGTCTCCACAACCTAGGCTCTCTCATTTGCCACCATCCGTACAACTCACTCAGCTTCTGTGAAGAAAAAGCATTACATGAAGGGAAGGCAATTATTATCCTTCATAAGAACACTGAATAGCAGATATTGATTCTATCCCTAAACAAATCACTTGAATTTACCTTGTTATTTTAAAATAAAGCACAGATACTGAAAGTCACATAAAAGAATGATATAGCTTAATTTACAATGTAAGCCGAACATCCAAAACAGCTACCCAGCTCAAAAAAGAGTTTGCTGGCAGAGAAACCCTTTCGTATCCTCCATCCCAAGTTCATTTCACTTCCTTTCCCCAAAGTAACCGTGATCTTGACTAGGAATTGGCCTGACAGCTGTTTTTACAAATAAAGTTTTATTGGCACATGGCGACACCCAGGCATTCCTTGACTTGTCTGTGGCTGCTTTCACACTGCAACGGCAGAGTTGAGTGGCTGTAACAGAGACTGCCTGGCCCCTAAAGGCTTAAAAAATATTTATTGTAGAAGAAGTTTGCTGACTCCTGATCTTGACTTTCACAGTCGTAATTTCCTTGAGTTTTAAATTAGTTTTTATTACCCAAGTGTTCATTCCTAAACACTATAGTGTTTAGTCATGAACTTTTTTTGGTTATAGTTTTTAGTCATACCTTTTTTTGTGTGCCTTTTAAATCTCATTAAATCTATAGGTTCTCCTTCCAGCCCTTTATTTCCTTGCAGTTTATTTGTGGAAGACACAGGCCATTGAACCTATAGTTTGCACTGTCTAGATTTTACGGTTGCATCCTCTAGTGCTGCCTAGCAAGCTCTTCTGTATGCTGTATGTCCTGCAAATTTGACAACTGAACTCAGAGACTTAATCAAACTCGGATTCAATCTCTCTGGCAAGTCGTGACTGTGTGTTCACTCAGAAGTAGGCATAGAATGTCTGTTCATCTTTCTTTCTGAGATGGCACAGCTGCCAGGGAATGATGCCTAGATCTGATCATTTATTATGACTTTCAAACTGTTGATATTCTGATTGAATCAATTCTTTTAATGTATAACTTGCAATACTTTTAGAAAGAAATACTTTGCCTCATCTTTCATTTGAGTTCCTGGATGTTCATATAGGAAACACAGGTAAATGCTTCATTATTTTTTAATCGGTTTTTGAGATATTGACTTGATTCTCTATCATTGCTATTATTATTTGCATCATTATAACATAATGAGACATGTAAGAAATTTCAATCCGTTGCATTTATTAGCCTAATTGAAGCTCAAGTTACCTCCCTTTTGCCAGTGAGAGACTTTTCAATATGGCTCCTGAGTCTTTTTGAGATGACCCTGAAGTCTGATAGGTCTTTCACTTTTTGGTACAAGATATTCTAAACTCATCTTTCACATTTTCTGTTCCACATCTGGAGGAAGCCTTTTTTTCTCTCTTTTAAGATGGTATTACAAATAGAATACTACACAGCCATAAAGAAGAATGAGATCATGTCCTTTGCAGCAGCAACATGGATGGAGCTAGAGGGCATTATCCTAAGCAAACTAACACAGGAACAGAAAACCAAATACTGCATGTTCTCACTTACAAGATGGAGCTAAACATTGAGTGATATGGACACAAAGAAGGTAACAATGGACACTGGGGCCTACTTAAAAGTGGAGGGTAGGAGGAGGGAGAGGATAGAAAAACTACTTATTAGGTATTAGGTACTATGCTTATTACCTGGGTGATGAAACAATCTGTACACCAAACCCCCACAACATGTCATTTACCTATATAACAAACTTGCACATGTACCCCTGAACCTAAAATAAAAGTACACACACACACGCACGCACACACACACACACACAAATATGAATTTTATTTGGAGGGACACAAACATTCAGATTATAGCAATGCAAATATTTTTCCTTTGCATTTTTTGTGCAATCGTACCCATTTAGCATCTGCGTCTCTTGTCCCCACCCTCTCACTTTGAATTTGAGTTTTATAGGTGTTCTGATTTTTGCCCTGAGTTCTCGCATACTGATAATGTGTTTTGCCCTGTATAACTGGAAGTCAGTTTTACGAGTTATAAAATCCTCAACTTGCAATTTCTTCTCTTGAATAACTTAAGGATAGTACTCCATTTCCTACTGGCATACGGTGTTGCTGTCAGAAAGTTTGATGCCAATATTTTAAAAATAAGTACTATTCTCTTTTAACCTAAATGTCCAATTAACATTCCTTTTGCTTTAAAGCCTCATAGATTTCATTTGTATGTTTCTTGGAGATTGTCATTCTAGGTTACTGTTCTCAGGTGCCTGGTGTGCCCTTTCCCTATGCAGTTTCAAATATATTTTTTCAATTTTAGGAGAGTTTCTTAAATTATATATCTCAGTATTTGTTCTGTTCCCTTGCATTGCTTTTTTCCCATCTATTTTTGAATCTTCTCTGCCTACCTTCAATATTTTCCACTTTCTCTTGGATTTCTTATTTTCTTGCTTCTTTTTAATTTTTAATTTTTTTTTATTTTAAACTCATTATGTTCAGGAATTGTTTACTGTGTTACTTCTCTCTGGTATTTATCACATTTTTAATCTAATATATTTTCCTAGTTTAGATTTCATTCTTTAAATGATTTTTTTATTTCTAAATATTTCTCATGTTTTTTCACCTCATTTCTAAGCAATTGAATTCTGATTTGTGCCGTGTTTTCAGATCTTGTATAATTTTATTGTATAATGTAGTATGCTACAGTTTTGATCTGTTTGTGGGCATATCTTTCTGGCGTGCTTTCATCTCTATAAGCATGTTATTGGTTCTTACTTCTCTTTTTTCTCTTGTAATGTTGTGAGAGATCTGACCTCAATACATTTCTGTTGTCATTTCTATGTGAAATTAGTTGTCCTGAACTTTTAGGGGAAATGTGGTTCAGAGTAATTTTTCTAATCACACAGAGCTTCCTCATCTGTTTTCATATAGTATTCACAAATATGGTGGCTTGATTTCTAAGATTTCTCTGGCTATTATTCCAAACTCCACACTTTTATTTATTACCTTTAATTTAGATTCTCTTTCCAGGAGTTTCTTCTCAGTATGGAGCCTGGTCCCAGCAGGGGGCTTTGGCTGTTGTCACTGAGGGCTCCTGTGGCCTGGAGAGCTCCTGCTCCTTTCAGGACTCACACTGGCCTCTTGTATCCACTGGCTCTTACAGCGCTCATGGCAGCCCCATTTTTGCCTGCCACCTCAGCTGCCCCACTGCTTCCCAGCAAGTTCCTCTTGGCTATCTAGGGCTTCCCTTATTTTCAAATCTGGACACTCCATTTCTAACCTCTGCTTCCTCTGGGCAGAGTCTGACTCGTTGAGGACTTGAGGCTCTAGTCCCCACCCTCAGGCTTGAAATATGAGGTTTGTAGAGATACTTTGTTACTTGCTTTTCTTTTTTTAAATTTGATATTGTCCAGGAATTTTGTTTTTTCCATTTAGTTGTTATATTTGTTTTTAATGTAAGGGTTTTAGGAGATTAAAATACTACACCGTTACCACCATCCTCCCCAAATCCCCTTGTTAGCTATGCTTGCTGGGAAACAAACTGTCACAAACTCATTAGCAAAAGAACACACACTTACTATATCACTGCTCTGTAAGTCACAAGTCCGGGTGGGCTCGGGATTGATGGGGTTCTGTACTTAGGGTCTCACAAGGTTGAAATCAAAGTGTCAGCTGGGCTGGGCTCTTATCTAGAGATGTTTACATACTTATCTCTCTGATTTTAAAATTTGTGTGTATTAGAGTAATACACAAAATTGATTAATAAAATTAATACACATACTCTCCCTGTCTTAAGTTTGACTAATTATTAGCCTTAGTTACATCTGCAAGATCCCTTTGTCATGTAAAGCAACATTATCAACAGAGTAACATCAGGGGATGAAGGTCATGGGGGCTATGTTAGAGTTCTTCCTACCACGTCCTCATTCATTTATTTTGAATCCTAAGAGTTTACTGAGCTCCTACTATATTCTAGATCCTTGCAATAAGGGTACAATGGTGAATAAGACAAACATGGTTCTGGCTATGAGTAGAAAATTAATACTGAATGTTTAATGAATGAGTGACTAAATAGATGGGTAAAGGTCTAAATGCACATTCAGAAAAAAGCAACAGGAGACTGAGGCTCAATATTATTGAGTATGTTTTAAAGGTCCATGTATCATCTTGAATGGAAATGTTGCTCAACTTCTGATGAGGAGACTAATTCATCAATATCTCGGTTATCATTGACTGATGACCTCGCATAATAAAAGATCTTGACTTGCATGTATCTTAACAATTAATGGAATGGGTAATGTATCACACAGAGTATATGGAAGGTAATAAAAAGGTATAAATGAGAATTACATGGGTTAGTTGGTGTCGTTAATGATTCTTTTCTTCTGGAAGAGCGGCACTATCTTATTCAGGAGACAGGGTTGCAGTTCTGGTTGCCAAAATGACTTAAACATGCCAATTCAACTATGATTAGTCCTACAAAGGTATTTTCCATTGCAAAAGCCCCTTGCCCAGGGGTATTGACCATGCTTTGTACTTTTGACCTCCTCATTTTTTGACCCTGTCAAGGGACTTTAACCACGTAGAGATCCATTCACTTAGTTAGTTTATGGTTCCATTCATAATTATTTGCATGGTCTTGTCATGGTTCTTTATTTCCCAGAAGGCTTCTAATCCTGCATCCAGCCCCTAACGAAATAAAAGGATAGTGATCAGTTTTACAATACACACAACTACTTATTCAGAAATACATGTCATAAAGATTGAATGAGAAGTAAATATTCAGAGCTGGGAGAAGCAATGCTGTATGTTAGGGAGAATCAGCATTTGCTAGCATAAGTAAAACTCTGAGTCTTGATTATAAGTGTCAGTGTGTTAAAAAGCATTGAGTAAACCCAGTGTGAAATTACAAGTGTGTAATGCAGATATACCTGGTTAAATGCAAACACATTTATCCATGCATTAATTCATTCATTCAACAACAATTTATTGAATGTCTAGCATGTGTCATGTGCTCTTTTGAGCACTGGGGATACAGTGGGGAGACATGCAGAAAATGACATTGCCCTTTGAGAGCTTATATTCTAATACTGGGAATTAGAAAATACACAGAATAAACAGAGACATCATTTTATTATCATTTATTGATAGACAGTAATGATTTTAATGTTGACAAAGAAGTTTGATTGAAATAAATTAGAAGGTCTGTAATAGAAATATAAAGAGATTTGCTCTGTTTGCATACATATTTGTTCTGTGGACATTTGTAAGAATTGTTTCATCTTGGTTGGATCAAACGTTTTTCATGTTCTTTTCAAGATGCAAAGCCAACAGTTGGTTGAGTACTCAGTAAATGTATATCAAATGCATAAATTTTACCAAGTTTAATTTTTATGCAAAATACTGTAGTTGAATTTTATAAATATGTTTTAGTTACATATTTGTAATTTTACCCTAGACTTAGTAAATAATGGTAATATTAGTATTAGTAATAATAACTGCTACAGTTTAACCTTTAAGTGATGACTTAATTGTCATCTCTTTAGTGAGGTTTTCTTGACCATTCTATTTTTAGATATACTAATTGTTACATAATACTGCATTCCTCTAGTTTCCTTTATATTTATCACCATGCATGCACTTTTATTTTTACATATAACTGTTTATCACCTGTCTTTCTCATTAGGTTGAAACTCCAGAAGAAAAGGGAGTAAATCTGTTCTATCAATGTACAACTTTCATAATGACTGGCATGCAATAATCCTCCAATAATACACATTAAATGAGTGAAATCCACTCCTCCTTTTCCTCTTTCTCTGACTTTCTTCCTTCTATGTTCTTCTATTCATTCACTAGTTGTTTTCTGTTCTTCGAGCATTTCTATGACTTGCAATAATAATAGCCAATTAATTTTTGAGGGATTACCATGTACCAGATACCACCTAAGCAGAATAATTATAATACTAAAATGAAGAACTAGTTTTTATTGAATGCCTCCTCCATCTGTATCAGGCACTGTGTTGGGCTCTTTTCATACGTTATTCTTTAATTCTCATAGCAACCTTGCAAAATAAGCATCTTTATCCCATTCAAAAGAGAAGCTGAGATTCTAAGAGTGTAGATAAAGTGCCCACAATCACAAAGACAGAGACAGGTAAAGGTAGAACTAAGGTGAAGAAAACTTTCTCTGTATCACAGCCTGTGTTCTTCAACTCATCTTTGCTGTCTGAAAATAAACTAATAGGGTTTATTAGTTTCCTGGGTTGTGAGGATTAACTGATGTGTTTGAATAAACAGGAGAGTTGAAGTATAAATTAATCTCACTGCTGTAAGTCATATTGCACCTTAAAAATAAGAACATCATTTAATCATCGAAACTCCTCACTCCTCAAAATTAGAGAGATAAACGACACTTCTGGGCACTAACTGAATACAACAGTTGTGACGGCATCCCACTTCATGTCATTAGAGACAACTTCTTTACCTCCCCAGATCACCTTTGTTTTTCTTCCAGAAACAGACATGTTTCCATTTGAAGACTTGCTCCTTTCTCAGTCTCAGTCCATGTGTCCTGGATAAGGATTCATCCTCAGCTCCAGGGACAGAGGATAGGATGCAGGCCTAAGCTGACCATGGCATTATTTTCCTTTAGCCACAAAAATGAGTAGCTCAATTTCAGGGTGAGCTGATCTGACCCAAACATAGTCAATCCGGGTGCAACTAGGAAATGGATTCTTAACCCCTCCGATTTTTTCATGGGAAGGTAGGGTCTGGGGTGCTGCAGTTATTTCATCTACCTGGGAAGAGCCTAGGTTTCTGAAGGTCCCCAGTGTAATCTGAAAGTGAAGCCAACACAAAGCAGAGCCAAGAGATGAAGAGAATGTGATTCCAATTTACGTTGCTTAAACTGTGGGTCCAGGTCTGCCTGGATTCTTTTCTTTCTTTAAGCCTGTTTGAATTAGGCTTTCTGTCACTTGCATCTGAAATGATTTTAATGGTTATAGCCAGAGTGGGATGATTAGATATATCAGAGCAAAGTTTGCCAATGCCGATGTGACAAATAACCCTGAAAATACAGTGGCATAACAACAAAAAGGTGTGTTCCTCACTCATGTCACAGTTGATTGGGGGTTAGCAAGTCTCTTGCATGGCTCAAAAGTGACTCAAGATTTGAGCCACTTTTTAGTTTCGCATCTGAAACACATATCCTTTGCAAGAGCTGTGGCAAACAGATAGCACACCAGAGGGTGGAATGATTTAAGTGCCAGACATTGGCCCAGGTTACATCCTTTCCAGGATAATTCTATGGTTATGTGGCCCCAACTTAGCTGCAAAGGAGGCTAAGAACTGTGGGGCTCACATGGGTGTTTGGCGAGCACAGCCACTCTCTAGAGAACGTTGTTAACCTGGCGTCATAATCTCCAGTCAGAATAAAGGTTGTTATGTGCGGAAACTCGCAAATTCACCCAGAGGTGCTCTTGAGAGATGAAGCGGGAACCTCTCCTCTTCTCTGGTGGTCAGTTGGGCCATGATGCCTCCCAGAGATTTTCTCTTCAGAGGCAGAAGCCTTCAGCCCTCTGATCATGACTCATGGGCATTATCTTCTATCATACAAAGAGCTGCTTTCAAGGTTTCTTACATGAGGATTTATTTAGCCCAGCACATAATTACTGCTTATTACATGAAGAGTCATCTCTAAATCCCAACTTCCATACTAATGGGATAAAATTCTTTATCATGTGACTTCATGGGCTGCTCAGCTACTTGTACCTTCCTTTCTTCCCTTCTTTGGCTAAAATTTACTGGGCACCTATAAAGGTCCAGGCCCTCTGCTAGACCTTAGAGATATAGTAATAAATAAGGAAGATGGAAGATGTCCTTCTCCCCAGGGGGTCAAACTGCCTGCATTCGTACTTCTCTTTCCTTCCTTTTTCCTTCCATGCAAAATTTTAATTTGTAAGCTATTTCTTTTTTTTTTTTTTTTTTTTTTTTTGAGACGGAGTTTCGCTCTTGTTACCCAGGCTGGAGTGCAATGGCGCGATCTCGGCTCACCGCAACCTCCGCCTCCTGGGTTCAGGAAATTCTCCTGCCTCAGCCTCCTGAGTAGCTGGGATTACAGGCATGCGCCACCATGCCCAGCTAATTTTTTGTATTTTTAGTAGAGACGGGGTTTCACCATGTTGACCAGGATGGTCTCGATCTCTCGACCTTGTGATCCACCCGCCTCGGTCTCCCAAAGTGCTGGGATTACAGGCTTGAGCCACCGCGCCCGGCCATTTGTAAGCTATGTGTGTCATTGATTCTAAGATTATGGCATTTTTTTTTCTCATTTTTTTTTTTTTTTGTCTTCCTGCTATCTGGATGGGTAGAGTTAACCTTTATATAATAGAACTATGAACCACATTCCAAACTCATGTTGCAGGAAAAATTTCAAACCCCCCTCTATATTTACAAGTCCCTTTGCCCATAATCACCCTCTTGATGTCTTTCTCTCTTACTTTTATTTTAAGAGGAGTGCATGCTGCAACCCTGTAATTCTCCTTATCTCCTCCCTGTATCCTATTTGGAGATATCTAACAGCAATTGACTGTGTTTTTATTAGTTCTTAGGGTACATTTTCCATTTTTCAAGGATCTCTCATCAGGGGTTCTTTGCCAGTAATTACTACAGCACCGAAGACTTGAAGGAGCTTCCTCTCAGTGTTGAGTGATGGAATTTCTTAAAACTACTGCTTTTTTATTTTTGGAGGATGAAAATCAAATTAAATGTGCTGCTTTATGCTAGGCTTATTTAGTGTGCAAAGACGTTGGAATAATTTTGTTAAAATGAGCAAATTTTAGCTTCGAGATCACTCTATTGAGTTACAGGAACATGAAAAGGCCTCTCTGTATTTATTATTTCCCTAAGGGCATTTGCCCACAAAGGGTCTTAGATACACTAAGGGAACAGATACACATAATAAAGACCAGTGATATTGAGGATAAGCCTTTATTGGGGCATTACCTCAATCAGGGGTCAGCAAGCTAGGGCCTTTGGGTCAAATGTAGCCTGCTGTGTCTTTTTGTAAATAAAGTTTTATTGAAAGACAGTCACAGTTACTTGTTTACTTATTGTTTTGGCTATTCTTGTGCTACAGCAGCAGAGCTGAGTGTTGCAACAGAGACAATACCAGCTCACATGTCTAAAATACATATTATCTGGCCCTTTGCAGAAAAAGTTTGCCAACCCTTTACCTTGATGCATTTTTTGGTGTTCGTTTTGGGATTTCCACACATCTAATTGTTTTGCATGAAATTACTCCTTTTAGCTTCACACATTTACCATTTATTGGCAAGCTTAGCTGCAGAGTTCACATACAAGAGAAAATGTTTGTTCACAAGTTAGAGACCCATTCATTCTCTTTTATTTATATCTCATCCTCAATTTAAAAACAAAACAAAACAAAATCAGCCATGGAAGAACTAAAACATGATTGATTTTTTTGGGTATCCTTTTCTGATGTGTCACAAGACTACCGATTCTAACACATAGGTCAGTGACTACCTTGGACCAACACTGAAGACATTATTTTAATTGACTTAAAGTGATTTTCCTTCAACTGAAAAATGCTAATGTAGTTTTCAAGGCTAAAACCACTTTATTTTAAAAAATTTATTCATTAATTGACATAAAATATATGTATTTATCATATATAGCATGATGTTTTGAAGTATATATGTATACAATATGGAATGGCTAAATCTAGCTAATAGCAGATGCATTTCTTCATATAGTTATTATTTAGTGGTAAGAACACTTAACATCCACTCTGTTAGCATTTTTCAAGAAAACAATAGATCATTAACTATAGTCACCATGCTGTACAATAGCTCTCTTAAACGCATTCCTCCTTTAGCCTCTGGTATCTGGCACTCAACAATCAGCTTAACGATCATGCTGAAAACTTACCACTTCATGACTATTTATGTCAAAAACATGGATGCTGTAAGTGAAGATCAGTTTCACAATTAGATAATTGGTGTGCGTGACATTCATCTACTGTTTCATTTAAAAAATCACTTAAAGATGAGAAAAAATGAGCATTCCCTCTCTTTTTTTAAAAAAAGAGATAAATATAAGAAGATTCCCCTCACACCCAAGTTATTTGTAGTGTGAGCTTAAGAGAATTCAGGTGTCTTGAGCTTGTCTGTAACAAATCACATGGTGAGAGATGCATCGTTCCTCATTAGCAGGATAAGAAATAATGTCACATGGAGAAAAATGGCTTTCTTTAAATTGTTTAAAGAGTTAAAACTAATATTCAGAGTGTAGAATGATCTGCTCTGGCCATGGTCAGTAAGTAAATAATGATAGCAATAATAGTCATAGCTAACATTTATTGAGTTCTTACTACTTGTCAGAACTGTGCTTGTGGTTTACATGACTTATCTATTAAAGAGTTCCCCAAACTACTTGTGACTGATATTTATTCCCATTTTACAGACGAGAAAATGGACAATCTGAAGATTAAACTCAGATCTATCTGATTGTAGTCCAGTGTTTTTAATTGGAGGTCATTTTTTATCTCCTCTTCCCACCCCACCCCAGGGGACACTTAGCAACATCTGAAGACTTTCTAGGTTGCAACTGGGTTAGGTAAGTGCTAAAGGGATCTAATGGCTAACCAAGGATGCTAGTAAACATCTTATGATGTATAGGACAGTGCCCTACAACCAAGAATCAACTGGCCCCAAATGTCAATGGTGCCAAGATTGAAGGATCCTGTACTAAAACTTGCACAAGTAATAGAGGTTTTTAAGTATTTAGATTTAGAAGATGTTACAGAGTCCTCTAGCTTCTTCCTAAATCCCAGGGAAGCAATTTGTAACTGCATCCATCCATCTCTCCCGAATGACCTCTTTCTTCCTCTTAGAAAGAGTCTTAGATAATAATGTTATTTTTCCAGTAGCCACTAGTTCCACATTCTCCATGCAAGGGACTAGAGAACTCTTGCCCTTCCTCTGTGTGAGTTCCTATTGTCCTTTCATGGACTTTTCACATGATCAACACAGAAAACTGCCCTTAGAGAATAGATGTACCATTACTGAGAGCCACTCAATTAAAATCTTAACCTGTCAATAGAATTCCCTGTCCATAAAAGATGAAGTTACCTGCAAAGAAATGTGAAACCAGAGCCCCCTTCTCCCGAAAACAAATTTATGGTTCTGACAGGTAGATGGTCTCACCTACAATGCAATGGGCTATGTTATTATCTTTCCCTTTTCATCTGAGTTTGCCTCTCTCTGGCCTCAATTCTATAATATACAGTCTGCCTTTAAACCTCGCATTGCATGAATGTCGGATGTATCCAGGGTCACTTTTAGCATGCAACCTTGTCCTTAGTAAGCTTCTCTGCACTGCTCCTTCAGAGGGGTTTAGTTCTAAATCTTTGATCTCAATCCAGATTAGAATTACAGAACTAATGTTCAACAGTGCATCAAGTTTATTCTACATTTCCTATCCAGTACTACTTAAAGCATGGAGGTTTTTATAGAAGCAAGTTTCAGGAAAGAAACTATTAAAAAATAGAGTACTTTAAAAAAAACCACTCTCCGAATTTCGACTCCTTTACTTACCTAGTCATTAGATAATGAGATGGTTATTTCAGTTCTGAGAATGGCTTTTAGTGCTGCCTCCACAGCAGATCAACATATACCCAGTGCCATGTTGTGGGTATGGCATGGTGCCAGGGACTGCGGGGGATCCACAGAAGCATAAGGAAGGTCTTTGCCCTTAAGGGTTTTACACTGTGGTTGGGAAAGTGGGACATATGTACACACATGGAAAATGAAATAACTAAATAAAAGGTAAACGAAAATACAAAGCAATTATCCAAGAGGTGGCAGGAGGTATATCTGCTTTTTTTTTTTTTTTTTTTTTTTTTTAATGCAGCCCATTGTTTAGGAGAAATAAAGTTTGCTATGACCTGGTTTGTTCGGAAGTCTTCCTATAGAAGATGGAATTTGAAAGAGGGATATATTCTCAGGGAAACTGGAGAAAGTGAGAACACTGTATGTCAAAGGCTGGAGGAAAATCATTTACAATGGGTTGAAGATGCTGTGTTGACAAGCTGTAGTGGAGAGACTACCATAGACTGTTCGAAGATAAGCCTAATTGTGTAGCAGGAACCAGAATTTAGAGAACTTTAAATGTCATGTCATGGAACCGGAACTTTGTTTCACAGGCAAACTAAAGGATAGTCACTGAAGAAGCATGCATGCAAATTAAAACAGCTTCCTACCAGACCTTGTCCTTCATTCATGGCCCCCATCTAATGTCCTCTCCCCAAGTCAGACAGACCAACTCTTTAAAACAAAAAAATCTCATCATGTTGGTCCTTCACTTAAAACCGTCAGATGATTTTCTATGGCACCTAAATACAACCTGCATCTCACAGTGCAGCTTACACGTTTTATTAGTCAGGATTCTCCAAGGAAAAAGAACCAATAGTATATTGATATTGATATGGGAATAGGTATAAGAATAGGTATTGATATAGATAGATATAGGTATAAACAAAGATATAAATGGATTTGTCCTGGGAATTGCTTCACACAATTATAGAAGCTGAGAAGTCTCACCATCTTCTTTCTGCAAGCTGGAGAATCAGGAAAGCTGGTGGTGTAATTCAGTGCAAGTTCAAGGTTTGAGAACCAGAGGGCAATAGTGTAAGTCCCAGAGTCCAAAGGCCCAAGAACCAGGAGCTCTGATGTCCGAGGACAGGAGAAGGTGGACATCACAACTCAAAGAGAACAAATTAGCCCTTTCTTTACCGTTTTGTTATATTCAGGCCCTCAATGGATTGGATAATGCCTGCCCACATTGGGGAGGGTGATTTTCTTTACTAAGTCTTATCTATTCCTGGAATACCCTCATAGACATACTCAGAAATGTTTTACCAGCTATCTGGGCATCCTTTAGTCCAGTCAAGTTGACACATAAATTAACCTTTGCAATCCAGTCTCAGCCTCATTTTAGGCATCTTTGTACCCAAATCACAATGTTCCAGCTACACTGTCTCCTTTCTTGAATACAGGAATCCTGCTTCTATCAAGGGAACCCTCTACTTGCTTGGCCTCTGACTTGGATCACTCTTCTTCTGCATATTTCAGTGATTTATTACCTCTCTGCATTCATGGCTAAGCTCATTCCACCTCCTTGGATTGTTGCCATATGATTCTGGTGTATTTTCTCCAAAGCTCTTATCACTATTAAAACTAATTTATTTATATGGTTTTTTGTTTTTTGCTTCCACACTAGCAACTCTATCTGTTGTGATATATATATATATATATATATATATATATATATATGATTTCTCTCTCTATATATAACATATATAGAGAAGTTATTTATTTATTACTTCTCTTTACATATCATATATAGAAATATGTATTATATATCATATATATGTATGTATTGAAATATACATGGAGAGAAATTGTATACATATTTATCTAAATATGGAAATAATATATAACATAATTATGCTCACATAATTATATATAAAATATATAAAATAATTTATATAGTTTAAAACAGGACAGATAGAGTTGCTAGTGTGGAGTTATGTTATATATAAATATATAATTATACATAAAATATTATCAAATTATATAGATTAAAACAGGACAGTTAGAGTTGCTAATGTGGAGTCAAAAATATAAACATATATATATATACATTTAAAGAAGTATATATGTATATATCTACACATACATAGAGCTATCAGTTGGGAGATAGTTGCAATAGTCTGCGTGAGAAATTACTAAACTAGGGTAGGAAGAGAAAAAAATATTTATAAGTGGAAGACATTTGCAGGTAGGATTTTTCTTGGTGACTCTTTGGATGCACGTGGTGGGAGAAAGGGAGACAAGGGTTTTCTTTGCTTTCTTCCCAGCTTTCTGGTTTTTAAGGAACAGATGGGCAGGTGGTATTATTCATGGAGGTAAGCTGGCTCCTGGAAGGAAGGTTAGTTCAGTTTTGGATATGTTGACTCAAGTCACCTCAAGATACTTGAAAGTCACCATTTATATAGATGTCAAAGTAGGAAGTAATCAAGGAATGAAGTGATGATGGCTGGCTCAGTGAGGTGGTGTCGATAGGAGTGGTGAACATAAGACACAAGCTTTCCCTTCTTTCCCAAATGCTTTTAAATAACACTCTGTAGATACCCACCCCCCAACAAGGCTTAGCTGCAATCCTAGATATTAAAAATGTCGAGAAAATTCCCAACCTTGAATACATTAATGAAGGAATGGGATAATTTTGAAAAGAACCCTATTTCATGTTCAAATTTGTGGCAAGTTACTATATTTAAAGGGAGAGTGTAGGACTTCTCAAATTATGGAAAACACCTTGAGGATCATTTAAAAATTGTAATACATTCTCTACTCCCAACAACATTTTAGAACTACAGAAATCAGAATAAATGTTGCTGTATTTTATAGGGAGGTGTGAAGATACGGCAATATCAAGACTTTAGTAAATTCTGGACAAATTGGGGAGGATGCTTTTGGCTATTTGAAAGAAGTGACTAATCTTTCCCCCCTCCTTTTCGTTTTTTGTTTCTTTTTTGATTTGGAAATGTTAAGGGGGAAGGGATGCTGCAGAAATATCTTAAAACATCTCTGTAGAGCCTTTGGCAGGAAGTGTGTGTATGTGCATGCGTGTGTGCATGTGTGTGTGTGTGTGTGTGTGTGTGTGTGTGTGTGTGTTACATGGAGAAATTAAGGAAAAGGGTGACTTTTATTGCTGAAATTAATTTTATTGCCATGCTAATTAGCCCTCTTCCTCCTCACTCCCTGGTATCACACAGAGATAAAAAGGCAAGAAGAAATGCCTTTTCAGATGCAGTAGCTTCTTGTAGTAGTTGGAGATTCTGGCAGCTCGGTGTTAGGTTTATAAATATATCCCAGAAAACTGCAAAGCCACACACAGATACATAAAGAATGAGGAATCTGATTAAGAAACGAGCATTTATATTTTTACTGGGTTTTACTTTTAACATAAAACATCTTGAAAAAAGTTTTATGATTTAGCATTTATGAATGACTAGATTTTAAGAGAATTGTAATATTTTTTTTAGGGTATTTCAGCTCCATGAGTTATTTCTTATAGATTCAGATAATGACATTATAAATCTTTCTGTGGAGGCAATTACTAAGGCAGAAATGGCCTATTCCCCATTGGCTTTTAGGTTCAGCTTACTGACATATTACAAGCAGGCTTACCGTGGTCATTAAAAACTGATCTGGGATTTATTGTACCTCTTTAAACTCTCAGTACTCTGAAAAGTATTGAACAGAAAGGAATACAAAGTGAAGTTACAAAGAGGGCCAGCAAGGCAATCAGGAGAGAAGCAGATTTAATTTATCCATCAAGACCACCACAAGTATGGTGAAAATATCTGAAATTGGAGCATGAGATTTTTAATAGAGGCAAGGACATGCTTGCTTAGTGTGGATTTCCACCTGAAATAGTTTCAAATGTGGTTTTAGAATCGAGTGTTAAAAGGACATGGGTGTGAGATACTGCACAAAAGGTAAGGTGGTTTTTTTAGCCTTTTCTGAGAAGTGGGCCACCTAAAGACATGGAGCATTCCAGAAGAAGAGCAATAGTCCCTGGCTGGTACAACTGCCACCTTCTCCGGCAACACAGACCACTTACGGTGCAGGTGCAAATAAGTGGACAAGAGTCTGGACTTCCTCATTATCTTGTTCGCCTAGATTTCCTCATCTTGATCCTTCTACTTCTTCCCAAATGATATTGGAATACCTTTTCTGGGAAAAGAGATCCCCAGCAAGGTTCAAGCAGGTGTGTTACAACAGCACAAAGGCATGAAGGTGAGAGAAAGAGAATTAGAACTGAAGAGGAGGGTGAGTTCATCCCATGCAGAGCAAGGAGAAATATTTCCTAAAGAAAGTAGAGTTTTGCTCTAACCCTTGACCTTAAAAATAAGTGCTTTCCTTTAGGGGTGGGCCACAGCATCCCTTCTTTGTAGAGTTGCTTATTGAACTGTGGGGAGCTCACCTCCCTCTTCTTAATAAGAATACGGAGATGACTAGAAAATGCTTTTATCACGTCACACAGGAAACAAGCTGAAGGTTGAGTGTGTGTTTCTTTTACCGCTTGAGTCTTGCCTAATGTGTATGACAGCTTGGCAACTTACTCATCAGCTTTAAGGCCATACTTTGCTGAAACAAATCCAAAACACCAAAACCATCATATCACTCTGTTTGTCCAAAACACGTGGTTTCCCATGGCTGGCTTGTTATCGCACAGGTCTCAACTCAAATGCCACCCACTGCCTTAGTGAGTTCTTCCCAGACCCTCTGCCTCACTTCCACTGCTGGCACTTCACTATGTCAACCTTTTTGTTTCTTTACAGAGGTCAACAAACTTTTTCTGTAAAAGGTTAGATGGCAAATATTTTAGACTTTGTGGACCGTATGGTTTCTGTTCCCATTGCTCAACCATCCACTCTAGTGCAGAAGTAGCCATGGACTATGTGTCAACAAGCAAGAGTGGTCAACCATACAGGCTGTGGGGACATGGTTTGCCAACCCCTGCTTCAAGAGACTGATAACGTAGTGCCCTAAATTTTTGTGTGCATGTATTTACTTTCCAGATTTTTATGCATCTTCTCCATTAGATTTTGAGATAAATGAGGTCAGCAATGTAATTTATTGAGTAACCTACCATTGCAGATTATAGATGTCAACAACCACTACATGCTAAGCACGTAAAAGCATATTAGGAACTTCCATAAACATAGGCTAAATAAATGAATCAAACTGTCTCCCCTAAGTGGTGGTTGTGCTATTGTACTCTACTGTTTTGAAGTGCAAAGCAAATCTATAGTTTCACTAGAAACTTTGGAGAATAATTTTTTAAATGAAGATCTTTAGTTTATTTGTAAAGCAAAAATATCGGCGTTAAAGAACCTGGAGTTGGCTGGGCGCAGTGGCTCACGCCTGTAATCCCAGCACTTTGGGAGTCTGAGGCAGGTGGATCACAAGGTCAGGAAATCGAGACCATCCTGCTAACACGATGAAACCCCGTCTCTACCAAAAATACCAAAAATTAGCTGTGTGTGGTGGCACGCACCTATAGTCCCAGCTACTCAAGAGGCTGAGGCAGGAGAATTGCTTGAACCCAGGAAGCGAAGGTTGCAGGGAGTTGAGGTCACACCACTGGACTCCAGCCTGGGTGGCAGAGTGAGACCTTGCCTCCAAAAAAAAAAAAACAACAACCCTAGAATTAATAAGGGGTTTTCCTTACAGTTTAGCTCAAGCCTCTACTTCAGATTTCACTTAACCTAGATTCAATCTGATTTAAAATCTTCACTTCATAATATATCCCCATTTGTTAAAAAAAAAAAATGCAAATATTACAGGCCCTGGAACTGAGTTTTCTATCATCCAAATCTCTACTCCACAGGACAATAAAAGGCTGCTCTGCTCTGTAGGGGGTTATGAATCCCAGAGGACAAAGTCACTTGCTGCAGCTTCATTCATTGTCTTCACAGCCCGTTAGCCAGTCCCCGCTTTCATTTGTGGGGCTTGATTTGGCCAATCTGAGGGAGTGGGCCTGTTTCCTGACACTTTAAGACTTTAAAATTCTTCCCAGAGTTTCAGACATTCCTTTATTCCCAATCATGGTGCATTTGGAACTCTTACCATGTGCTCTCTCAGTTGGGCTTGCAGTGTATGTGTGGTGGTGGTGGTGGATGAGGGTGATTTGAAGGGGTATCATTCCAACAGAATTAATTTGTAGAATTTTGTTTGTGAAACTTTTTGGCTGAAAGTCTTCATGGCAACTCAGCTATTTGCACTAATGGTGTTATTTACACTTGGGAGCTGATTTAGAAACCCATATTTGGCATGTTTTACAGCAAGTTTATTGGATTCCTAAACTAGCTACACTCAACAGTTTGGAATTGGCTTCTCTCAAAACTGATAGGAGATTTACTCAGATACCTCCCTTTTCTTGGAGTTAGTTTACCACCAAGAAGACTACATTTACTAGAAGAAAAGAGAAACTTTCTATACTATAAAGCCCCAGTCATCTGAAATGCTCAGACTTTTCTGTCCACTAAGACTCACTTCTAATTGAGGAAGGCTCTTGCAGACCTGAGCTCTCCTTGACAGCCCTCCAGGCCAGTGCTGTACACATTGATTTGAACTTGAGCAGTAATAAGATTTCTCTGCTGTTGGTAAGCATCTAATCCATTTGGGAGTCATTGGCAGGTTACAGGGAATGAAGAATGAAGATAAGTCTTCAGTGGGACTCAGCCTATGAATGATTGTAGTGGTTATACATTAGCTTTGATCTCCCTATCACCCCTTTGCAGGGTTGGGATGGAAGGAGCTGATCTCTGTTTCCTCACACCAGGTGTTCTGGAGAGGATTTTAATTGTGATCTTCCATTCTGTGAACTTCGACTCCAAATAGGCCTCTCCTAATAGGACCCATTATCTTTGTCACTTTGTTAGTCTGGGTGTGGACTATTAAACAGTTCATCTTTTTAGGATCTTCTCTGGGATTAACAAATAGACATTGAAGAGAAGAAATCTTTCCACTGGAGTTGCTGAGCTTTAACAGCGACCCTAGAGGGTGGGGTATGTGGGGTCATCTCTCCCATAACATTGAAGAATGCATCCAAGCAAAGGCAAGCAGGGCTGACAATAGAGGAAATGAGACAGCTTGGATAATATTGACCTTCTAGCTGCAGCCTTACATGAAGGTAACCCTGCCCCTGGACTTCTCAACTGCATGAGCCAATCAAGCATCCCCTTTTAAATTAAAATTTTTTAATTGGGTTTTCTGTCACTTGCAACCAAAAGAATCCTGATTAATGTGATTATTTCTGATAATTCTTAACTTTAATCTGTTAAATTATATACATATAGCTCTATCCTATAGCTCTATAGTATAAATCTTTTTACTGTAAGTGAGGCTTTTTAAGTTGCAGTTGAATGAGTTCCCAGTAATCTTATTCTACTTAATCATTTTTTGGGAATCCAAATAAAATGTAAAGCATAGTTCAATTGCCCACAGCAACCTAGTATCTCTATAAACTGCTTTACAATTAGATAGATATGCCAGGATCCCCTTCTCTTGAATACTGATTTATTAGATTTATTTGGAGTAGATCAAGTGTGTGCTTGAAACAAATACACAAAAAAGCCCAGGTATGCCTGGTGGAGAACCACAGGTTTATAGGTTCTGTGACATTTATTTCATATCTATCGTGTTTTTACTGTTTCCTCAGATTAGACCTTTTATGTTATTTTTATTAAAGACATTTTTGACAGACAAATGTCTCAGGGATTGCTGGGCATGGTGGTATATGCCTATAATCTCAGCACTTTGGGAGGTTGAAGAGGGCAGGTTGCTTGAGCTGAGGAGCTCAAGGCCAGCCTGGGAAACACAGTGAAATGCTGTCTCTACAAAAGATATTTTAAAAATAGCCAGGCCTAGTGATGCATACCTGTAGTCCCAGCTACTCAGGTGGTAGGATCTGAGGTGGTAGGATCGTTTGAGCCCAGGAGGCAGAGGTTGCAGTGAGCTGAGATCATGCCACTGCATTCCAGCCTAGGCAACAGAGTGAGACCTTGTCTCAAAAAAAAAAAAAAAAAAAAAAAAAAAAAAAAGTCTCAGGGATAACTCAGCTTGGATCATGTACTGACCAAAAAATACTCACTGTGGCCAGAGAGGAAGGAAACTCTATTTGATGTGATTGGGGTCACCCATCTTTAAATCAAAGAGATGATGTGGTCCACCTCACCCTCCATATAAATTTTGCAGGATCTATCTGTTTATTAGAGGAGGGCTACCTCCAAAGAAAGGATAATGAGGAGACGAAGTAAGTTTGTGTATAATGATCCTATCTGGTGCTTAAATTCCTTCTAGAATATCAGCATATTGTGAACTTTTTTTAGTGCTTTCTGTGTATCAGGCATAGTTTCATTAATTGTACAGATATTATGTAATTTTCACAGTAACTTTGTGAAGTGAGTTACACTATTAAGAGCTACACAACACAGATGAGAACACTGAGAAGAAAATTTAATTGAAATTGCCCCAGATTACATAACTGGTGATGAGTATGACTAAGGTCAGGCCCAGGCAGCCAGATCCCAGAATTCATGCTCTAAACCATGGTCAGCAAACTACACCTGCAGGTGAAATCCAGTTTGCTGCCTGTGCTTGTAAATAAAGTTTTATTAGAACATAGCTATGCTCATTTGCTTATGCATTTTCTATGTCTATTGGCCTGTTACAATGGCAGAGCTGAGTCATCGTGACAGAGACCCCAAAACATAAAATATTTACTATTGGCCTTTTATAGAAAAACGTTTGCATCCAACCCGTTGGATCACCCAACCTCTCCTTAAACAGTTTCAAGTCAAGAGACTCATCAGTTCTTGCATAGCCTAATGCATTTCCAGATGTATAGTGGACATTTGTACTTAATTTTGGTTGACCATAATCTCAATCTCTTTTGTAGGCTTAACGAATTTCCCGTAATACCATAATATGAGTGTTGGTGAAAGGTAGAGCCCATATACCACATCTAAATCCTGAAGACCAGATTTCATTTTCTTGATTCTCTTGCAGCTAGGCTTGTAACCTAAGCTCAAAACTTGGGCCAATCATACCTATTTGAGACCATTAAGCCTGAAGCGTTGCAAAGAAGGAACAATGTAGACCCTTGATGGCATTAGTCAGTAAGTTAGAAAATAATTTTTAGATTCTCAAAAAAGGTAGATATGCCTTCAGCTCCTCAAACTAATTCTGCTTTTGTCATCAGTATAAACACTGACAAATTAACAGGAGTCTGATGGCTCATGGCTTTCCCTTCCAATAACTATTTTTAGAGGTAGGAAGGAAGGATACTTTGCCTTTCCATGAAGTTTATCTCTAGATTTACGTCCTGGTATGTCACTGCTGTAGTTAACAGATCTTTTTACACTAGCTTTTGTTTAGGTTTTAAAGTTTGGTTTTCGTTTGTTTGATACTGTTGTTTTGGCATATGTTTGAGAATGATACACATTCTCATTTTATTGTTCATTTAAGAGGATTGAGACTCTAAGCAACTGATATAGCACTTAGTATCCCAGTTCCCAAACTTCTGTTTTCAAAACCGTCATGTTATTTGTTTATTCCATGCATATGCATTTTTCTTTTGCATGGCACATTTTGCTTGACATCACTGTGCAAAAGTGTTAAGTGCTCCTCCCCTCATGGAGCTTGGAATCTAGTTTGAAAGATGAAGCGAAAGCTGATGAACACAAGACAGTCAGTAAAATAGTCATAGGTTGTGCTCACTGATAGGAAGGAACAGACCAGATGCTGAGAGAGAGACAGAGAATACGAGCAGAGGGTGGAGGTGTCAGTCAGGGAAAGCCTCTTAGAGGTTGTGACGGTTCCGCAGGGTAAGGAAGAGCAAAGCATTGCAGGCAGCAGAACAGCATGTGAAAGGTAACCATCCACATGACAGCCAGAATAAGGCAAAAATTCCCCAAGCATATTATTCAACAGCAATTGCAAACCTGTGATGCTGAGACTTAAAGAGAAAATGGCAAGAGGTCTGGAAACTCATCCCAATCACGACTTCTCAATGCCAGGATGTGTGTGTGTGTGTGTGTGTGTGTGTGTGTGTGTGTGTGCGTGTGTTTGCTTAAGTAGGTTTGTTTTTCCACTTCCTCCTTTTCCTGATGCCGTCACACAGCTGCCTCACCTGAATGCCAGTCGCTGAATGAGGCGACAGCTCTGGATCTAGGGAAACAAAGGAGAAGGTTGCTATAGTAACAGAGGCCACAAGAAGCCACCAGGAGAGCTCCTCCTCCTGCTCTCCAGAATCCCTCTGGCCAAGGGGAAGCAACAGGATGGTCCTCCCAGATGTGGGGCTGGCAGGGCATTTCCCAGGCACTCAGCTAGTTTGCCAACAATATCCCTTTTGACAGTTTAGGAAAGTTACTCAGTCTCTATTACCTAGTGTAGAAGAGAGAAATGATAGTTTAGATGGATACTCCTTTGGAATTATTTAGCAATTCTTCATTCCTTTTGCATCTTTCTCTCTTCATTAACCTCTATGTACATAAACTGTGCATCAACTTGTATTTGAGACACGATACCCAACCACATTTACCAGGCAAAATTGCAGTGCTCCCTGCAGTATCCTAATGTGAGTAGTTGTCCAAAATTCTATGACTTGTCACTGTTCCAACCATGAAGAAGAGCGATTTTTTTTTGCGATATTCATGTCCTGATCAATTTTAACAGATCAGGGTATCTGTAAAAAGATAATGCTTGTCAGCAAATGAATTGAAGCTGTTTTAATTGGACTGAAGTCCCCTTGTGAGAATTTAATTTCTTTTATTGACAGTTCTAGGAATCCATCCCAGATAAGTTGGGATCTTCTTATGAAATACCATTCTCTCCTAGCATTGCATACTCAGACATTACTCCTATTTTTGGGTGCAGCTAAAGTCTTACTTAATTTGTTGTTTTTCCATTCTAGTCCTTAGTCATCTTGGATTCTTTTCTGGAATTTTAGCTACTAGGTGGCACATAGTTACTTATGTTTTCAGTTATGTTCAAGAACTCAATAAAGAGATATGGTTTAAGAACACAGGATTTAGAATCAGGTGGAACTGTGTGTTAAAGCTGGCTCCATTACTGTTTTTTATTGTTTGGGTGAAATCTTGATCAGGTTACTTGACTAGCTTCAGTTGTTGCATCTGTGAGATGCATGTAAAAATAGTATGTATTTTCCACCGGTATCATGATGATTAAATGCATCGGGGCACCTAAGGTTCAAGGCCAGGCATTATATCTGCTGTAATGAGGATGTGAGGATGTCATCTTATCTGCCCAACGGGGTTGTGGGCTCCCCAAGGACAGTGGACAGCACCTCTTTGTTCTTTCTCCCCTTTCTGAATAACGTGTGGCAACCATATACATATAGACATGAAAAGTGATAAAAATGGTTCAATATAATTAAATTTATTCATTAATTAAGCAGGTTGTTCCCCATCAAAATTATATGGCATATGGAAGAAAGAGAGGTGGAAAAATAAAGAGAAAGAGAGAAAAAGAAAGAAAAAAAGAAAGAGGGAAAGAAGAAATGTACGTATCAGAAGCTCTAGCTAGGAACAGTATCTTCCCAGCAATCTCTCAACTTCAAAGATCTGATGGAACTTTAAGAAAAAGTTCAATCATTTGGTTTGTGGCAGCCATGCCTCAGTGTTCTCAGAAGCTTCAATTAGCAAAATACTTTCACATTTCCTATTGCCACATATGCCAGGGCTTCCATTGTTGGAAACAGATGAGAACTTTTCCACTCCACATGGAGTTTTTCTTCATGACACTTTCTAATGCGGTTTTGCTCAGCAGTTTTGAACTGCCGGTTCCACAGGAAATGTTCTTCAGCAGGAGTGAAAAGTGATGCCAATATGTACATAAGTAAATATGAATGCACAGAAAATATTCTTGAAAATAGTGTCTTAGCCTTTGGAAATGTTTCAAGTGGTTATCTGGCTAGATCCTAAAAGCAATACATTCTCGTTCTTCAAAAACATCTTCCTCTCAATGCTGACACTAGTAAGAGCTCTCACTGGAAAAGAGGCACGCAGCATGTTAATCGAAGGCAAGATAGCCTTGTGGTCTTACGGTTAATTCTTACTGAGGCACCAGGTGGTAGGAAAAGACTGGTCCATCACAGATGCTTGTCTCTCTGACTAGGGTTCAAGGACCCCTTGAGGTCTGAAAATATTTTTTCTGTGTTGGAGTGCCCCCAGGTTTAAGATACTGCCCTAATAAATCAAATTCTTTTTGTGAGAAGGGAACAGAAGTGTGTGTGTGGGCAGTAGTAGAGTGTTGAGGGAATCACAATGGAGATCTTAAAAGATATTGCTAGAGGCTGGATGCAGTAGCTCAGGCCTGTAATGCCAGCATTTGGGGAGGCCGAGGTGGGTGGGTGACTTGGACTCAGGAGTTTGAGACCACCCTAGAAAACATGGTGGAACCCCCATCTCTACTCAAAATACAAAAAATTAGCTGGGCTTGGCGGTGCACACCTGTGGCCCTAGCTTCTCAGGAGGCAAAGGTCGCAGTAAGCCGAGATCGTGACACTGTATTCCAGCCTGGGTATGGGTGACAGAGTGAGTCTCTCTCCCTCAATCTCTCTCTCTGTCACTCATATTTATATGTGTGTGTACGTATATATCTCATATATATATATACACACACACACATATACATAGCTTGAATTTGTTTTATAATGCAGAAGAATACTTTCTATGTTATAATTGAAAATAAAGTATGTCATTTATATGAAGCTGAAATAACAGTTAACATTCATTTGAGCATTAACTCAACTGTCAGGCACTGTTCTATATTTTATTGAGAATACATATAGTATAAAGCAGGCGTCCCCAAACTACGGCCCGCAGGCTGCATGCGGCCCCCCGCCGCACTTCAGAAAGGGGCACCTCTTTCATTGGTGGTCAGTGAGAGGAGCACAGTATGTGGCGGCCCTCCAATGGTCTGAGGGACAGTGAACTGGCCCCCTGTGTAAAAAGTAGGGGGACGCCTGGTATAAAGCATAGGTTTTAAATGTGTTGATCAATGAGTTTTGACAAATATATACATCCATGCAACCAAACCTGAATCAAGATACAGAGAAGAAGTTGGCAAATTGCTATCTGTGAGCCAGTTAGACCCTGTGGAATATTTTCTCTGTGGACTGTGAGTCAAGAGTGATTTTTTACATTTTAGAAGCTTATTCTTTAAAAACGCAAAGAATATACAACAAAGACTGTACGTGAACCTCAAAGCCTCAGCTCATCAAGTGGCCCCCAGTGGGGCACCATTTTCTAATAATTTGCAAGAAGGGTCTGCAAGGCTACCTGTGACTCTTTGATATCTGCTCAATTCATATTAGTTAATGCCTTATATGGAACTGTCTTTTAGTTAATAAGCTTTATGGAAAATGAGAAGTTCTTTTCACAGCTGGTAAAGGATTCAAAATGACTCTAAAAGCAGACTAGCAAATCTCATTTTCTCATTAAGACAGATGACTTGTTTGTTATTTATTTATTTATTTTGCTGAGATGACATTTACATAAAATTCATCATTTTAAAGTGAGCAATTCCGTGTCATTTAGCACATTTAGCACAATGCCATGCAGCCACCACCTCTACTTAGTTCCAAAACATTTTCATCTCCCAAAAAGAACACCTGTATCCATTAGCAGTCACTCTCCCATCCACCCTTCACGCCCTACCTTTCCAGGCTCCTGAAATCCCCAAAGGTGCTTTATGTTTCTACAGATTTACCCATTCTGTATGTTTCATGTCAAATGAATCATAGAATATGTGACCTTTCATGTCTGGCTTATTCCACTTAGCATAGTTTCCTAGCTTCTTCCACATTGCAGCATGGATTAGTACTTCATTCCTTTTTATGGCTGAATAATATTTCATTGTAGGTATAGACAACAATTTGATTATCCATTCATCAGTGGATGGCCCTTTGGGTTGCTTCTACAATGCTTTGGTTATTGTGAGTGGTGCTTCCATAGACACGCATCTGTATGGATTTGTCTGTGTATCTGTTTCAGTTCTTTGGGGTACATATTAAATCGATGTTTTTGGAACTGAAGTTTATGGAGACAGGTGGAGATATCTGATATTTGAGTGGTGATGGTGGAAGGCTCTAGGATTTCTCAGGTTTGAGAGCCACTGTATATTTTCTTTATACAAAGTCTCAGCTGGGTGTGGTGGTTCATGCCTGCAATCCCAGCACTGTGGGAGGCTGAGGAGGGTGGATCACGAGGTCAGGAGTTCGAGACCAGCATGGCCAATATGGTGAAACCCTGTTTCTACTAAAAACACAAAAATTAGCTGGGCGTGGTGGCACATGCCTGTAGTCCCAGCTACTCGGGAGGCTGAGGCAGGAGAATCGCTTGAACCTGGGTGGAGGAGGTTGCAGCGAGCTGAGATTGCGTCACTGCACTCCAGCCTGGATGACAGAAAACAAACAAACAAACAAACTTCCTTATCCATGTTGAAAAAAAGTGAGCAACAGTTTATTTCAAAGCTTAGTGAAGCCTTTGGTAATCTGCTGAATTAAAATTCTCCACTGAGAGGAAGAGATGCCAGAAGACTTCTTCAGACAGTCGGTTTCCCAAGCTTTGTAGAGCATTTGCTTCTGCAATTTCATGTAGTGTCCTCACTGGGCTAAGCGGGCTCCTTTCTACCTTTTTTTTTTTTAGTTTGGGACTCCAGATAAAATGCAGAAAACCCAGTTAAATTTAAATTTTACATCAGCAACAAATAACTTTCAATATGCATATCTCCAATATTGCATTCTTTACTGTTTTTCTGATATTCGGATTTAACTGGGCACCCTGTATTTTGAGTCACTAAATCTGGTGACTTTATTTTTATGGCCCTGGAAGAGGGTATCTGACTTGCAGTGAATTGTAGGAGATACCCCATCAGCAGAGATGCTTTGCTCACTCATTTTCCTGTGAGAGAGCCATTTCCCTTTTTATATAAATAATGTAAAAATTTGGAGATAAAGTATGTGGGGCATAAGGAAAGTGAAATGGAGCCTTTACAACATAAAGTGCTTTCTCCCTGGCCTTAGTTCATTTGTGAAATCTAGTGATTTAAATTACCCGGCTAACCTCTTCTGCCACTGCAAGATTATAAATTAAGTAGGTGGCTACTACCTGAAGGAGTTGTAGGGTCTTTGCAGAAGGTTCTCATCAAGCTAAGAGGGGCAGAAAATTTCCTATTACTGTGTCATGCATAAATGGTAATACTTGAACCTCCACTTAACAGCGTATTACCTCTGTGCAATTCACTGGCTAAAATAAAGGAAACAAAATAGGAACATATTCACTCCTTTGCATTACAGAGGAATAAGTAAGATGGCAAGGGTCTCTCTGCAAATGGCCTGATGCTACAAAATACTCCAAATGCTACCAGATAGAGACAGACCCAATCGAATACAGAAAAAGTATTCAAGGTATTTCTCTGTCTTTCTCCCTTTATTTTTATCTGTTTCTGTGCCTTTACTTTGTGTGAAATTTTGAGAGTTGAATTCCATTTTCTATTAATTCAATGGCTGTCATATTGCATTACATCATGCAGCTCAGATCACAACAATGAGATGTTAGGGTTTAAATTAATAATATTGCAACACATCACTTGCTAAAGTGGTGTATTTAATCCTGTCTAGCCTGCTCAGGTAGCCTGACTTCTGCCCAGTGCCTTGAATCTGCAGATTGCAGTGGAATTACCCAAGTTCAATTGCAAACAACCCATAATTGCGAGCTGAGGACTTGAGCTTCATGGTAGAAAGCATTAATTTAATATACTAGTGAGATGTAACAAGCTTAATTTCTTCTAGTAAAATGATTGGGGGTGGGTGGGTGCAGGGATTTTGAGGTTTCTGAGCAGCATTTTCTAGTCCTGGATATACCCTCAATAAATAGTCGTGCTATGTACAATTGCCTTACGTGCTATGTTAACTAAAGCCGCCAAGGAAGTGAGAAGCTGGAGGGATACAGGTAAGAGAAGATTCTTTGAGGAAAGTACGGATTTGGTGAACTGCTCAGAATGCATTTCCACAGACATTAAACTGAGAGTACACCTCCTCCCCAAATGACTGTAGCGTGAACATTCAACCCAAACCGTTCCATGTCTGAAAGAGAATAAAATCGAATGCACAAAGAGAAAAGTGAGTCCAAAGCACATCAAAAATATTCCTTACCCAAAGCAGATTGTTCTCACAGGGCTTTTTTCATGTGCAGATGCTTTTACTGTGGAAACAACACAAAATAATTAGTGACTCTACATTTCAAGAAGCAAGAGAGGCATTCTGGAAATCCGAATACCGTCATGAGCTGCATAACGACTTTTTGGTCTACAGGGGGTTGCATATACAATATCTCTATGTTTAGGCACGTTTAGATACACAAATACTAACCATTGTGTTACATTTACCTGCGGAACTCAGTACAGTCATGTGCTGCACAAGTTTGTAGCCCAGGAGCAGAGGGCTAACCCATATAGCCTAGGTATGCCATCTGGGTTTATGTCAGTGCACTCTGATATTCACCAATGATAAAATCACCTAACAACGCATTTCTCAGAATCTACCCCCGTTGTTAAGCAACACATGACTGTAATTATCACCAGCACTAAGAGAGAGGAATGTGAAAGACCAGCCCTCTGAGTTCCTGCCTTCCTGGTCCCTTCCCAGATCCCCCATATCTCTCTGGAGCCTCCGATCTCGCTTCCTCGGGCGTGTACATTTCCAACCATCCCCAGCTCTGGGTAAACAAACAGACAGAGGATTTGTATGTGGCCTTCGTTAAGGTGGGTTGCCAATTGTCAAATTAGTTTCCGCCCAACCTGCCGAGTGTAAATGCAAATCCACCACCCCCGGCGCTGCCTCATTTGCAGTTATTGATTCATGTTTGACTGCGAGTTCCAGAAAAGTTGTCTTTGAAGCTTCCCCATCTATGCTTGGCTTCCTGGGTCCAGGTGACTCGGGGATCCCTGGCAGTCATTTTGATCTTTGTATTCCAAACACCAACGCAGGTCATTTCAGGTAACTTAAAAGCGAGATACAATCAGAAAGGATTTGGAAATGAAGTCTTTGCCATGTCACATTAATGCGGTCCTATCAAGTGGCAGTTTATCAAGAGCCACCTCACAAGGTTTTAATGAGCATGCTGCCTGTTCTTGTACAATACTAATTAATCCCATTTTTTCACACTGCCGTGATTGCTTCATGAAACCCACATTGTTTTATACTCAGTAGCAAAGCGCCTCTTACTGATTAAATCTCCTTGCCTGCGATGGAGCCTGACAACTGAATTATACCTTGCTCAAAATAATAATGGGTATCAGCTAATAAATACGGTTTAACACACACAAAACTATGCAGCCAAAATCACACCACAAAATAGGAGTTTGACTTATGGGCTCAGCAGTGTTTCATTAAACATCTGTATTATAATTCACTGGTTTTCCAACTGATGTAATAACTTAATTGATGAGAACAAAGACAAGCTTATTTATTCACCCAATTGCTTGCTCCTTGACTAACATTTTTCCTGGATGTTATTGTGGAAATAAATATGCAATATTCTTTTTATAGAAGTCTAATTTAGGTCCCTTTTCCCCCTATTGAGAAGTCAGCATCACCATCTGTATCTGACAAGTTCTTGCTGCTTTGCAGCGGAAGCGTTTCGATAAGATGGGCGGTGGTGTTCACCCTGATATTCAGACTGGCTAGCCGCTGTGAGAGGGGAACTGTCGGTCTCCCAACACCCTGGGTAGTGCATGATGAGTGTTCCCTGATTTCCCTCACAAGGCTGAAAATGCAAGCTAATGGAACACACACACACACACACACACACACACACCCTCATCCAGTGCTTTAAATTAATTCCACCAAAGTTAAGCTGATTTTGTGTGTCTCATGAAATGACATGGACATACTCATCTCCAGCTTTTGTCTCCCCACCCCCATTTAAGTGCTACCAGAAACCAACCAATTTGGTGAGAAAATCACACACAATTTTTAATTTCTATAAGGTGTGGATATAGCAGCTGATAACTGGTGTGATTTTGTCATCCCTGTAGCTTTGGACTGTTTGTCTTTCAGTACCTGCTATTTAATAAATATGGAAAGAGAATGAACTCTCTGGGTTTCTTTTTCCATGAGGTAGAGTGTCTGCCAGATTGAACAGCAGTGTTTCTTCCAGTGATGCCTCCGGGAAGCCTGAGTGCTTTCCCAATCTTGTGAATTTTCCACTCTGCTCACACTGTACATAGTGGCCAGCTCAGTTTTCTGCCCCTCACCTTGGCTGTGATTCCATGAGGATGGACACTTCCAAATAATATTGCTTGAGAACTCAGCTGTGTTTCAGGAACTGTTCAAAGCCTTGGGGTTATGCTGATTAATTGAAGAAGTCCTGGTGCTCACGGAGCTTGCATTCTACTGGGGGACACAGGTGAGAATCAGGCAAGTCAGTGCATATATAACATAGAATATGATGTCTGCCATTGATAAGTGCTGTGAAGAAAAATACAGCAAGTGAAGAGGTATGTTGTATGTGTTTTTCACTTAGTAGACACTCATTAAATATTGGTTGAGTCAGTGCAAACTTTGTCTTATTGATCCCACATTCTTGTTCTGTGTCCACAGTTCCTTCATGAGATGGTTCAAGAAGAGGTGATTCCTTCAAGAAATTTCTCTGGACACACAAACATTCCTTTGCTTTGCCTTCTTCAGATGCACACTGGCCATGTGCATCCACTATTCATGGATAGTCCTTCCTCTGATCTTAATACCATTCTTGATTGGAGGGCTGATTATCCCTTGGTCTTGTATCTTTTGAAGCTGTCATCAGAAGGCTAACCAGTTTTCTAGTATCTACATTGCCTTCCTCTTACATAAATCTTGTTTCTATATTTCTCGGTGTCTAAAAGATGCCCAGGTGGAAACTGCACTGTTACTTGGTTTAAGTAATCGTGTATATTGACCTCTTGTGTCACCATATCTCAGAAGATGCCAGGACAAATTTGACATCCTTCCTGGTTTCTAAGAATCTCAGTGTGGCAAAGGTCCTTCTCCCAAACCCTCATTCTTCTAGTCTTGGAGATTATACGACCTAGAGCTAATTATGATTCATTCCTCCCTTCACTTCTCAAGTCCACTCTGTCCCCAAGTCCCGTTGACATGTCTGTACATGGATGTTTCCTCCTTTCTTTCCACTCCATCTGCCTGAGTTGGCTGGGACCTCACTATCAGACCAGATTTTGAAAGCATTTCTGATTTTAGTATTTTTTCCCTTAAATGCAGTCTCTATGCTACTCCTTAAAATGTTACCTTCAGCAAATCCCTCTCCTGCTTCACAACTTTAGTTTCTAAAGACTTGCTAGAAACAGGAGCCCAGTTTTGCCAGATCTTCTATATTTTTTTTTTTAAGGAAAGCCCCAAATATAGATTTTTTACATGAAATCTTATGAGTTCTGAATATTGGCAACTTATTCAAAAATGTTTTAAGCCCTACGTAGACCAAACTGAAATACTATCAAATCTTCAGGCAGTATGTAATTTATTTTAGAATTTTAGGATTCAGATCCTGTTTAAACCATGATCCAAGTACATTTCACATATTGCAATCAGGTGACATGTCTCTTAAGTTCCTTTCAATTTACAGCTTTCCCTTTTTCTTTTTATTCACCGGAAATTTATCTGATCATTTATTTTGCAGTTTGCCCTGCAGAGTTTGTCACAGTCTGGAATTTATTAACTTCATTTTCATCGTGTCTGATGACATGTTCCTCTGTTCCCTGCATTTTCTATAAGTCAATCAACAGGTGAAAGGGCTTAATCTAATTCAGGGTCACTTCTTTTTTGGGGAGAAAGGACTACGTTGGAGGTAGTGTTGGTTCCCCATCAGGAGGTACATGCTATCCAGTTGTAGCTATTATTTCTGGTACAGCAGCCCTTGACATTGACTTGATTCCTTTATTCTTGCAAAACGGTGATGTTTTAATTCAAATGAACCTTTTGAAAATGTGAAGACTAAGCAAAATGATTTATTGTGTTTATATTTATTTCTAGAAGCAGCCTAAATTACTTACCAATACACTTGCCAGAAGCAGATTCATTTTTTCATTTACGTATGCAAGGAGATATGCTGGTACCTGGTGTGGAAACACAGAAGACACTGTGTCTGCTCTGGAAAAATACCAACTAAAGTGGCAGACAGAGATTAGTGTGGGAGACAGATGTAAGAACAAACGTTATAATCACATTTCTTAAGAGTCAAAGAAATGTGGAACTAGAGAAGAAGAGATGAGTAACTTTGCCTATGAAGGTGAGGAAGCCATCTCAGAGAAGGGCTTAAACAGTTAAGTTAGGAAGAACAAATGTAAGTTTACTAAATGAAGACATATGACAACAATAGCCACAACGCAACAAATACTCTAACACTTACCAAATACCATCCTAAGCATTTTGCAAGTGTTAACTCATTGAATCCTACCTAAAAGCCCCAAATTCAGTAGATAGAAAAACTGAGGTAAAGAGTGGTTAAGCTTCACACTCATGGGAACATAGCTAATAGGAGAGAAAGATCAGAGAAATATTTTATAACGTAAAATGGGATGTTCATGGTTTGCAAATACAATCTTCTCAGGGGCAGCCTTATTCTGTGGGGTCAGCGTTTTATAAGCTTCCTAGCCAAGACTGGGTTTCTCATGACCTAGGAGTCAATTCCAATTTGTCCTTGATAACCACAAGCCATATGAAATGGCATCAATAATAACCATGAAATAAAAAGTGAGATGTACAAGGGAACCTTGTCTATTATCAATGAATTATACATTGCTGGGGAAAAAAAATCACACATTAAAATAAAGATTCGGACTTATATGTATGGTGGTGTTTCATTAATTGCATGAATTATAATTCACTGGTTTCCCAAGTGATCTAACAACTTGATAGATGAGACTAAAGGTGAGCATTTTTTTTCACCTTTCACCTATTAATAACTAACTTAAGTTTTTTCCCATAGTTTTAGCAGAAATTAATGTAGACTCTCATTTATGATTTAAATTCTGAGAATGGGGATTTGGGGGCTTTATATCCCACAAATATACCTGAGAAGGCGTTTGAAGAGAGAATTCAAAAAGTTAGGGACAACCAAGTCATGAAATAATGGAAATGCGAGGTCATTGGCTCTGTCCTCTGCCTCTAGGAAGTTCCTTTTGCCTGAGATCACTCAGACAGTAGAGCTGCACTCATGAATCAGAAAATACATATAATATTCCTGTTGCCATGAACCCTGGGAAAAGAGTGTGTTCACCTAAATTTGCACTTAACCAAGTCAAAAATGTTAGAGAAATATGTGACAACATTCGATGAACTTCAGGGAGGCAGCAATGAGCTCCTTTTTCCCTACGGATATTCTTCTCATTTTTCAATTTAGGTATTAAAGTTATCTGCGCACTTAAAAAAATCAGAGTTAGAAGTCTTAAAGGCAAAAGGAGCTATTTTTTCCCTAGGTAGTTGGACCTGTTAAGAATTTCTGCAAAATGTAAAAAGACCTACAATGAAATTATCCAAAGCACCCATCTATCTTATTACAGGCTTTGATCATGTAAAGTTGCACTGATGTTAAGAAAAAAAGTACCATGCCATTGTTCAGATTTGTTTTTCTTGAGTTTTGTTCGTTGATTATAATTATGATGTGTGAAGTAATGAGCCCATACATGATGGGTAAGGCAGAAAGATGATTTGTTGTTTGGGGAAGATTTATGCAGGAAAAATATGCAGACAACAGAGAACTAAGTCTCAAGATGTAATTTATTAGACAAGATGGGATCTAGGTCTTTTGCCTTGACATAGTATAGCTGCCTCCTGAATCATATGGGTTGATTTAGGTATTTTGAAGCTAACAGGTATATGTAGAAGTTGGATGTTTGCTCCACTTATATATGTGCCAAGAGCAATTTTAGATTTTGTGAATTGGAAAAGGGCTGAATAGAGGTTGGAGGAGCCATGGGGATTGGGAAGTAGATTACGGAGAGGCAATGTGTTTCAATGTTATTGAGAAGTATTACTTTTGCCATGATTATTGCACTATATTGGGATGTATCATTGACTAAGTGTCCGTATGGACAATGGGATACAACCCAGGTGATGATCATCTCCTCTTTTCTGATTATTAGATTTGACTGCCTTTTGGTTTATAGGTGAATGCTCATGTTCTAATAAGAGAAGGTGATTGGGATATAAAACATTCTCAGCAACCAGGAAGTATGCATTTCTGAATTCCTGCTTCTCCCTTTGCACATCACTAAAGCATTTTGTCCTTTTAACCTAACGTACCTGTATGAATTTGAAAAGAATCTAAAAAGACTCTTATTCATGTTATTTGAAAACAAGATAAAACAAAAGACATTTTGTTTTATAATTAGGTAGGCTCACCCTTTGTTGTTTATTTGTGACCCCGGTAAGTGGCATTTGCTAACATTCTTAAATCTGTTCCTGGTATTCAATCCTTACTGGTCAGCATCCCATAAGAAATCCATCACAAAATTTCATAAACCTTTATGCCAAAGTGTGCCACAGAATACCCTCTCTCTCTATGCCCACTGCCACAGTCAGGACTTAACCTTCCAACTGAGTTCGCTTCTCCTCTCCTGCCTCGTAATCTACATACTACCTAGCAGCTAGAGCTATAGTGCCTTAACAAGTGTTACCTAGGTCAAAGGTAAACTAGATTAATCCCCTGCTTAGGATGCTCCAGTTGCTTCCCATTTCAATTAGAATAACATCCAAGCACCTTTCTGTGCCTGCAAGATCCCATAAGATCTAGACTTTTTCTACTTTTCAGAATTCTTGCCCTCTCTGTTCTAGCCATGCACGTTAAATTTGTGTCCCTTGGACACCACACTTTCTTGCCTTGGGGATTTTGCAATTGCTAGACACTGGCTTAAAAACAGTTCTCCCATGACTACCTTCTTTCTTTTCTCCACTCTTCTTTCAGGCTTCCCCAGAGAGGCCTTTCCTAACCGATCAATCTAAAGTCTTCCCTTCTTTGGTTACTGTCATCCCATTAATCTTACATTACAACATGTTCTTATCCTACAAAAGGCAGGGTCTTTGGTTGTCTTGTGTACTGCTCTATCCCCAGAGCTAGGAATGATATCTATTACATGGTAGAGACCTAATATGTGTTACAAGAAATAAAATACCCATCTAAGTGATTATGCAAATTACCATTCTTCATCTATTCTGATACTTATATCAGTGTAGTGAAAGAAATACATTGACATTCAAACCTGAATTTGATTCTAAACCCCGTCACTTGGTTGTCATTTTGGTTACCTTGTTTAAACTCTCCGTAATAGATTAAAAATGGCCAAAGGTTCTTTGCCACACCTTTCAATCAATGGCAGAGGCTAAGTGCCTATCAAGATTAGTCTTGGGCTTGATTATGTGACCTGCTTTGGCCAGTGGAACATTGCTCTCCATTGGAATAAACCATGCAAACTGAGGCTCGTTACCACCATTGGTGTTCGCCCTGTTGGAACCCATCTGTTGGAACTCTGTCCTGAGACTACTATGCTGCAAGGAAGATGATTTGGCTCACATGAGAGATGACTTACAGTAGAATCAAGATGGTCTAACTAATAGGCAGCGGCCACTTCCAGACTTATGAGTGTGGCTACTTTGAACATCACAGCACACCTGCTCATCTAGTTGAATGCAGTTGTATGAATGAGCCCAAATAAAACTGCCAGAGAAACTATGCAGCCAACTCACTGAATAGTGAAAATACTACATGATTATTGTTTTAAGCCACTACATATTACGGGTGGTTCGTTATTCAGGATTATTGAAAGACCCAATGAGACAGTAAAAGTAGTCTCCAGTGCATTTTCGATTCATAATAGGAACTCATTTCTTCTCAGTTCCCTGTCATTATTCTGGCTCTGAACTTGGCTGGCAAAATTTCCTTAGTCAAAAATCTGAGTGTACCTTCTGCTGTGATGTGACCACGTAGACAAATGATATTTGCAAACATGTCAGGGGATTGATTCGATCATTCACAGAAGAGGTGGGATTTTTAAGTCAATTAAACTCATTCTATGGCCATTTCTCAGGATGATTAAGGTAGAAAATTGCAGCAAGGAAGCAGGTTAAAAATACATGTAATATAAAATTATGACTGTCATTTAAAGTACTTGCTCTGTGTCTGGAACCATACTAAAGCACTGTATATACATTGTCTTCTTCATTTTTGACACCAACTGTATTTTGCAGGGAGAAAACTGAAGTTTATATGAGTTAAGTAATTTGCTTATGATCTCATTAATGAACGGCAAAACTGGGTGTTAGACCCTGGTCTACCCTACTCCAGATCTACTACAAAGCTCAGCCTTCAAAAAGAGGTTAGAAGCAGTGTGGGAATGGGGCCAACCTCTGGCACAGAAGTTGATCTATTAGGAAGACAAATAACTATACAGATAGTTTATGCCTCAGAGCCAATAAACATTGCATCACTTCTAAGTGTTATGGAATTTCAAAGAACTGTTTAGGCCAGATCGTTTGCAGAAATTAGGAGTCTCTAGAAGAAGGAGGATTGGAGAGTGGGGCTCAGTGACCTACCACCTGTACTGACTAGCAGACACTGTAAGTTTAGGCCTTGGGCTTAGAGTATTATGTGTATTCTTTGTTTCATCCTCTCTATGAGGTGGGGATTATTGTGATCCTATTATCACATGAGGATATCAAGACTTACAAAGGTTATATGTTACTTGCTCGAGATTACACCACCGAATTTTTACAGACCAACTGGTGGTTGGAACCCAGGACTGTGGTGTGGGATTGTCCCTGGAGAGTGCTGCATCCAGAGATGACTGATATTTAGGGAAATTAGAACAGCACTGGGCAGAGGAATGAGCAGTGTATGTGTATCTGAATGTGTGTACTGATTGTGTATACATCAGTGTATACATGTTTATGAGTAGGAGTCTAGAACTAGAAATCAGCCAAGGACTCTTGAGAATAACAGTTTAGGCCAAAGTTGGGGAAGGGCGTAGTAAAACATAGGTGATTCCTATCATGGGCCAGCTTTGAATATGTAAAGAGTCTTGCAGTGGGCATTTGTTACTGTTGCTTATCCAATATCTTTTTCGTATCCTTTTGGGAACAGCACTCTGTTTGACCTCTTGGGAACCACATATCTTATAGTCTTAGAGCTAGTGGTCTGACCAATCAGAGTTCTGAACTTTCTATGACATGGTTCCCCAGTCCCAGGTCCACAGACCCATACCGTCCATGGCCTGTTAGGAACAGAGCCACACAGCAGGCAGTGAACAATGGGCGAGCAAGTGAAGCTTCAACTGTATTTACAGCTCCTCCCCATTGCTCACATTATCACCTAAGTTAGATCAGTTGGAGCATCAGATTCTCATAGGAATGCAAACCCCATTGTGAACTGTGCATGAAAGGGACCTAGGTTGCACCTTCCTTAAGAGAATCTAATGCCTGATGTCATCTGTCACTGTCTCCCATCACTCCAGATGAGACCATCTAGATTCAGGAAAATAAGCACTGATTCTACATTATGGTGAGTTCTATAATTATTTCATTAAATATTACAATGTACTAATAGAACTAAAGTGCACAATAAATGTAATACACTTGAATCATCCCGAAACCAAACCCCAACCTCCAGTCCGTGGAAACATTGTCTTCCACAAAACCAGTCTCTGGTGCCAAGAAGATTGGGGAGTGCTGCTCTAGGATGTATTTTTAGTTGACAAACAGGCCTATAAAGCAATGAGTCCAAGGAGGAAGGGCTCCTTTCTGTTGGAATTAAACGGGATGGGATGTAGGCCTGGAGGGGCTGGCAGCCATGCTGGTATCATATGGAACCCGGGAGGGAAGCCAACTTGGAGAGGCGCTGTGCTGAGGGATGGCACCAATCATATTCTGGGGATTCAGTGACATCAGTCAACAAGGCCCCACTAATAATTAAGCGAGTTTAAGTTAAAGGTTTCTGTTATTGGCTATAGGGCATGGGGGAGGGAAAAACCTGATGTAAGATTTAAACAGATTAAAATGTTTAAAATTAATTATTTTTTAACAGATGCACTGAAACTTTTACTCACAAATTTAACTCTAAGTATCCTAATTTAAGACATACTCAGGGAGCAAAGAGAGTACAGAATTAAAAATTACTGTCTTTAAAGTAGGAGACCCGAGTTCTAGTTTTGGCTCTAATGCTTTATTTTAAGAACGTAGTCACTGATTCAGTTAATTAGCCAATATTTTTTGAATGCCTTTCCATATGCTACAGACCAATTTCACCTGAGCATGTAATTTAAAAAAAAAACAAAAAACAAAATTTTTAGCCATGTAATTTTGGGTTTTTTCATTTCTCTAAACTACGGTTTCATTTGTAAAATGGTAACAGTAATTGTAATCACCTTATTACACATGAATGATGTTTTGAGTTATAATTTGTCTTTTGAACATATACAGTTGTTTGACAAAAGGTCTTTATCTTGAAAGGCATGACTAGAAAACAATGATATATGTGTCCTTGGATGTAAACACTCCCGTCTGCAAGGTCTAGCTCTGATGTACTCTGAAGGTCATTTTTAAGAGAGCAGTATTAGTTAGGATGCAGAGAAGGCTGCTGCCATATGAAACCCCAAAATACAACGGTTTAAATGAGCAGTAAGTGGTTTTTCTCTCATGGAACAGTGCAGAACGTTGTCCAATGTCAGTAAGATGACTTAAAATTACCAGGGACTTGGAGCTTTCTGCCTAGGGCTCTGCCGCCTCTAGGGTGCAACTCTTGTCCACCTGGTATAGGTCTCATCCTCCGGGAACAAAGATGCCTGTGCTCCCACCCTCAGGAAGATGGGAGGGGAGAAAGCAGAGGGAACTCCCTCCTTTCCTGTTAAGGACAAGACATGAAATCTGGAAACTTCCACTTCCTCTCACACCTCATTCACCAGAACCTAGTTACATGGTGATCCCGAGGTGCAGGGAGCCTGGAGAATATATCCTTTAGCTGGGTGCCTTCGTGCCAGACCAAAACAACTGTTACTTTTGAATAAGGGGAGAATAAGTATTGGGGGCACCCAGCATACTCTGCTACATCTATTATTCCGTATCAGAAGGAAGGAACCGCACATTCATTAGCTCCAAATCTGTTCTTGGTTCTGGGTTTCAGCCATTCCTTGGGCAGCCAAGTGGGCCTGCTTCCATCTGGCCTGTGCCGTAAATCCTCTTTCCTTTGCAAAGAGCATTTTTTGCACGTGAGGTGCAGAAACCAGATCCATCAGCCTTCCTGGAGGGGTGTGTGTGTGTGTGTGTGTGTGTGTGTGTGCATGCACGTGTGTGTGTGTGTCCAAAGTCATTCTTTGGCGGAAGGCTACCTCTTTGCGAATAATGGGCCCACTTTATTTTATATTAGCTTCTGCTTTATTTCATAATTTTTTAAGGGAAAACTCTTTCCTCTCATGCAGGAAAATCTAATTATGCAGTGACAGCAGTTGGCTGACTGGGGCACAACACAACATGTCAATTTTCAGTTGCTTACACGGTCTCACAGAAACTGTTAGAAATTGTTTTGAAATCTGGCATACATTTCAGTCATGTTAATTCCTACAACTGTGCCAAACTCGATGAAATTTGGCTCCTCCACACTCTGGGGAAGGTGGGGGATTGAGAAAGGCGAAGTTTTTTTTTTTTTTTCTTCTTCTTCTTCTTCTTCTTCCTGGCAGTGACATCATCTCCTCATCCTCCCCTTATGATGAACAGTGTCCTCAAACAAGCCAAAAAGTAATATAACTTTATATTTACAAGACTGAGTGACAAAATGACGGCCAGAGACTGGAGCCATGCTGTAAAACGATTGAAGAAATACAGATGGCATGATGGCTTTTTTTCTTCCAACAGATTTGTGCCAGATGTGTGAATATTGATAATTTCTCTGGGGCTCAGCTCAAGGCACAATATAGATTCCTGTTTGATGGAGGAACAGGAGAGTGAGAATCCATCCCAGTGATGGTATTTACAGGAAATGTTTTGCCTCTTCTTCCAAATCTGTCAAAGCAGAACCAGAAATCCAAAATTTCCACATGAGCCTCTGAGTCACCCTTTGTTCTGGAACCAATTTTTATCTCCCCAGTAATTGACAGACTGGAAAATTCATTTGTGAAAACATGTGGTGGGATTCTAAAAGTGGAGCCTCTCAACTGGCGGAACCGATCCTTGTGCATCAATTCGGGGCAGGAGTAGTAGCAAAATCTTAGAAAAGCATCTTAGAAAGGTACCCATTTTATCACCATGCCTTCTCCATGGCATCTTAATAATAAAGATATTTTAATAGAATGATATTTTTCAACACTTGCAGTGGAAAAACTTGAAAAAATGCTTATTTCCAAAGCTCTTCTTGGTTTTCGTTTTGTTCTTTCAAGTATTCTCATACACTTGAACCATTTTAAAATAAGATTCTGGGAGCCAGAAAATTTCAATAAAGTGCAGTTTTTAAATCCAACTTTGATTTTTGCTGAATATCAGACAGAATTATTAAAAGATTTTTTTAAAAAACAGAAATATTTATTATTCCTAGAAAGATTCAGCTTTGATCAAATAATTAAGCAAATCAATTTCAAAATCAGCATAAAAATGTTATACCTTGCTATCTTTGTCAAGCATTTCAAATGACTTTAGAGGAAGACATCTATAATGGGAAAAATAAGTGGAAAAATAAAGAAGAGAGGCAAGAAGACAGAAAATAAAAAATTAGAAAATGACCAATGAAAATTGCTCAGGACATTGGGAATACCTATTGCCTATAGTTGAAACTTGAATTTGCCTTTGAGCTTCTTGGTGGCCACAGCAATCATGGAGACATGATCACTTGTATCATTTTCTTTATCAGAAAGGAAAGAGTGCATCAGTTCCCTAGGAGAAGAACATTCATTTCTGACATTTAAGTTTTAATGTGGTTCTCAACTTTGAGCAATATTACCCATCCCCTGGAATACCTGGCTATACCTTGAGATGTGTTTAGTGGTCAAAACTGAGAGAAGGGAGGAGATCACATCTATTGAGTAGAGGCCAGAGATGCTGCTAAACATCCTACAAGCATCCTTACAATAAAGAATTTTCTGGCCCTGAATGTCAATAATCCATGGTTAAGAAACCCTAGGTTATAAAATAAATTTTCATGTGAGTGTTCATAATGTTCTCAATGATATTCCCATAGCACATGGCTTTGGAACAAGGCAGATCCAAGTTTAGATTTATGCTCCACAACTTACCAGCTGTGTAACTTTTGGCTACTTGGTTAACCGTTCTAAGTCTCAGTTTCCTGGAGATAATTATGTAAATCCTACAGGGTTGTTATAAGGATTAGCAGGAATAATGTTTATAGAACATCTAGCACAGTACTTGGCACATAGTGAAAGCTCAGTGAATGCTAACCATTACAATAATTTCATAGGCAGAGAGAACCCTAAAGTGTTAGTCCCTGAAGATGGTAATGCTTTGAGAGGGGTTGCAGGATGAAATTCTACTGGAAACTGTTTCATCTACTGACAGCCTTAAGAAAGCCTAGAGATGTGGATGAATGCATACGATGACCTTCCATGGGTACCACCAAAGAGACAGTTTGAGGCTGAACTCTCTACCAGGAGTTCAGAATGCTGTTATTTGTAGTGGTTGGTTGAGAGCTGTACCACATTCTCTAGAAATCAGACAAGCAGGTGGTAGAAAGAGGTATTGAACACCTACCTATGCTAGTCATCAAGATGTTCAAACAGGCAGTCTTTGATAGACTCTTCATGTAATACAAAAAACACAGAGCCAAGTCATATCTCACCTTTTAGAAATATTCAAGGGTCACCACTTCAAAATTTAGTTGATCTCTTCTGAAAAACAAAAATCAAATATATCTGAAATTCTAGAGTATGAAAAACAAGTTTTGCTATCATTTTAACTTATAATAGGTCACTGTTTTAATTGGGTTATGGCTAGTTGCTGAAACCAGTTTCAAATTTCCAAGGTTTAACACAGTGGAAGTGCATTTTCAAGCATGCAACGTATCAGTGTTGGTGTTCATGGTTTGCATGTGGCTCGTTTGACTCCAGGAAGTGGTTCAAGATTCCAAGTTCCTTCTAGTTTATGGCTCCATCATTCACTTCCCCACAGTTCTCCATTTCCAGCGAGAAAATGAGAAAAAGAGACAGGAGAGGAGACATATGGGTTCCATAAAACCTCTCCTTACATGTGACTTAGGTCAGATCTGCTCACATTTTATTGGCCAGAGCTCATCATGGGGACGTTCCTGCATGGAAGGCCAGGAAATAGAGCACTGCTGGCTGGATGCCACGGTGTGGATTGGGAAGGAAAATGTTAATGGATAGTACACCTTCTGCCATTACTACCAAATACACCCTGGTCTGGTTTGGTTAGTCAACTTCTGTTCAGCAAAGCATTTCCATTTTGAAAGCAAGGACAAAATACCCATGTCTAGAAACCAACCATAAGATTTAGTTCAGTCCTTTTCTATTCAGCAGTAGAAAAAAGAAACATAAGAAGTGGACATGTGACAAGTTTGATGGACTGGTAAAAATCTAAAAAGGCAATTATTCCAATATTTCTGGATCCTTTTAGCTAATGGATTCAAATTTATAATGCTGCACTTGTCAACAAGATAATTTTGCAAAAACATTAAAGGCTGAACAGTTCGGTCCCTTCTAACCCTGAGGCCTCTTCTCCACAGCAAATGAGCAGCTGTTCTCGGTGAAAATGGAGCTCCTGTGCTCACTGTGTTCTGAGACCCAATGCACATCGTGTTCTGGTTTCTAAACTGTGCTGCTTTGAAGAGGAATCTGGCATGGTCTGAGATGTCCAAGCCTAGGCAAGTCATCCATTTTATCAAAAGAAGCAAAAAGGCCACATGGTGTTGCCACAAATACCTTGGACAATAGGGTAGATTATTGTAGTCAAAATGGAATTGTAAGCCACTATTCATGATATAAGGCATGGAATCTCATCCCCCAAGGTATCCAAGGTGATATTAAGGAGAATCGGACATGATTTTTGGTATTTGTGTGTTAAAAAGGAAGAATACTATATTATGGGTAGTGATCATCATGGAGCAACAAATAATAGGATTAAACAGTATTTGTGGAAAAATAGTCCTGGTAGAGAGGTTCTGTAAGTAAGCACATATGTTTGGAAATAGTTTATATTTGGACTAAATAAACTGTATTGAATCAATGGAATTTAATGCTGTTGTCTCAGTGATCATAGTATTTTCAAATACAAAGCAAAAAAAGGGAAGATACTTTATAGTTGTACTCTGATCATCACCAAAGAGAATAAAAAATTATGGTGAAGTTTTGGAAAGAGTTTGTTAAGAGAACACAAAATTGCACGTTTATTGCACACAATTAAAGTATTTGTATGTTCAGGGAACTTGAGTCTAGAAATATTCTGAAGCTCAAACTACAGAGCTTCCCAGCTGCAGTTCTCCATATTGGTTTTTATTTTAAGAAAGATCAATATAAATAACCCAAGTTCTAGGAGATCCGTATTGACTGGCTCGTTCTGCCAGCCAGCACTATCACCAAAACCTTTGTTGAGAGATGTCATCTCCTGGTGCTTTCCATAAGCAGACCTGGGTTGCTAGAGAATGCAGTTTCTCTCCATGCCCTTTATTACTTAGAGTGTATGACACCAAACTTACCTAGGAAGAGTGCTCAACTACCTAAATATATCCTTCTGTCTCTGTCTGGTCATATGGCCATGAAAAAACTATTTCATCTCTTCCCACCCTCAGTTCTTGAAAAAAATACTGAGATATCTCTTTTCTTTCTGAAGAATACAAAAGACAAAATTAGTTCTTATTCATCAATAGTGAAAAGCTCAACATCCAAAAAACAGGGAATATTAAGTAAATCAGTGTGTATTCATTTGATGGGATATTTTCTAATCATTCAAATTCCACAAAGAGTTTTAATAATCTTGGGAAATTTTAATAATTTTATTATAATATTAAACTAAAAAGCAAAATAAAAGTTGCAGAGCCAGTATGAATATAATTTTGCAAAAAAAATGTTACACATAGGGAAGATTCTGATTCTGGAGGACTTCTGCTTAATAGGGCAAATTCAGCTGAAGTATGAAATTTCCTGGTCCCTTTTCAAGATCGAAATCCTGGAAAATTATATATTTTGAATACATAGCTAATCTTGAAGGCAAGAAGGGGAAGTCCTTAGAATTCTCAAAGTGTATATTCAATGCTGCAGGTTAATGTCTCTGTGGGGATGGAAGAATGAAGCCTCAAGTTTTTATGGTGAGTGGGAGCTGGAAATAAGGTCCCTGCATAAAGTCAGAAACCAGAAACCAGTAAAAGGAGAGCTCAAAGGCTTCTCTGCCTTCCAGGGCGATTGTAAAGAAGATTACTTGTTAGCTGCCCAGTGAAAGAATCCAAAACGAGAACTCAAAATTCCAAGCCTGCATCACATCATGTGTGGAGGTAGGGTCCTTGGTCACATTAGTTATTGAGTGTGAAACATGGAAACCATAAATTACATAGAACTTGTCTGAACTGGAAGAAGCCATTGGGTTTCAGCAGAGGAACACATGTAAATCCACCCACAGAGAGGTGTTCCTAATTAAAGGAATTCTCTGAACTCACTGACAAGTGAGTTTAGAGTCAGGAATTATAAGTCCCACAACTAAGTAAACAACCATGAGAGAGCAAGCATACAAAAAGTGACAGAGTTTGTTTCCTGAATAGCTACAGATAATAAGACAATCTAAAAGAGATTTTAAAACACTATGGTAAAATATCCAAAGTGACAAAGCCACATATAGACTTTAAAATGGAAGTTGATGAAAAAAGAATGACCTTAGTTGAAAGGAAAAAATCTAACAGAAATTCTAGAAATAATACATGACTAAGTAAAGTCATTTTTTTTAGTTTAGTGCTGTGTAACAAAGTATGCCAAAACTTAGTGGGTTAAACCCAAAATTTCCTTAAGCTTATAGGCAACTTCAGCAAAGTCTCAGGGTACAAAATCAATGTACAAAAATTACAAGTATTCCTATATGCCAATAATAGACAAAAAGAAAGCCAAATTATGAGTGAACTCCCATTCACAATTGCTACAAAGAGAATAAAATAGTTAGGAATACAACTTATAAGGGATGTGAAGAACCTCTTCAAGGAGAACTACAAACCACTGCTCAAGGAAGTGAGAGAGGACACAAACGAATGCAAAGACAATCCATGCTCGTGGACAGGAAGAATCAATATTGTGACAATGGCTATACTGCTCAAAGTAATTTCTAGATTCAGTGCTATCCCTATCAAGCTACCGTTGACTTCCTTCACAGAATTATAAAAAAAACTACTTTAAATTTCATATGGAACCAAAAAAGATCCTGTATAGCCAAGACAATCCTAAGCAAAAAGAAAGTGGAGGCATCATGCTACCTGACTTCAAACTATCCTACAAGACTACAGTAACCAAAACAGTGTGGTACTTGTACCAAAACAGATATATAGATCAATGGAACAGAATAGAGGCCTGAGAAGTAACACCACACATCTACAGCCATCTGATCTTTGACAATCCTGACAAAAACAAGCAATGGGGAAAGGATTCCCTATTTAATAAATGGTGTTTGGAAAACTGGCCAGCCATATGCAGAAAACTGAAACTGGTTGCCTTCCTTATACCTTATACAAAAATTAACTCAAGATAGATTAAAGACTTAAATGTAAGACCTAAAACCATAAAAATCCTAGAAGAAAACCTAGGCAGTATGATTCAGGACATAGGCATGGGCAAAGACTTCATAACTAAAACACTGAAAGCAATGGCAACAAAAGCCAAAATTAACAGATGAGACCTAATTAAACGAAAGAGCTTTTGCACAGCAAAGGAAAATATCATCAGAGGGAACAGGCAACCTACAGAATGAGAGAAAATTTTTGCAATCTATCCGTCTGACAAAGGGCTAATATCCAGAATCCACAAAGAACTTTAACAAATTTACAAGAAAAAAACAACTCATCAAAAAGTAGGAGAAGGATGTGAACAGACACTTCTCAAAAGAAGACACTTATGCGGCCAACAAACATGAAAAAAAGCTCGTCATCACTGATCATTACAGAAATGCAAAATAAAACCACAATGAGATACCATCTAACACCAGTTAGAATGATGATTATTAAAAAGTAGGGAAACAACAGATGCTGGAGAGGATGTGGAGAAATAGGAATGCTTTTACACTGTTGGTGGGAGTGTAAATTAGTTCCACCATTGTGGAAGACAGTGTGGCAATTTCTCAGGAATCTAGAATCAAAAATACCATTTGATCCAACAATCCCATTACTTGTATATACCCAAAGGATTATAAATCATTCTATTAAAAAGGTACATGCACACATTGTTCATTGCAGCACTATTCACAATAGCAGAGACTTAGAACCAACCCAAATGCCCATAAACAATAGAGTAGACAAAGAAAATGTGGCACATATACACCATGGAATACTATGCAGCCATAAAAAGAATGAGTTCATGTCCTTTGCAGGGACATGGATGAAGCTGGAAACCATCATTGCCAGCAAACTAACACAGGAACAGAAAACCAAACACCCCATGTTCTCATACATAAGTTGGAGTTGAACATTGAGAACACATGGACACAGGGAAGGGAACATCACACACCAGGGCTTGTCATGAGTGGGGGGCCAGGGGAGGGATAGCAATAGGAGAAATACCTAATGTAGATGACAGGTTGATGGGTGCAGCAAACCACCATGTCATGTACATACCTATGTAACAAACCTGCATGTTCTGCATATGTATCCCAGAACTTAAAATATAATAATAATTTTTAAAAATCAAACATTTATTATCCTGTGGTTTCTCTGGGTCAAGAACTTGCAAATGGATTGGCTGAGAGAATCCAGCCCAATGCCTCATAAAGGTATAGTCAAGACGTGAGCTAGGGCTACATCTTGGAAAGCTCTTCTTCCAAGATGACTCACTCACACAGCTGAAAAGTGGTCCTGGTTGTTTGAGACAGGCTTAGGTATAAGTTTCTTATCGCATAGGCTTGTCCTCAAGCTTCTTGATGCCTCTCCAAGTATGGTTGCCTGCTTCTCTTAGAATGCACAATCCAACCGAGTAAGGCAGAAGTAGTGAAGCCTTTTATGACAGCCTCAGAAGTCACACCGCATCTGTTCCTCAACTTATTCATTAGAATCAAATCACTAAGTCAGCCCCCCATTCAAATCAAGGAGAATTAGGCTCTGTATTAGTTCTTGCACTGCTACCAAGTAATACCTGAGACTGGGTAATTGGTAAAGAAAAGAGGTTTAATTGGCTCACAGTTATGCAGGCTGAACAGGAGGCATAGTGGCTTCTGCTCGGCTTCTGGGGAGGCCTCAGGAAACTTAAAACCGTGGCAGAAGGTGAAGAAGAAGCTGGTACGTCTTACATGGCTGGAGCAGGAGGAGGAGAGAGAGGAGGGAGGTGCTACACACTTTTTAAATAACCAGATTTTGTAATAACTCATTCACTCACTATCATGAGAACAGCACCAGGGGGATGGTGCTAAACCATTCATAAAACATTTACCCCCATGATCCAGTCATCCCCCACCCGGCCCTGCTTCCAACATTGGGGATTACATTTCAGCATGAGATTTGATGGAGACACAGATCTAAATCATATCAGGCTCAACCTTTTGAAATGAGGAGTGTGAAAGGTTCTGTGAACACTTAAAGCCCACCAGCATTACTGAAATAAAATGATGTTTATTTGTAATAACAATGCTTATCTCTGGATGGAGAGCAAACTGTGATTTTTTTCACTCTTCTGCTTTTTCTGAAAATTTTTACTGTAAAATAATAATTTAACATTTCTAATGAGAAATATGGAAACTATCTGTTGGGGGCAGAAGTATAAACTGTGGTACATACTCTGTGCTAGGCAATGCTTCTAGATATTAATTTATTTAATCACTACCATGATAACTCTATGAGGTAGGCATTATTTTTATCCCTACTTCTAAAGGAGAATAAAGTACAATTGGTAAATAAGTCTGGAAAGTAGCCATGATTCTTTCTACATCTAGAGTCTTATGCACACAGTTTTCTCATATACTGAGGCTTACAAAACATCTCACAGAATTCAGTGGAGTGCCCAATATTTAATGATGTCACCTAATTCTGCTTGCTGTTTTTATCAGACTGCTTCCTGTCTTTGCGTTTTGGAATAATAAAGTGCTCAGGTATACTATTGGGATGGTATTAATTACCATCAACCCAACATGAAGAAGTCTTAGAATTACCCAAAAGGCATTTAAGAAAGCTTAACATGTTTATAAGGGCTCCCTGGCTTGATCCAATCTTTCAGAGATTAAACATATTGAAATTCACAAAAGGATTGTAATTATTTATTTCTCTAAACAGGCAGAATAATTAAAAAAGCAACAACGCTGCTTTAGATAGGAGTGTCTTTACCTCGTTACGTTCACTACCAAAACGAAGCATCCTTGTTTACCTTTTCTCTGAGTCTGATCTCAGTGCCATTTGATTGACATTTAATTTTCACCTGAGGATTAGACAGGAACCAGAGATCAATCACTTGCTCATTCAACGTATACTTCCTAAGCTTCTCCTGTGTGCCTGGCATTGTGCTAGGAACTGGATTTACAGAGAAACTCAGACAAGTACGGTACCTTGTCTGATGGAACTTAGAATCAGCTAAAATATTTGTAAAGGCAATTAATTGGTAGAATAAATATGAATAAGCAAGACAACACTCAGCTATACAGACCATCCAGAATATACCAGATATACTGTATTGCAGACTACGAAGAATGTTATGTGACTTGTAAACAAGCTGGCATATCCAAAACTAACTTTTTTGGAGTAAACATTTAGACCCTCTTTTTATGTTGTTTTGTTTGTGTTTTAAGAACTGCATTCCCTTTGTACTTCTTTCGTGATGATTATAAGACATTCTTACTGGCTAGTGAAAATCTTACATTCTACTGAAAGGAGAACTCACAATATTACATATAGTACATTCTAAAAGGTGTGCAAAAAATGCACACACAAAAACCATTTAGGAACACACTAAAATATTTAAAATTGTTATTTGGGGGTGAGAGTGTTTGTCATGCTTTAAAAATGTTTCTTTTTCACCATTTTATTTTGTGTGTTTTAAAAATATTTTTAATGAACCCTATGTGTTTTACTTTCCTTTTGTAAAAATAAGTGTATTGTTAGACAGATGCAAAGTGACATGCTTGTGGTTCTATCTTTTGGATAAAGGTTTTGGTTGGAGAACATATTCATGTTCTAAGAATGATTTCCAACATTCATGCCTGATCCCAGGGCACTGGACATGACAGAATCAGTGGCAAGCTGCACATTGCACTACATTTTAACGTAAAAAAGAAGGTGGGCCAATGCAAAGGTGATTGCAAAGGGATAAGAGAGAGTGATAGGATCTGAGAGAGAATGGTTCAATGTTTGACATATTGAAAGACCATTGTGTGAGTTCAGAGAGTGGTCATGATATGGAGAGAAGTTTGGAGAGGGAACTTAATAAATAAGTAATAGCCACCGAGGGTTTAGACAGTTTCATATTTAAAGAGATATTTATGAACTATTGCAGGACTTCGAGTGTCTCTCCACTTTTCTCTTCCCCTCTCATTAAAGTCGAAGGGAAGAAATGAGGTCTAAAGAAAACTGCAGAAATACTTAGAACCACAGATGACCTGTTCATTAAAAGTGAATGTAAGAGTTAGCACAAGTTTATACTGAAAATTTTATTTTTATCTCTTCCTGCAATAACTGCTTCAGAAAAGTATCCCAAATGGATGCAGCTGAATGCAATGCTTTCTGTCACAGAGTGCCTTTGATATAGAAGTTGCGTTAGGCATTTAGATGAGATTCCACACACCCAAGCACTAAATCCTTCTCTGTTTCAGGATTCCATGTTGTTTATTAAAGAGACAAGGGGTAAATGCAGCATCCTGTTATTACCATATTTGCATGTTTTGTTTCACTTTGTTTATTTCTAAATTAAGGCTTGTTCACAGCCACCCTGAAGATTATTGCTGTGCACAATTATTCAATCCCACTATTTCTGCATTCATGTGTTATCTGAGACATCCCAGAATGCAATCTACAAACATACATGAGAATCTGGGAGTGTGAACAAAGACACAAATTTGTATACACATTGTGTGTGAGAGATGAGATTATATTGCATAATAGGAAGAATAAAATGTCAAAGTGAAAGAGAACAGGCTTCACTTCAATTCTCTTCTCCTTACTAGCTCTTTGATATTGTCCAAGGACCTTATCCTTAACAAGCTCAGTTCCCCACCCATAAAATGCAAAGTGACTCCTTCTACATTGGATTATTGTCCAGAATAAACTAGAGAGGTGATATGGTTTGGCTATGTCCCCACCCAAATCTCATCTTGAATTGTAGTTCCCATAATCCCCAGGTGTCATGGGAGGGACCCGGTGGGAGGTAATTGAATCATGGGAGTGGTTTCCCCTGTGCTGTTCTCGTGGTCGTGAGTGAGTTCTCAAGAGAGCTGACAGTTTTATAAGTGTCTGGCATTTCCCCTGCTGGCACTCATTCTCTCTCCTGCCACCCTGTGAAGAGGTGCCTTCCACCACGATTATAAGTTTCCTGAGGCCTCCCCAGCCATGAAGAACTGTGAGTCAATTAAATCTCTTTTCGTTATAAATTACCCATATCTGATATTTCTTTATAGCAGCATGAGAATGGACTAATACAATACGTTATGTAACTAATTTAGAATGTTACCCGGCACACAGTAAACATTCAGTAAATGTGTCTATTCAGTTGATTTTATGTAAATATACATCAACACAAACAAATGTTAATGATTATGAAAATAGTAGTATGATCTGCATTTTAAGTGTATTCTGTTATATCTGCATTCTGATTCCCAAGCAAGTAGATTGCTTATCATTATTTATAGTGAAGTTTCTCCCCACATTGCTTTGAGCCCATTTTATAGAATGAGAATGATCTTTTCCATTTCCCTGTCACATGATTCAGACTCCATCATGAGGAGGGCAAAAGGAGTCCAGGATGAAGATGACTCTTTGTTAGATTTGACAACCTTTCTTCATTTCCTTAAGAAGGGAAGGATTTACTTAAAACAGGTGTGCAAGCATCCATCTCTGCCCCAGCCTATCACAGTGGATGCAGCTGTAATCCCTCTTCCTGGGCGTTGGAGACACTTGTATTTCATGATCAGTTATCTGCAGACAGGTGTCTTAGAAAAGTGCCTTGGCTGGAAATTGTTTGTTCCATCATCCTGTCCATGGAATAGTACACAAAACGATTGTTGAAGGGGCACACACACTTTTCTTTAAGTAAATTAGGTTTTCTTTGAAAGGTGTTTTCAGTCTTCCCCATGACAGGTGTGACTCCCAAAAGACATAAAGTCCTCAGAGATAAGTAGGTTCATTCGATGATGAATGTGTTTCACCCTCTGAGCATCTGCTGGACCACCTGTGGGTGACATTTTGTTGAGTTCAAGTTTGGCAGAATGAAGAATATCAGTGCCCTCCATTCCCACTCCACCACCCACCATGTCGTGCTCCAGGCCTGCTAAGGATTAGGTGGTACTGCATTGGGAAAATCAGGACATCTTTCTTCCAATGATAATATTAAAGGCAAATTGTTTCATCTATAGAATCTGATAATGATAAAATATGATTTGAACCCCTGGAGAGATTTCTAGGCCAAATCAACTTCCACTGACAGTCAACTGTAAGCTTTCAGTCTATTTGCAGACTCAGTTCAATACATGCAGTTATACTGAAAAGCTCACTTACAACTTGGGGAAGTCTTATTAGGGGCAAGGATGCTATTATGGGTCCCAGACCTTCAATTTAGACAGACACTCCGACATTTATGCTAGAATTGTATGAAAATTTTCATTTATTGCATACATGCAAATGGGCAAGAAGACAAGAGCTCAAGCAATGACAGGAGTAATTTGGTGAACAAAAGTTCTTAGAATGAAGACTTTGACATCAGACAGAATTGTGTGGAATTAGGCCAAGGTGAGATAAATGAACAAAGTGATTTCACTGTAAGTTGAAAGGGATAAGGGAGGAGGTGATTTTAGAAATAGGATACTAACGTGTGTATATTGTAGGAGAGAGCATTTATTGATCACTTTCAATGTGCTATATTCTGTGCTAAGCGCTTATGCATACCTGATCTTGTTTAATAATCACCAGACCTCACGACAGAAACAGCGTAGTGTAGTGGTCCGAGCACAAGCCCTAAGACAGCCTAAGTTTGCATCCTGTTGTTACAACTTACTAGCTGCATCAACCTGAAAAATTTGTTAACATCTCTAAACTTGGATTTTTGCTTGTAAAACTAGTGTCTGCACCTCACAGAGATTTCAAAACGATTATATAAAATAATGCAGAAAAAAAAACCCCACTTATCTTGGCTTACAATAAATTCTCTAGACTGTAAATGTTAACTTTGTCATGAAATTATTATCACAATTTTACATTTGAAGACACTGAAGCTTGGGAAGGTTAAGTAACTTGTTCAAGGCTGCACAGCGGACCAGTGGCAGGACCAGGACTTGATCCCAGTCCTGTGTTGTGCTAAAGCCTAAATATTTAATCCTATGTAACTAGGGGCTGAGGGCACAGAAGGAAGGTGTGATTAGTTCTCTGCTTCTGTAGCTTAAAACTTGCCAGCCTGAATGAATGTGCTTTCATCAATCAATGGGTTAATAGATAGAAAAAAGCCTAACAAGAAATGCAATAAATCTCACATATTAAGTTCTGAGACTTTAACATTCAGGTTATCTTTACTGGTAGTCCCGTAGCAGATTCTGTTGTCTTTGACATCACTACGGGATTCATTCACATACCCTGAAAGGTATGACTAGTATAATGTGATTCTACAACTTGAGGAATAAAAACAGCCACACCTTTTTTTTATTAGTTCCAATTAATTACTCAAAGTCCCATAAACTCATAAGTAGAAACGTTAGAATATTTCTCTTGTCATTTTCCCCGACCTCATATCCTGCTCTCATGCTCACATGGATTGGTCCTGAATTTCAGGGGTTTCATTCATTTTGTAGAGTCACCTTTGCTTCAAAAGCGGTCAGAGAGAGAGAGAGATGGTTGGTTACGTCTGGAAACTGACCTCACGTCCCAGCTGCTGCTGTTTCTGGTGCTTCCACAAGGTGTCACTGTTGACAACAGGTCCTATGCAGCCTCTGCGGCTTTGCTCACCCCTGCAAGCATGCCTTTTGCTGCTTAAGATCCTAGCTCCCACCAGAGGAGAAGCTTAAACTTAAAATCCCATAGTTTAAGCTCTACTAGGTTTTACTTGTGTGCTCAACAGTTTCTAGACAGTATGCCGTTCTGTGTTTGAATGGCAGGATCTGAAGTCTCTTGGGCCCTAGTCTCATGGAATATGCCTTGGATGGGTCTCTCCAGCAGATCTTTAGGGACTGATATTGACTCTGGATCAGCTACTAAAATGTTCTTTGGGGCTTGTCAGGAGACTTTACGTGGGAATCCCTCAGACAGTAAGTTGGTCTAAAAATAATGAGCCTCAAAAGGAAAATAAGTCAAGAACCATTTCTTTGCACCAGGCTTCCTGTGCCTTATGTAAATTGACGCTCTCTTGTGCAGTGACCAACTCTGATGTCCACCGCAGATCAAAGTCTTGCAATATCTTCCTGTTTCAGAAAATGAGTGCCAGTTGGACTTCCTTTGTGTGGCTGGGAAGTACTCCCCCAGGACAGTTCATTTGCCACCTGGCCCCTTCTAGCTCATATAGTTGCCTCTGTAGCCTCACTCAAACACAATTCCAGACCTTTCCAAATGCCATCTCCTGTGCCCAACCCCAGGATGATCAGTTTGAACAAACCATGCTGTTTCTGGGCATATTTTCCTCTGGTTATTTCTTAGCTAAACCAGTGTACTCTTGCTATGTGGCTGGAATACTCCTCCCAGCTCTTAGTGTATAGCAGTGTCTCTCAACTGTGGCACTATTGACATTTGGGTCTGGGTATTTCTCTGTGGTGAGGGCTGTCTTGTACACTGTAGGATGTGTAGCAGCCTCCCAGGGTGAAGAAAATCTACCAATATTCCTCTGTGTCTTCATAGGTGGAGTCACTGCTAGCAGCTTCTCAGGCAGGAAAAATAAAGGCATCCCCACTCTGTCACTTTTTTATGTGATTATTTATAATTTCCAAACCAAAAGTCAAGGTCTGGAGTGTGACAAATGGGACTTAATCTCTGAAGCCATTGAGTACTGAAATCAGAGCTGCTTAGTCATAAGAAAGGGTGTTTTTCAAGTCTGTGTGACCCATTACTGATAGCATAACAGGAAGGAATGGTAGCCTTGTGCTTTTCTCCCCCAGAGCCATTCATTCATGAGACTGGATCTAAGAAACTGACTGCTGATGAGGCATAATTAAGAGGTGACCTTACCATAGAGGCTGAAGCATTTACTCAAATGCTATTTATTCAAATAATATATATAGTTGTCTCTACTCCCATGCTGCTTTCAATCTAGATACTGAACAACAACAACAAAAAAAAACAAAAAAAACAAAAGCCCTGCACCATACAGTGTATGAAATGCACAGGGCACCACAGCAGGGCATAAGGGAAGAATGGTTAGAGTGATCAGGGCAGGCCTCCCTGAGGATGGGACATTGAAGCTGAAGGTACTGAAGAGACCAGTTAGCCCAGTGGTTCTCAGCACAGGGTGACTTTACCTGCTAGGGGACCCTTGGCGATGTCTGGAGACACGTTGGGTTGTCACACTGAAAAGGTATGGGAGGTGCTACTGGCATCTAGTGGGTAGAACCCAGAGATGCTGTTAAACATCCTACAATGCAGAGGACAACCTCTCCCGCAGAAAATGATCCAGGCCCAAATATCAATAGTGCCGCAGAAGGGAGACTGACGGAGGCTAAGGGCTGGGAGGAGTATTCCAGCCATGCGACAAGAATAGACTGACAAGAACTGCCAAGAAACAGCCAGATGAAAATATTATCAGAAAAAATTAGTTTGAAATAGTATTAGTTTAAAAAGTAACAGTTTGAAATCATGTTTTCAAACTGATACTCCTGAGGTTGTTTCTGAAGAGAGGTGAAGGTAAGTTTCCTAAAGGAGGAGAGTCAATTGCATGGACCAAAAGAAAGGAGTGAAGCAAGCAGGTGTATGCAAGGGAAATCATGTTAAAAACAAAGAGAGTCATCAGCTCTGAGGCTCTGCCTGTTATGTCCATGAAGAAAGTTGGATTTAGAGCTGTGAAACATTCTAAGTCTTAAAGAAAAGCTTACATCTTGGCCAGTCGCAGTGGCTCACACCTGTAATCCCAGCACTTTGGGAGGCCAAGGCGGGCGGATCATGAGGTCAAGAGATCAAGACTATCCTGGCCAACATGGTGAAACCCCATCTCTACTAAAAATACAAAAATTAGCTGGGCTTTGTGGCATGTGCCTGTAGTCCCAGCTACTCAGGTGGCTCAGGCAGGAGAATTGCTTGAACCCGGGAGGTGGAGGTTGCAGTGAGCTGAGATCACGCCATTGCACTCCAGCCTGGCACCTGGCAACAGAGAGACTCTGTCTCAAAAAAAAAAAAAAAAAAAAAAAAAAAGCTTGCATCTTGAGAATTTATATCTTGCAAATTCTTTATTTGAATCACTTTTAACACTGTGCATGTTAAGAAAAGAAAAAAAATATTTGCAGGTGAAATTTTGTCCCACAGAGATTAAGTTTGCAACATCTAGGTCAAAGACATTGGGAGTTGACTGACTTCCTCCTCTATAAAGAGAAGTGCTTGGACAGTATGCTTTCTCAAGTCTTTTCCAATTCCACATCCCACGGTGGTGAAAAAGCAGAACACCCAGGTCTTTGGCATGCCACTTTTTTTCTGTTAGGGAGGCCCTTTCCTTCCACCCAGTGTCTTTCACGCTCCGTTCCCCTGCATCTTCCAAACCCAAGCGGTAGTCAGGTCCTAATCGCGCCACCAGCAGGACTCGCTGACAAGATGGAGGGAAAAGACAAAAATTCTCCTTAATCCCAGTTGATATGTGACTTTGCTTAGCACTTTGAATATTATTAAGTGTTTGAATTTCTTCCTGTGTCTTTTTCACCAAGATGACTGTCTTTCTGTTTCGTTGACAGCCTCTGCAGGACCAAATTGACAGCTCTTTAAAGGCGGCTGACGAAAAGCAGCATTAATTAAGTCATTGCCGGACTGTAATTGTGTTAAGAAGTAAAAATCTAATATGAGAAAAGGTTAGTGAGTCCTCTCTTGTGTCAGATTTTCTACTCCCTATGAATATTAATGTCCTTAATGAAGACAATCTTTGCCTCATCAAGCCGTTGTTCTGCATTCAGGTGCCAAATGCCTGTGCCATTGATTTGTTTTTAAAGAACAAATATGTCAGGAGAGAGTGACTGTCCTGTTTCTTATCAACATCATAGAGGATGCTTTTGTATTCCCGGGAAGAGTTTATAGATTTTGTGTGCATGTACAAGCTCTTGTGAAGGGAGGGGGGAGAAAGTCATGTGCAAGCAGGGTAAACGAGTTACGGTAATTTAATATTAGTGTTGTGTTTAATCGCATTAGCTCTTTTCTGTGTGTGTGAGCAATATTCATATATAAGTGGGGTTACAATCAGCAGTTTTAATAAAACAGGAATTCTCTCCAGAAAAAGAGAGGCCTGTGGTTTAAGCATCGAAGTGTGTTCCAAGAGAGAATCGAATTCTCCTCTGATAATGGTCTTCCTTTTACTCTGATGGAGCAGATGAAGAATGGGTCTCAAAAAGGTGGGAGGCCTTGTTCTCTCTCTCTCATTCTTTACTCCTACCTCCTAGAATCAAAGACAAAATCTCACCTCTCTTCTCCAGAATTCTTGACCAAAAATGAAGTAACCCTACATACATACATATATATGTATATATTTATATATGTATGTATGTATAATCCAAGTTATACAGGTATATATGTGTAACATTATATACATATGTATGTATATAATACATATATAAACAAATATACATAAATATTTATGTGTACCTAATACGTATATAAATATACATAAATATATATGTATGTACATAATACATAGATAAATATATATTTATCTATATATGTATAATCTGAATTATACAGGTATGTATGAATACCCAAGATATACATGTATGTATATATACATCTATATGTTATAACTCAAGTTATACATATGCACATATATATGTGTATATACACACATGCATATATACATATATACATAAAACTTGAGTTCCTCTGTTCTAGAAAGTCCAAAGTACGTGTTTCTGGACATAAAGTCAGCATTGTCAATTTTTTGTTTGTTGAGAGCTTGATGGTGAGTCAGTAAATTGAATTATGTGCCAATTTACGTAACTGATTTAGTTAGAATTAATTTGGCTGAAGTAACAGGGCAACTCCAGAAGTGTAGCTCTGTCAGGAGAGCCATTGCTTCATATATAAGTCCTGGTTGGTGTGGTTGTTCTGTGATGGTCAAAGACTCCTGACTCCCTCCAACTTTTCACTTACCTCTAATGTGGCTCTTGTCCTCATTGGCAAAGATGGCTGTTGGGGCTCCAGCCATCACATTCACTTCAGAACAGTAAGTGGCAGCCTCACATCTCAAAGGAAGGAAGGGGGCCAAACAATTTACTGCCAAAACACATGTGCTAGACAATTCACCTATATTATTTCATTATGTCCCTACATGACTGGTCACTCTCTGTATTAGTTTTCTATTGCTACATAAAAGCTAACACATGCTTAGTAGATCAAAAAAACGCAAACATTATCTCACAATTCCCATGAGTCAGGAGGAGTCAGGGTATAGATTAGCTGGTCCTCTGCTTTGGGTCTCCCGAGATTGAAATCAAGTATTGGTGGAGGCTGTGATTCTCATCTGAATCTCTGCTTTGCTCCCCCACTCATTGGTTTTTTACTTATTTTAGAGACAGGGTCTCATTTTGTCACCTGGCTGGAGTGCAGTGGCTTGATCATAGCTCCTCGAAATCTTGGGTTCCTGAGCACAAGCAACGCCCCCCCCAGTTCAGCCTCCTGAGTAACTCTAGCTACAGGCATTTGCCACCACATCTGGCTAATTTTTTTTTTTTTTGGTAGTGGTGGGTCTTGCCATGTTTTCCAGGCTGCTCTTGAACACCTGGCCTCAAACGATCCTACCGCCTTGTCCTCCACCACACCTGGCCTCCCAGTGGTGTTTGACATAGTTCATTTGCTTATGGATGTACAACTGACATCCTCTTTTTGTGCTAGCTGTCAGCCAGAGTCTCTTGTCACCTTCTGGAGGTCACACATCGTTTCTTGTCACACGGCTCCAGAAGCAGCTCACAGCACAGCAGTGTGCTTTCTCTTCCAGGCCAGCAGGAACTCATCCCTTCCATGTTCCATCTCCTTATTTTTTTTTTGAGATGGAGTCTCGCTCTGTCACCCAGGCTGGAGTGCAGTGGCACGATCTCAGCTCACTGCAACCTCTGCCTCCTGGGTTCAAGCGATTCTGCTGCCTCAGTCTCCCGAGTAGCTGGAATTACAGGCGTGCATCACCACACCAGGCCAATTTTGGTATTTTTAGTGGAAGTTGGGTTTCACCATGTTGGCCACGCTGGTCTCAAACTCCTGACCTCAAGTGATCCACCCACCTCGGCCTCCCAAAGTGCTGGGATTACAGCATCAGGCACCATGCCCAGCTGCTTGGTCTTCTTTTAAAGGCTCCTCTGATTAGGTCAGAGACCTACCCAGATCATCTTTCTTTTGATAAACTTCAAGTTATCACCCAATTATACGAGTGATAGCCCATGATATTCGCAGGTTTCATCCACATTATACAGGAGGATACTACAGAGGCTGTTGAACTCCAGAGGGAGAGGGTCTTGGGTGCATCTTAGAATCCTGCCAGAGATGGAGAAACTACCCAGGTTTGTAAGTGGAGAAGTCAAAGAGTGTATCCATGTGTTTCTGACTCAAATCTCTACTGGAAGTCCTGCCATTCATTGTCAACACTGCTAAAGAGGTTAACCACGCCCTTGGTTTTGCACAATGTCCTTTAATCAAAGGTCTATCAGATGTAAATTATTCATTAGTTTATTCAATAAGTATTTATTGAGGGGTTTCTATATGCTAAGAACTAGATAAGAGAGACTCTGACATGAGGCAGAATGAAAACCTGGAGCCAGACAGCAGGAGTTTGAATTGTGCCTAGCCACATGTTAGGGATGTGACCTTCTGCAACTCACCTAGCCTCCGTTTTCTCATCTTTAAAATGGGTAGGCTAGCAGTAGGGCTTAGTTCAGAGAGGTGTTGCAATCTATAGTACTCAATCCACATTTGTCATTATTATGAAACATTTGGGTCCATAGTGTCTGTTCTCAATTGCAAACTTTCTGAAGTCATGGATGGGGTCTGGAAGCTTTTTTGTTGTGCTATCAAGTCCTTCATCAAACACCCAGACATATAGGAAGATTAATTCCTATGGAAGATGCTGACAGCACATTTCTGCCGTGAGGCAGATTTCCCCCATCTTAACACACAGGCCTGGGCATTTGGAATAAGGAGGGAAAAAAAGGCGCATTTGACTAGTTCTCTCCAAACACGGTACAGACTGCTAGGCTGTTTGTTCAGAGGGGGAGAATCAAATTGGCTTCAGATCCCTGCTCAGCTGCCAGACCGTGGGAAGTGAGAGAGAATGTCAAAGCTGGCAGTTGACAAACAAGGAGATCGTTCCAAAAGGAGGAGGATTGGCCTAAACAATATCCTTCACAAATGTTTTTCTCAGCTTTTGATGAAGAAGGAGAAAAGAGGAAAAGTCCCACAAATCCTCATATTCTAGAGCACTGGGGTCACTATTTGCAACGGTTTCAAGTCTACGAATGTACCAGCTTTAAGTGTATAGGAAAATTGCAAGTTAAAGATGCAAGTTATAGGGGTAACTGAGGTACACACCTTCTAACGAGAAATGAACCATGTGAATAGTGATAAAGGTCCTTTCGATACCATCCTCATTTTAGTTCTTTCTTCCCCTAAGGAAACCAGTTATGAGGTTTAAAATATAGCCTTCTGACCATTCAAATAATTAAATTGCATCTATGTTCTATTCCCTGAGAAAATATATAGCATTATTTTGTTATTTTTACACAAAATGTATAGAGTTGCTTGCTGTTCTTTTTATTTTAATGCAAAAGTGTTGTGATGCACAGATCATTCTGCAATTTGCTTTTTCCTTTCAACTGTGTTTCTAAGGTCCCTGGTGTTGATATTGATCTTGCTCATTCCTTTTAAACAGCCGAATATCCTACATTGAATTTATCTAGTCTCATGTTGAGGCCATAGGTTGTTTCTAACTTTTCGGTATAAATGGTGCTACAGTACATGTCTATCTTGAAAAATATGACAGGCCGGGTGCAGTGGCTCAAGCCTGTAATCCCAGCACTTTGGGAGGCCGAGGCGGGTGGATCACCAGGTCAAGAGATCGAGACCATTCTGGTCAACATGGTGAAACCCCGTCTCTACTAAAAATACAAAAAATTAGCTGGGCATGGTGGCGCGTGTCTGTAATCCCAGCTACTCAGGAGGCTGAGGCAGGAGAATTGCCTGAACCCAGGAGGCGGAGGTTGCGGTGAGCTGAGATCACGCCATTGCACTCCAGCCTGGGTAACAAGAGCGAAACTCCATCTCAAAAAAAAAAAAAAAAGAAAGAAAAAGAAAAGAAAAAAGAAAAATATGACAATCCTGGTTTGTCTACTACTCTTCATATTGGTGATGTGGCGCCCAGGTATCATCTCTTAGATTCCCTATTGTTTTCATTTTAGTTTCTTCATTGGTCAGTTGGTAGAAGACTCATTCATTCACTCAGCTGTGACCCACCAACCATATGTCAGTCACTTGGGCAGGTTATTGGGGAAATCAGATCAAATCAACTAAGACGTTCACGCTAGCCCTCAGACAGTTGAAGTGATACATTCTGTGACAGAGATGGGTGGCACACAGTAGGGTCCTCTCCCTCAAACGTAGTGATGGAGAGTTAGAGAGAGCTCCCCAGAAAGGGGTTGTCAATTTGATTCCACTCTTTTGAGTTGTTCTTCAAAAAGCACAGGCTTTTCCTTCCAACCTTGGTAAAGACAGTGTGTGGAAGGTAATGTGATCTTGTATGAAGGTTTTGACTCAGATCGCTAAGGGTATTCTTATTTAAGACTGTGCATGGTGAGAAGGCAGTAAGCAATAAGAAGATTTAATGGATCGTGAATGTCTATTGACCTATCCATGTATCTTGGAAATTTTCAAAGTTAGATTATATGAAATGTGTATGAATGTGTGTATATATACACGTGTGTGTATTTAAGACAGGAATAAATCTGCTGCTCCTAGTTAATCTAGTGACTATTAGCTAGGTTTCTAGTCAGTGAGGTTTCAAACTGGAATTTTTATAATTAAAAGACGTTTCTGGTTTTCAGCTCCAAATTTCTTGTCATAACCCTAGGGCCTCACTTTATCTCTACCACGTTCTAAGCCTGTAACGTCAGTTTCTATTCCTTAATTACTTCTGATTCTTAGATCTCGGACTGTGTGTTTTCCCCTGAGACTGCCAGTAGGCCTGCCCCACACAACGGCAGAAGGAAAGGTCAAGTTAAGTCAAGGGCCTGGCATGCATGCAAGTGGGGAAGATTGAAACGTCTTAGGCATAAGGGTTCTTCCCATCATCATTGTTATTCTTGCAACCTTCCCCGAAGTCTGGCAAATTTCAACATCACATGTGCTAAAACCCCCATGTGCTAACAACATAACATGATTTCCTAAATGAGAACACATCAGAAATGGATCTGTGATTTGAAACTTCTTTCTCTATTTTGAAAGGGCTTCAGTGATTTCTTACGTTTGTGAACTTTCTTTAAAAAAAAAGGAAAAACATGATTTTATGGGAGAAATTCAAGAAAATACTTTTTATGGTGTTTGTTTCTGTTAACCTTAGCTAAATAGAGTGGAAGTAAGATCGAGATGCGTGCCTCTAACTACACATTTTTGACCTTTTGTTTCTTTTATGTTCAGAAAAGTTAATTCAAAGTAAACCATTTGCCTTTATGAGGGAGTAGTCGATATCAGAAAAGTAATACATCAAAATGTATATATGCACATTTTATGCATGCAAGTAAGAAAGTTAGGATGCATAAGAATTTGTTTTTGAAATAGAAGGTCTATTATATATTAAATTGACTATGGGTGCCTACTACTTACCAGTTACATTTCGATTGGTACTGCTTTTAGATGGATGAACACTAAAATAATATTTGAATAGGTGTCCATTGAGATAAAAGACATACACTCTTCAATGAGAACCTTGAAATGTATTATACTCAGGGGCTTTTTTATTAACTTCCCCCTTTTAAATGTAAAGTGAGGATTTCCGTTTCCAGAAAGATCGAGTATACATAATTTTTCCTAATTTCCCGCTAAGTCCAACTATTAAAATTCTGGATATTATAAATATGTACACATATGTATGTATACATAGTTTATATATGTGTATATATTATATATGCATATGTATTTATTATACATGTGTGAGTATGTATTGTATATGCATGTATATGTATTATATATGTATCTGTATTATATGTGAATGTGTGTATATATTATATGTATATACATGTATCATATGTATGTGTATGTATTATATACACATGTGTACATATTAGATATGTATGTGTATATATTGTATGTATGTGTGTCTGTATTATATATGTATTATATATGCATGTGTATGTATTGTATATGTATGTGAGTATATTATATATGTATGTATATGTGATACATATATATGTATGTGTGTGTATAGATAAATATCTCAGGCTAAAAGGTGGAGAAAAGAGGGTAGATTGCCTAGGGTTATTGAGACTCAAAGAATTAAATAACGGTGAGTTCCCTGTGTTCTCTGTGCCCTATACATGTCAGACTTGGAGCTGAAGAAGCCACACATTACCACATTAAAAAAGAAAGCCATCACAAAACCTGCTATTTCTAACCAAAGGGCCAGGAAAGGAGCAGCCTAGTAAGACAGAAAACTTTTCAATAATAAACACATTCCATTTTAGCCAAACAACACAGAAAAATATATGGCCCCAACCTACTCGTGCAAGCCAAGCCCAACTGGTTAGCTAAGACTTTCTCACGAGACTTGTAGTGAGGTGCTGCAGTGCCTCCACTTGGCTGGTGTCGGAGAGGCCCAGGGGAGCATTTGAACTTCACCACTGTCCAGAACTGACAAGTCCATCGCCTCCCCTGGAGTGTCAGTGCAGGCTGCATGGGAGCAATTAACAAGGTGCTTCTACTCCCCCTTGCCAGGGAGGTGTCAGTGGAGGCCTAAGGGAGATCTAGAACTACACCCCACCCAGCAGTAGTTAGGGAACCCAGACTCCCTCCCCCGCCACCTTTCCGATGTCAACCAAAGCTGAGTAGGGAGCCTGGACTTCTATTATACCTGGGACAGGAGGGAAGTGAGGATGAAAGGGCAGCAGGAAGGATCCTTGTGATGCTGGAAATGTTCTGTGTTTGTATCAATGTCATTGTCCTGGTAGTGACAACATCCTATAGCTTGGCCACATACTACCACCAGGAGAAACTGGGTCAAGAATCTCTCTGTGTTATTGTCTGACAACTGCATGTGAGTCTACAATGACTTCAAAATACTAAGTTTGATATAAAAAGTGAAAAATGGAAAAAGATAGACATGCTGTCTTCCGTAGTTCATTCACTATTTTTACATTCATTTATTCATAAAAGTTTTTAGCAAGGACTTCCTGGGCACCAGGCAGTGAGGATCCTAAAATGTGTTGTTTTAATTCTGGCTCTCAAGGATTTACTAATCTTTCAGGAAGACACCGATACGTAAAATAATAAAAAAAGAAACAAAATCCTTCTTAAAAAAAAAATGGATTATTTGAAGGCTGTATATTTTATCACCCTCCTCAAGTGGTAATGGTCAAATGGCAAAAAAAAAAAAAAAAAAAAAAATCTTTATAAAATATATTAGGACTTTCATGAGTTCCTATTGAGCATAACTCAAGGAATTTGCTCAGCAAGAAATAACAACCCACCAGTCAGAAGGCAAGAGCTATCTGTACGATGGGAAATCGGAACATATTTATATTCTGAGTTTCTGCCTCCTTAAAATCTACTGTAAGTACCATCATCCCTTTTCGTTTTACAATGGTTTAAATAAATAACATATTTTCAGGATTTTACACTGCACTGGCTTAACTCACAAAGGACCATTCTGTTTCTCTCTGTTCTGATCCAAACTGCGAGGGTCATTCGCTTTGTGTCTTGATCATCACTCTCTCCATCCATGTCAGTCCGTGACTGGCCATCCCTACAGCTCAGGCAAAGTTTCAGAACCTCCCCAGTGTGACCCCAAGGTAAGACCATGTTTGGTGGAAAGAAACCTACAAACATCATGGAAAAGGAAAGCCCAGTTTCATCTTATTCTTGTCTTCTCTCATTGCTTCAGTGTATTTCCACAGCCTCACAGAAAATCCTTCCTTAGAAACCAATGGTCTCTCTTCTCACGTGTGAACTCTTTTTACAGTGGTTTTTGAGTGTGTGTCATTGCCAGATTTAACACAATGTAGACCAATGTTGCCCAAACTGAGTTTTGTATACTGCTGACGGTCTGTGACAAAGTTTTTATTAATACAAATATTCAATGAAATAAAGGAAATAAGCATACAACGAAATAAGGGAAACATAGCACACATTTTACAAGGCAAACACATTCAGTTTAAATGATGGTCATTTATCTAGATGTTGTATTTTTTTCTATTTTGTTAAATGACTTTTCTATGTAAAGGCATTCATTATTGATGGTAGTTACATTTTTCTTTTTAATGATCTTTGCAAAATGAAAAGTTGATGCCCTTATGATGGTCTACACCTCTCTTTTCTGCAACATATCTATGGTTGAAAACAATTATCAAAAGTATTGGAGGCTACAAATATACATTTTTTAAAAGGCAAGCAAATCTTGCCTTATGACAGAATGAATTTTCTGAAGTTCCATAGAAAACTGAGAAATGCTCCCATATTCTTTGAGAATCACAAAGCATATTTGCATTTTTATAGGCTCTGGAAAGTACTACTGAAAAGACATTTTTAACTTTGTGTACTATGGAATTTTCTTAATTTGTTCAATCATAGAATGCTTATATTTTCTACAAAATATATATTTGTTCCATCGTGCACATTTTGGGAAATGCTGTCATAAATGTAGTATGATATATTTGAGTGGAGAAGTTGTGGGAGAAAGAAATCTTGGTAAGATCAATCAGAAAAACTTTTATGGAAATGATGCATTTGGGGCAAAATTATTTGAAAGTCACAAGGACTTGATTTGGCTGCAGAAAGAGGCCACAAATAAAGGTCAAATTAATCTATATAAGAGGCTGCAAGCAGAGATGATAACGGCTCCCAGGCAGCTGATCTAAATGTGTAAAATGGGCAAGGATAATGTATTAGGGAATGGTGGGGAGTGTGGTAAACTCTAAGCACATGCCCTGCTGCTTGACTTGAGTGGACTGTCATCATTTAAGAAGGCAAGCATGATGGGGGTGTCATATATTTTGGATTTTGAAGAGAAGACAGAGATCCAAATTTTTACTTATTTATTTATTTTGACACAGGGTCTCCCTCTGTCACCCTGGCTGTCACCCTGGCATAATCCTAACTCACTGTAGCCTCAACTTCCCAGTCTCAAGCAATCCTCCCACCTCAACGTTCTGAGTAGATGGGACCACAGGCAAGCACTACCATGCCAGGCTAGTTTGTTTTTACTTTAATTTTTTTTAGAGACAGGGTCTCACTATGTTGCCCATGTTGGTCTCAAACTCCTGCTCAAGTGATCCTCCTGGCTTGGCTTCCCAAAGTGCTGGTATTACGAACATGAGCGACTATGCCCAGCCAATTTCTCTATTTGTGAACATTGACAATTTAAAGCTAAAACCAAAATGTGAACCTAATATATGTGTATATGTATCTATTATAGATGTACATATTTATATACGCATATGCATATGTATATATGTATATCCATATATACTTATATATGTGTGTACATACTTTATATGTATGTATACACACATATATATCACACACACACACACACACACACACACACACACACACAAACATACACATATATATGTATGTGTTTGGTTTGCAACCCAGGCTAAAATTTTTGTAATTTTGCAAAATTTATTTGAAATATAATAATAAAATATATCAAAAATTATAACATTGGGAGTATAAAGCAAAGTAATCATAAATGTTTAGGCTCAAGACCCAGTTAGGCCAAGATGGCACTGTTCTGATATTCGTTCCCAAGAAGTCATATTCCTACTGGTTCCTTTTTCGTTGAGAAGACTGAATGCACTTGCCTGCCACATTCACTTTTCCTATTTCTCTCTTTTTGTTCTTCCCTCCTGGATCCTCTTGGCAAAGAATGCCACCCACATGTGCATCTGCTTCTGGTACTGTATCTTGCAGAGTACCAGCTGTAGGTAAAAAGGCAGATTTAGTTCAGCCGTCATGAAGATCAGAGAGAGAATTCAGAAGTTTCTTATCCCATCTGATCTATGAATGGTGTGGGAATCATAGTACTCAGATTTCATTTGTGCCTGAAAGTGTTAAAAAAATCACCCCAACAACTCCTCAACTCCAAAGAGGGCACAGAACTTTCAACCTCAAATTAAATTTCACGACTTTAAAAAGTTTATCTCAAAGTAGGAAAAATTACTCTCCGTAATGTTACTAGGAGTTATAACACTGTCATCTTTGATTGGCACCCACATCTCAATGGATGCGAACATACACAGGGTGATTTGAATTGAAAAGTTGGCTGCTAAAATCACAGATTGCTAAACATTCATTTGTGAGAGCAACTGTTTCCACTAAAAGTTATCATAGAAAGAAGAGGAGGTGGCGGTTCATGCCTGTAATCCCAGCACTTTGGGAGGCTGAGGAAGGAGGCTATCTTGAGCCCAGGAGTTTAAGACCAGCCTGGGCAACATAGGTAGACCCCCTTTCTTCAAAAATGTTATTAAAAATTAGTTGAACATGGTGGCACATGCCTATGTGTCAGCTACTTGACAGACTGAGGTGGGAGAATCACTTGAGCCCAGGAGCTAGAGGTTGCAGGGAGCCGTGATCGCACCACTGCACTGTAGCCTGGGCAACAGAGCAAGACTGTGTCCCCCCTCAAAAAAAAGGGAGGAAAGAAAGAAGAAGAGATTTTCAGTGTGTGTCAGCACTTCTTTACTGAGGGTGACTTTGCTCATTCTCCTGTCCCCTGTCCTAACATTTGTCAGATATGTCTTGGTTGGAGAAGTAGGTGCCCTCAATCATACAATGTACAAGGCAGTCCCCACAACAAAGACTTGTCTGACCCAAAATGTTGACAGAGCCAACATGGAGAAGCTGTGCTATGTGCCGAGCTAAAGAGATGCTGCTTTGCATTAGCATATCACACATGCTAAGGTTGCCTGCAATGCTGACAAAGGGGGTGATTTCCTTGTACGTCGCTCCTTGCCAAATTGGGTGACGTCTTACAGAACCACTGCTGCTTTTCAGGGTGGAAACAATCTTAATCTAAGTACCCTGCACAATATGCATATGGTGGGTTACAATACAATGTCTAGCTACTACCTGGACCACCACTGTGTATTTCTGCTTCTTGGTACATGTGGGAACCAGTGATGTTCTCTCAAAGGACAACTGTGTGTTCTGAATCCATCACTGAAGAAATTAAAAAAAAAAAAATTGTTACTGGCACCAAACACCTTACATTGGCTGCCTCTCCAGCTATTACCTGGAGTCTACTATCAAACACAAGTTGAAGGAAACAGCAGTGAGAAAGGCAGACAAATATCGTCCTCACCCTTGTGGGTCTTAAGGCTTAGACCACAGGCCAAAAAAGATTTTCTGTAAAGAGCTAGATAGTAACTATTTTAGACTTGTGTACCATAGGTTCCCATAGTAACAACTCCTCAAGTCTGCCATTGTAGCGGGAAAGCAGACATAGGTACTATGTAAGCCACTGAGTATAGTTATGTTCTAATAAAACTTCATACGAAGCAAGCCACTACCTAGACTTGCCCCATGAGTTGGAGCTTCCTGATCTCTAGTCTAGATTAGTGAGACAGACATTATTCAGATAAATGCTTGACGAGTTATATTTTCCAAACAATCTGTCTGGTATTTTATCCCCTGGCTTTCCGCATGATAATTCCTTTGTTATGTTCATGTCTCAGTCTAACTGCCACCTTCTTAGAGAGCTCCTCCCTCACCACCTATGAAAAATGCATCAAAAATCATCCCTCTGATAGTTCTATCACACATCCTGCATTATGAGCTACATGGTACATATAACCCAAATTAACTTGTTCATGTATTTGTTAAATCTTTCTTTTTAAATAAAAGCAGACACCCTATTTGTCTTTATAACTCTTGGAACCGCAGCACAGAGCAGGATGTCCCCAACCAGCCATCACGCTCGACTACTGCACTTGCAGGCTATAAAGAAAACTTACAAGAGCATTCTCAGTAGTGAGACCTAACTGGTCCTGGAGAGGATCAAGTTTTATTGATACTAAAAACTATCACTGAAGGAACTACTAAATCTAGTAGTTAACAGGAATTGAAGAGTATTATGCACAAGGTAATGTTGTAACCATTTTTTTTTGTATTAACAATTTTATGAAGAGTCAATATTGTCTTTCATTTTATAGATAAGAAAAGAACTGATAAGTAACTTGTGTAAGGTTACTAGTAAGTCTGGGATTAGAAGTCAGAAAGTCAAATTCTTTCTCTTAAACACTATACTATGCTGCCTCTACGATAGCCCTCACTCACCAAAAATTTTTTAAAAAGTTAAAATCCCTTAACAGAGAACCAACAGCCTGACTATACTGAAAAGGTTCATTCCATTGGTCACATTGTCCTGGTGTATCAGAGACATAACCTAGCAAAACCAGTCAATTTCCAAAAGGTGAAATTTCCACCTATGGATTGATTTTGGGAAATTAAAATTCTGAACCTACAAAAGCCTAGAGTGAAATTGGATAAGCTGGTCTTCAAGCTGTCGGGAGGGGATTGACTTCCTTCTGTACCAGGCTGCTTTCTGCATCAGGGACGCCAGCCCAACACTCTGTAGGACTGTAATGGCGACCTTCCAGTGTGGAATGAATCCATTGAGAATAAAGCTTTATGGGGCCATGCAACAAATGCACCAAATATTTATCACCAAGAAATACTTATTGCCAATTACATGAATGTGAAACAAGAGATCATCCCTGGTCTACAGAACTGTCAAGCAGGGAGGCAGGTGAACATGAGGCTGCCTTGAGATGTGGTAAGGGAAATGCGAGAGAGGGGGACCCTTCTAGGGTTTCCAGGGGGAACAGGGGTTGGTGCATTTGTGTCAACATATATGACAGACGGGGCCAGGTTATGACTTTGTGACTGATTACGTGGCTTTAGGAGAAAGTGTCAGTCCTCAAGTGCCATCTGGATGAGCCCTCATGGGGCCATGTGTAATCTTAATATTCATCGATTAATAATGACTGAGTGCTTACTTGGCACTAGGCAGCACCCTAAGTGCTTGAATATATCATCTCACTATATCTACTATAGCCCCCATTCACCAAAAATTTTTTAAAAAGTTAAAATCCCTTAACAGAGAACCAACAACCTGACTATACTGAAAAGGTTCATCTCACTGTGTTCTCACAATGAACTCGTTAGGGAGGTACCATTTTTTATTCTCATTTTCTACATAAGAAAACTAAGGTGTATAAGGGTTAAATGATTTTTCCAAAGTCGCATGGGAGAGCAATGAATAGAGCTTAGGCGGACTGGACTCCAGGATCCATTCTGGTAGGCTCTGTGACTAGCACAGTCATAACCTGGCTCTAGCTACATTTTCTAGATGGAGAAAACAAGACTTAAGGAAGTGCAGTGACTTCTCTGAGATTTGAACCTGAATTTAAGCTTGTGATCTTTTTATTACTCTAACATAGTAGTTGTGACCCCAAATCCACTTTAATATCCCTTTCTGGGACCTTCAAAACAATGACCTCTCTAAAACGAGGTAATGAAAACTGATCTGCGTTTCTTGGGCTTGAGAAGGAGCAGGGAGCAGGTGTGAGAGACAAATCCAAAAAGATTGAAGACTACCTGGCCATTGAGACATAGCAGAGAGAATGGTTCTGTTGGTGGGTGCCTAGAATCTTGGAAATGCCATATTGCAGAGATGAAGAAGACAAAAGGAATAGCTTGGAGAATTAAGGCAATTGTATAACTGCTATTATCCATCATAAATAATGTCAAGCAGGCATTTCCCTCCCAAGAACTATCTACTAAATTCTGGGAGATTTACCCTCTCCCAGTCACACATCAAATGCGATACTTTAAATCCAAAGACATAATATTTGAGCACACCCTAACCTTTTGTCGTGAAGACATACTCTCTATATTTTAAAAGGCTTCTTCCAGAAATATTTAAAGCTAACCATTCCATTAAATAAGTCCAGGATATCTAGACAGTATGACTGGGATAATATGGAATTATTTATAAAGATGACTTGTTCTGAGAAAATTGTTATGCTGAAGTGAGGGAAATCCCACCTTCTCTCTTTGTTCATGAACTGTGATTAAAACCAATTTATTTGAAATGTATCAAAGAGGGCTAATAAGGAAAGTGGATTTGGGGCCACCCGGTTAGGTGGCGGGTCTTTTGGTTGCTTTCATGTGGGATACCACCTCCGGTTACACAGCAGCACATTCTCATCTCATCACTGTGGAATTCTTGGATTTGAAACTGGCTCCATTCACTTTGTATAATGGAAGCCTCTTATTTTGGGTTGCCTAATTCTCATCATTTACTTGCATGCAGTATTCTATCATTAAATGCTGCTTAAGTAGATCAGGAGAGAATCCATTTTGTTCACTAAACCAAGAACTCTTTTTTCTATGACCTTGAAAGTAGAAGGTTGGATCAACCATGCCTTCCACTGACCTTGGAATTAACATACGCACATGTATGTTCCTGGTTTGCCAGGCCTTAGCTGACCTGACCCATGTCCACCCCTCCAGCTTCATCCCACTCCTCTCTCTTTTTCTCTCCAGATTCCACCTCAGGGACTCCCTCCATTTTCTTGAACTAATAAAATTCCTTCCTGCACGCTCTTTTTAGGTGGCTAACATTCTTTTCCCTGCCTCAACCTGCTCTGCTTCAATTCATCCTGTCAACGTCAGTCTAATTGTTACTTCCTCAGGAAACAAACTTCTCCTCCCCCTAACTGGGTCATTTTCTCCTGTTACATGTTATTACTCCACCAATTTCCTCTCCTCTAGAGAACTGACATCAATTAAAATTAAATATGTGTTTGTGCTATTATTTATTTAATGTTTTTTTCAAAAGCCTGCAGCTCCCGGTGGGCACATCATCTATGGTATCTTCAGTACCTAGAAAAGTGCTTGACACATAGCAGTTGCTCAATAAATCAAAGACTAAACTAGTGAGTAGTGAATGAGTAAATAAATGCTTCATCAGCTGCCTACCCATTAATTATGCTCTGAGGATGTTGTGGAAAGCTCACTCAAGGTCTTCAGAACTCAAACTCTCAACTATGATTCTTGTTTACATAAAATTTCTACATTATTTTACGCAAGCATTTCTTCTATTGTTTTTATTGATCTTAAAGTTTAATCAAACAGTCTTAATCATATTAAGATGTTTGTCTATTGCATAAAATCTATTCATTAAAAGCATGTTACTTTAGAACGATTTGTTATGGCAACACTACCCAAAGTATGGTTTGGGAGTATGAGTTTCACTGGATGTTAGAGGAAAAAAATGTCCCACAATCAAGGACAAGTGAGAAACTTAAAAAAGCAAAAAGATTTTGTTTGTTTACTTTAGTGAACGACTTCTAGAACCTCAAATGTGCTAATGAGCATTATGAAAACCGAAGAGGGGGATTTAAAATGACATGTTTTCTAAATATATTTGACCATAGAGAATCATCTGGTCTCAGACCATCTTTTGGAAATACTGCTGTGTGTAACAAAAGACAGGTTAATATTTCATGTTTATGCCTGCTTTGGGAGAAAGAACTGTACTGACTCTTTAAGAGAAACTCCACTTCTCCCACAAACAAAATTTTAGGAGCTACGCTTCCTTCCTTGCATTGGCAAGCAACTTCCAATTAAACGCCAACTCTGGTTTATGGTTTGAACATCAGTAATAACTGTATCATTAGAATGGAGCCTGGAGTTCTCATCGTCACATTCCACATGGAGCTCTCATTGGGAAAAGGGAAGGGCAGTCAGTTTAGGAGTATTTATGAAGTAGAATCCATATTTTAAAGGACACTATCAATGGGAAAATAGCAGCAAGGAAAAGCAGTATTCAGATCTGGAAAACTAATCAGATTCTAAGGTACAGCCTCAAAACTAGACAGTCAAAAGAAACTTGCCGAGGTTAGCTTCTAGTGGGAGACAAAAATTCAGAAGATCAAATCAAGGCTGTGTGTTAGTGTGAGTCTTAATACGAAACAAATAACTTCAAAATAGTTCAAGTCTGAAATTCAGAAGAATACGGGCTCCACCAATGTGTCCTTGTCAACCCCCTCGTGAATCATATTTCTGTTATATTTAATGACTGTTGGGCATGACTCATGAATTTGATGGTAAGCAGGATAGTCTTGTGGCCTTGGGTATTTTTAAACATCTAAGCAGAAAGGGGGAATATTTAAGGTAGAAAAAGGACATGAATTTTATAGTAAAAATAGCGTGTTTGGTGGATGGAGTTTAGGTATCTCTATGGAATACAGAGTTAAACAGATTACCATATGTTTCCTTCAAGAGCATTTGAAAAATGAAGACCAAATGTGTTTTATAGAATGATGTTCTTCATAATACAGATGGCCACTGATCTGAAGCTGCAGCTAAAATAAATATGATACCTTTTGAGTGCTATTCATAGACACTAGTGGCCTATCAATTTCCCTATCTCGGGAAAAGCGAACTGGAGGATGACAGCTCACTCCCAGAAGAGTGGTTGATACATGTCAAGTGGCTGTGTCTCTGCTTCTGATTATTAATTGCGGCTAATATAGAGAAAGAAGATGTCCCCAGACTATGCAGATGCTTCTTGGAATGGGGATGTCCTCAGGCATAGTGGGAAGAGGCTCTGCTATAGCCAGAAATTTCAGATCTGGTTTCCGGTTGTGCTGTTAAACCTTGAGGCCAAAGAAGCTTAAGCTTCTGAGACTCTCACATTTCAAGCCCTGGGAAGGTCCTACCAAGGTGTTGTCATGGTTATATGTACCTCTAAAATCTGTAAAGTATAATGTTTTAGGCTCAACTGGTTAAGACACTATCTTTTCCCACTTCTACCTCCCCTCCACCATACTTCTCTTTGAATTAGATGGCATTAGCATGGCCATTGGCATTTTAGGATCCAGTTACGGGAAAGGTGAGTTGAGGATAGGTTTATATGGGGAGCGACGGGATACCTGCCTGTCGGTAGTCCCTCACTTTCATTTATGGTTAAGGTACTGCTAGTATCCTGGTGTAGGAATGACTTCTACAAACACTTGTGCAGCCACAGGGCCAATGAACCCAATGCTTTGGTGAGTAGGTGTGAGACCAATGGCAGTACAGCAATATAAATACATCCTAAGATGTCTGTACTGTCCATGGGAAGTAGAGGAGAAAAAGGGTATAAATAAAGGAGAATAAAAAGAGCAGAAAGCTAGCCTGCTGAAAATTCGTCTAACGATCAGATATGTGTGCCCTTGTAAGTGGAGGATTTGATTCTCATCAACACTTAGTCAAACTGGAAGTTCTTTTCTCTCCAGGGTATACTCATTAATGCAGCATGCACAATTATAAATGCACCACATATTATTTTTCTTTTTTGATGGAAATTTTAAAAATTATCATAATTCCAGTGTTTAAATTTCTTGCTGATTTGACACAGAATACTAACATAGATGAAGATAACATAAAACTCATAATACACCATTAAGTAAGTGTATAAGTGACAAACTGGTAACTGGGGATCCTTAATTCAAAGAGTGTTTAAGATTAGTCACTACACAAAAAAAGCTTGAAATTTCCCTTAAATTCTACAGCTCATGTATGAAAGAAATTTGATAGAGGCTTTCACAAAATGTCAAATTCTAAAAATGTCTATGACATTACCAATAATGTGTTATAGAGCTCACATAAATATTTGTAAACTATCAATAATGGAAAAGGTTTTGATCAACCATGCTAGGGAAAAGACTAGAACTATTTTTTTTATTTTCTCTATAGAAAAATATTTTATAAAATCTTTGTCAGGAAGAGGTGATCAAAGAGTATAAAACAAAAAATGTCAGAGAAATGTTTTAGAGATGTCAGGCAGTTAATAAAATATTAAGTTATTTTTCTAGATTTTGTGATGTTTGTGGTTTGTTAGCTTTTTAAAATTTGTGATTTGTCTTGATTTATTTTCTCATTCCAAATATTCACTTTCTTATATAATTTTGTATCTGTAATGTTGCTTCCTTTTTTAAAGGTGAATCCAAATTGAATAAGGTTTAAAATCAACAAAAGCTGAAACTTGCCCTGCAGCTCTGTGACACTGAACACTTCGCATGTATTGGGCTCTGTTCTCTTATCTGTAAAATGGGGAGATAATAGCACCAGCAGGGTGACTGGGAAGAGAACATTGCAAGAATAAATCACCAGAAAGGAATTGTGTAATGACATTTACGCAAATATGTAGACTCTATGCAGAGTCTACAAAGGCTTCAGACTATACTGAAGGTGTCAGGTACCCCCTAATCCCTAATTATGCTACTCAACATCAAGGTAGAACTTGCTAACCCGTCCATATGGGTTTTTCTGCATTGACCACCATAGGGTCACCTTCCCTGGGTGTCAGGAAATTGAGTTGGAAGAGATGGGGAAAGAATTACTTGGTAGTCGTCTGGAAGTTCTCCATCCTTTTCCTTATCTTGTCGCATTTTGCATTTTTCTAAAAATGGAAGACAGGAGGGAGGCTGCAGTCACACTCCTGCTGCTTCTCTGGTTTCTTCTGGAAAGCACAGTCATGAAAAAGTGTGGTTCCCATGGCCGTGTCAAAAGCGATCCCAGTGTCCAGACTGCGGTTCGTGGTGTGAAAGGCAGAGTACACAGCATCTTTCTTTTTGCCAGTTACAAATGTTGCAGGCACAAAGTGGCTCTGGGGTTGGCCACTGTGGAAGCTGCTTCTTAATCCCGAATCAGGAAATGTTCTTGAAGCCATAGCCCTGCAGTGGCAGCTTCTTGATTCACCATATTTCTGATGTTTGCAGAACTCATAGTTTCCTAGTGGGCCAGTTCTGCCATGCTATTCCAGCTGTCACTCTAGAGGTGATTTTTCAGGCCTTCCAGAAAGGATTAGGTGCCCCAGTACATTAAATATTCCCTGCATCCAAATCTTGACAGATGTAGGATGGTAGACTGATGGTTCTAAAGCAACTGTGAGGAAACGTCCCCTACCATATTGCAAAGTGAAGAGAATCAGAAAGTTAATTACACTCAAACATGGAGAATAAGGAAGTAGCAGGGATTACTGATAGGGATTTTTATTTTGTGGTGAGGAGAGAGCAGATTTAACTTTCATGATCAAGACTAAATGAGGACATATCATTGGATATACCAGTACAGAAAGCAACAATGACCAGTGACCGGAACGCTGATCTCTAGAATGTAAGACGCAACCTCAAGTAAAGGGGGTTTGGGAGACTCCAAATTAATTTTATGCTGCCTGATAAATAAATGAAAATGAAATTAAATTTGGAGCAGAAAAGTAAATGTGTCTTTTTGCATTCCTAGCATGTGGGTTAAGATCAAACCAGCTACTGAATAGAAGCCGCCAAGAGGAGTGCTGGCAGGTGCCAGTCACAGGGCTTGTTGGGCTTTAATACACTTATTCCACTACTCTTCACACTAGCTCAGGGAGGTGGGGCTGTTACTATCTGCATTTGGTACGTGGACCAAATAGAGGCTCAGAGAAAGTAAGTTACCTGACCGCCCACCTCAAGGGAGCACCAATGAGAGTTCAGGATTTGCACAGGGAGAGCCTTACAAGTGGGTGAAGAATTATGAGAAAAAGACAAAGATTTGGAAAGAGAGGGAGTGTTGATTGGTTCTTGAACAGTCGTGTGCAGCATGAACCTGTTGCATGGAAAAGGGAGGGAAGCTGTTAGAGAACCCCCAAATGAGAAAGAGACCGCAGCATCTTTTCTACGTGAATATGGCGTCACCCTCTTCTCTTATTCTCCTAGGTCGTGATGGCTGCTGTGCCAAACCCTTTGCTCCCATCTCCTCCCATATTAGTCTGTTTTCACACTGCTGACAAAGACACACCCGAGACTGGGTAATTTCTTAAAAAAAAAAAAAAGGTGGGGGGGGGCGCGTTTAATAGGCTCGAAGTTCTACATAGCTGGGGAGACTTCACAATCATGGTGGAAGGCGAAAGGCATGTCTTACATGGTGGCAGACAAGATAGAATGAGAGCCATATGAAAAGGGTTTTCCCTTAAAAAAACCATCAGATTTTGTGAGACTTATTCAATACTGTGAGAACAACACATGGGAATTCTGGGAACTACAATCAAGATGAAATTTGGGTGGGGACACGGCCAAACCATATCACTTCCCATGTATGTGCTCTGAACAGCCCACAGCAAGTTGGGTTGTCTAAAATCAAATGGGCTGAGCTCACATCCACTTATTTTGGTCTTAAAAGTGGGCTCAGAGAGATGCTCGCCACCTTAATTGTAGTGGAGAAAAACGGGGCATTGTCCCTGGTCATGAACCACAAATACATGCATAGGAAGATGTCTCCACCGAAGAAGGGGTCCAGATGGCCACTGCACTACTCTGGGTCAAGAAACACAAGAAGCAGACCAAAGGCGAGGGTCACTCCAGGCATCCTTCCCAGTTCTGAGTCAGGTGCAGGCCGGGCACTTGCATGGGAGGCTGCCTCTACCCTTTGTTGGCTTCCTGGCTCTCTCCTTTACCAGCTCGCTTACACTCTGGCTCTTGGACTCCGCTTTGCACTCACTGCCTCAAAGCACTGTGGTTAAGACAGTGGGCTCCTGGATTTGCATCCTGGTTCAAACACTTATTAGTGACACACCCTTGGGCAAAGGTTTTACCTCTCCATATCTGTAAAATGGGACGGTTTTTACTCATATGGCTATTGCAACAATTTCATGAGTTAAAATTGGTTGAGTGCTTAAAACAGTGCCTGGAATACAGCAGATGCTCATGAAATCTTAGGATGTTTCCCTCATTTATTTAAAACCATATGTTCCCAAGCCTCACTCACTGACACACCAATTTCATGATTTTTGCCACATTCAAGTACCTTCTGTAATAGTACTATATTTGTTTATTATTTTATTTAACTCAAGTTGTTCTAAGTAATAATATCAAGAATAGAAAGGATTTATATGGAAGTTTAATTTTTTCCAACATCTATTTCTTTATTCCTTAGAAACTAAAATTTAAAAGTTAAAGCATCTTATGCATATACCATCAATGGGATGGGAACTACACTTTAGGAAAAACTTGTGTGTGTAATTGTCTTCACACTCATTTTTGCTTATTTTATTAGTTTATTAATTTACTGATTTCTCTAGTTATTCATTCAATTACTCATTGAGTCAATAATTAATAAAAACATTTTTCAAAGTCATTTACTGAGGACCCAATGGCTTATATCTTGCGATAGATGGAAGCTGGAGGCTTACAAATACCAACCAGGTAAGTTCCTTCCCTGGTGGGGGCTGATAAGGGAATCAGCCACGCAAACAACCCATTACGGCAAGAGATTAGGCGTGGTAGAAGATTTGGGAGCCAAGGGGAAGGAGGACTATTCCTTTGGCCTAGGGGAGTCTATGCTCCTGCAGTCAAAAGATTCTCCAGGGCATATACTCAGCCCTCCTCTCTTCATGATGCAATCATCCCAGATTGTTGCCAAGTGGTGAGAATCTTCATGAGGAAAGTATTCTCTGCTGAGTCAAACAATGGAGAAAGTACTAGGAAAGGATTCTGCCCAAAATGAAGATGCTTCATGCAGTCTTTCCTTCATCCCTTCCTTTCAACACATATTTACTGAGTACCTACTGTATGCCTGACACTGAGAATTCATTAGTCTCTGCCATCATGGAGATTAAAATCTACTGTGGCAGCCAGATGTTATTGTACAAACAATCATACAAACAGTGATTTACTTATAATTGTGACAGTTGCCAGGAGAACATCTATAGTGTTATGGGAGCATGTAGAAATCTTCAACTAGATTAGGGAGTTAAGGCTGTCAACTCTGAGAAGATAAAATTGAATGGAAGACCCAAATAATGAAAAGGAATTTACCAAGGTGTGGGAGGGTGGTGGTGATATAGTTGGTAAAAGTAGTGTTACAGGCAGAGGCATCTCAGCATGTGGAAGGGCTGGACATGGGATGGGATTGGCAGCTTTGAGGAACACAACTTTTAGTAAAATATCTAGACAGTGGGATACAGAAGATGAAGCTGGGGAAAGATGGTGCTCATGATCATCTGGGACTTTGTAAGCAATGTATTGTCTACCTTTATCCTAAATGCAATGGGGAAAAAAGGTGAAGATTTTAGGCAGGGGAGTTTCCAAACTCAACTTGTTAGGGAACTCTCACTCTGACTGCAGCATGGGGAACGAATTGGCAAGGACACGAACTTGAGCTGAATGCTGAAGTCCAGGGTATGAAAAGTGCAGAAAAATGCTCATGAAAGTGATGAAGCAGAGGAGAAAAATATTCTGAATGGATTCTCTAAATTAATTGCCGAGGTGATCCCCCCAAGACCAAGCAGGAAGAGGGCACTGGGGAAATCAATCTCACAGTCATGTTTAGAGTTTCCTTTGAAGCTCATGCTCTGGAAAAGGTGTGGGCTCTGGAGCAAAGCAGGCTAAGGTTCATATCCTGCTTTTATTTCTTTTTTTCCCCTTTTAATTTTTGTGGGTACATAGTAGATGTATATATCTGGGGTACTGCCTGTATTTTTTTGCAGCTTGACCTTAACCTCTGAATTTGCCCCCATTTCTTCATTTACAGAATAGTGATAATAGCACTGCCTTCATAGTGTCACTGTCAGGCTTGAACGAAGAGTCCACAGAAACTCTGGCACATAGTAGGTGCTTACTAGAGTGCAATATAGACGTAGGGTTGTGTGGTGTTCTTTTTCTCCCTAGTTGCGGCAGGGAACCAAGCTTTCGCATCAGTTTTACAATGTATTCTAGAGAAGCAGCCATACTGTAAAAATCTTCTTTCTGATATGCTGCACATTATAGTAAATGGCATTATTCATGGATGTGTCAAAGCCATAAAATAGGAGATTTTGAGGCGATCACAGCTGTGAATGATTAATATTTTCATCCCAAGATGCCACAGAGGTACCAAGGCTATGTTAATTATTACATGCGTGAACCTCGTCCTGTGGGCTCCCTCCCCAAGTGCCTGTTAATTTGCTCATATGCTGTGCAGCTGATGGGACTGGAAAACTCTCCACTCAGAACACACAGTGGATCTCTGGCAGTTCCTCATGTCCCTAATAACTGTGCTATACTTCTGCAGAGGGGAAAAAAAAGGAACCATCTCCAGTCCAACAACAATGATGGGATTTAAGCAGAAGAGAAATGCTTTATCAAAGATAGCTTCAAGCTTTTCTTTGTGTTTGCAATTTACTGATCTATTTATTAATATTCTGCTAAAAATTTTGGATGCTGCATTGCAGTTATGAATATCTGTACTATTATCTTTTGAATTCTTTTTCATTTTTGCTAAATTTTAAATTTATCTAAATTATTTCCCTATTCATATTTAAATGTATTTTTACAGGTATCAATTGTTCACTATAAAAAGTACCTGCCTCTCTATGTAAGGAAAGCATCTCTATCTTTGGGAATATTTGTTTAGGCTTCAGTGTTGTGTGTCTTTATTTTTGAGGAGGTTGATTTCATATAGTCACCTTCTAAAACCCCTTTTTAAAACATAGATAATTTTTGTTTTTTTTTAAAAAAAAAGAAGCAAAGGCCAAAAGCTGAGTCCTCATCCTTAAATTTGTAAATTTCCCTAAACCCTAGTGTGCTCTTATACACTGAACCAATTCCTTCTGCAATTTCCGTAAATCTCTCTATTCATACGATTTCACTAGGATCAGTCTCTGCTGAAAAATCTAGTTTAAGCTGCCTGGCAGTCTGAAAAGAGGAAGATCTATTAATTTAATCATTTGTATGAATCATGTCTAAATGATCTCAGCAGAGAAAATGTGTTAGCCATTTAAATCCCATCATTACATATTATATAATAATTACTGCTAATTCTAGTTTGGATGGGCCACAATTTGGCTTTCCATTCCCTAAATGTGGAGGGTAGGATGACCTCACCGAATTTAGCCTCCGCAGCTTCTAGGCTTTCTCTAGCCTTCCTCATTACCAACTTAATAGCCACATTCAGCTCCAGGCGTCCAGTCCCCGTTAAGTCTGTTTTGTGCTCATAATTAGTATTCATTTTGTGATCACGGAGTTCACCCTCAGCACAGAACGGAGCCTAATGTTAATCACTGCTGTGTCTCCCTCCCTTTGACTCTGATCTGTCAGCATCGCGTAGCTTGTCCCATACCTAATTTTTTGCCCTTACCAGCCAACAAGCACCTCCACGTCGCGCAGTGTCAGAATTAGAAACTTTTGACAGATCTGTAATCATACAGTTCTCATCAACTCTATGCATGTTAGTCATTTCATTTCCACATTCGAACAGTTAATATGCCTTAATTTCTCTCACTTTGTGAATATTTAATTCCTCCCTTTTCAACATCATTTTTAGGTTGTGTGAATCATTTTCAAAGCCTTTGCTCTGCTCCCGCACTATCATCTGCATATTTTATGAAATGGCACGGTTGAGTCTCGGAGGGCTCTTGATAAAAATGGAACTGGCAGCCTGCTCATTAGCTGTTTACCTGGAGCCGTGTGCGCCCCGATAATGGCGAGCTCCCACTGGATTCGAATTAGGATTCTCTGCCGAATCACCACCAGCAGCAGCTTTCTCCAGGACGTCCGCTGCTCTTCCGGTGCCCTTCTCGCCCCATGGCAGAGAGTTTCTAGGAAACCTGCTTTTGGGGGCTGTCCTAGGGAACGTTGCTCCCTGGCATCTGAGGCAGTTTAATTTTTGAAGTGGAGACACAGACGCTTTAGCAAATTAGCACCTCTAAGGATAGCAAAATTCCCCTGAAAGGACACATTCTGAAGGTCTGGTTGGTTGACCTTCCGGAGCTTTCCAGATGCTAGAAGAAGCCCATTCCCTGCTATAACGAGGTGACCAGTTGTCACATTTTGCCTGGGACTGCAGATTCCCAGAGCATAAGACTTACCCTTTTGAAATCAGGAAAGTTCCAGGCAATCGAACGGGGGTTGGTCACCTTCGCTGTCACTCACTGGAGGGCTTGCATCATGTTCCCAGCCTCTGAAATAGATGGAAAGATCTTCAATGGCTTTTACAGATGGGCTGAGCCACTGCTGTGATCTGTCAAGACGACTTAGAGAAGAGCACCGGCCATAGCCCTGCGGTCTCCGAGGTCGGCTTGAAAACCAGGACTGTTTGGATGGACTTGTAGCCTGCACTTAAAAATCAGGAAATTCCTATGAACAAGGCAGGATTTCTGCTTCTCGTTGAAAACCAAAGACATGGCTCTGCAATGTGCCTATTCTTTATGGAAATGATTGATCAGGTGGAGCCGAATAGGGACCATCCCTTTAGATGGGGCATCTGCTTTCCAGTTTTATAACCCTTCCCTTATTGCCCCCAGCTGGATCCGTTAATTCTGTGTACCTATCTGGTTTCAGTTTGCATCTGATTTTGAGCTTCTGGATGAAAGTTGAAAGTACTGGCTTTGCAGTATGATTCAAGTCTCAGTTCTATTAACTTTTAACTATCTGACCTTGGCCAAGATAAGCAAACACCCTGGGTCTCAGTTCTGTCACCTGTAACTTGGGAACAATAAAAGTATATTAGTATAGCAGTATCTTATTATAAATATTAAATTAAGTAAGATATGTACATTGAAGAAATGCATATACGTGGCTTGGAATGGGCCTGGATCATATTTATTAAAAGTGCTTGTTTTTTTCTTCTTATTCTCTTATTATTATTAGTTTTACAGAAAAATTAACTGACACCTGTAATTCCCTAGTAAGCTACTTAATATAATATACAAATAGAAACTATGTGAATACAAACAAGAAAAGAATATTTGCATTAAAATATTTTATATTTTATAATGTATCTTGGAACCAAATATCGAGGTATACCCAAAGCAATTCCAGGTGACCACCTGTGCAATTAATGAGATGATCGACAATGCTGCAGGAAACGAAACATTCCATTCCTGATGTACTGATAATCTTGTGTTCCTTTTTGCATTAGTGAATCCTCCAACACCTTTTTGAATTCCATAAACTTATACTTTTTCTACAGAGTGAATTCCTTTGTAGTAGAATCTGCTTCCTTAAGATTTCCTCCTGTTGAAATGATTTTATCCTATAGCAGCCTTGTGTCACTGGGGATTTTATCACCAGGCAAAAGTGATACACTATTAATACCTTGGATTTACGTAGCAATTGTTCTTTTGAATAGTTCAAAGGTACTAGATGATTCTCAAAGATATGGTATTTGATATTAATGAGGAAGTTGTTATACCACAGGAAACAGTAGTTTATTTGGTTTTTTTTTGTTTTTTTTTTTTTTGTTTTTTGGTTTTTTTTGATGTTTCCCCTTCCCTTTTGAAACAGACCGTTGTAACACGACATGCTCAGAGTTTTTCTAAGTTTTATTTGGGAAGTGCTATTACTGGGTGAAAAGTATTTCTGGTCCTGAGTCATCGAAACCTGGATTTGAATCTCTGATCCCTGATGCTGTCTGAGCCTGACACCCACAGAATGCTCATTTTTAAAGAGAGTTGAATAAAGGGACTATTTACAAAGCTGTCGACAGGATATAGGGAACGTGCCAGGAATAGTGGAGCACCTGAGGGCTGGTAATAGGGGGGTTCTTTCGCTACTTTTACATCTGAAATGGTAAGAAGAAGGAGGGAAGACCAGACTTAGGAGATGGAGGGCTGTGTAGAGAGGACCGTCCTATTATGAGAGGGTCCCAGTTGGCTTGTTAAGACCTCTTGGGATTGGACCAATGGGGAAAAACTTGCTAAGGTCACACTGTCTTTCTTCCTTCTAATTTCTTGGAAGAGTTTCCCATTGGTCAAACCCAACCAGAAGCTTCAGAAAAAAGAATATAATCCTTGTGGGAGCTTCTACTGCTTACCCTCCCAGGGTACAGAGAACGTGCGGGCAGTGCAGGAGGAAACAGAACCAGCCCAAAGTCATCAGGTGTCTCTGAACAAGTTGTTCGACTTCTCCGAGACTCTCTGACACTGAGTTTATTTCTTAGTAAATAAAGCTACAAAATACCTACCTCAGAGTGTTATGAAATGAGATAATACTTACACATCTGGCATAGGCCCCTGGCACATAGTAGGTCTTTCCTAGAAGGATGAAACAGATCAGTGGTTTGCCCAGGCCATTTCATCTTCAAGGCAACATGAGTTGAGAAAAGCTTGGGTACTAGAAGTTTTGAGAAAATGTTTGAGTGCTAAAAGTCAAGTCATGATTTCAAAATGTAAAATTATACTCAACAATAGTCAAATTCTTAATTGATTTTACAGGAAGCGTAGTAATACGTCAATGGATCTAACGGTAACCTACTCTTACTTAGTTCTACATAATTAAAAGGTGGGATGTGTTTGCTGTTATGCTGGCATTCATAGTTTTCAAGCTCATCTGTTTCACATACTGGTTTTCCTGTGGAAGGTTATCTTTAAAAAGTTCTCTGTAAATTGTCATCTCAATGTTGTTGAGTGAATAAAACAGCCTAGCTCTAGCTAGAAGGAACATGATAAAACATATAGACTCAGCAAGAAATTTTTTTAAAACTTATGTTCTATAGGTTATACAGAGTCTCATCATCCTTTCACATGTAACCTTAAATTTTATAAAGAATTTTTAATTTAAAAATTATAAATCAAAATCTTTTAAAAATAAATCAACCTGCTATACTCCATTAATTGTATAAAATACTTTTCTTTTTATATTTTAACTTCTGAGAAATTAAGATGCATCTTAAGCAATGATATCTTAGACTTGATGAGATACGGTGGTGACCAACATTTAAACATCATGAGATTTCATGTAGAAACTTGTATTTCCAGTTTCTAAAGGCTGGATGGTCTCTCAGCCTTGGATCTGGCACTCATACAGCCTCTGTGGTAGAGGGGCTTAGCTCCGAACTCTTGAAAGAGGATCATGGCTCTCAGAGTCACCTCATCCTTACCCACACCTTTACTGCTTTTTAGAACTTGAGGAATCTCATCTACCAGCCTCCAACTTAGGCTCTGAACCTGTAAGAAGCCTTTCTAGGAAGGAATAGAGCTGCATGGGCTGACTTTCACATTGCAGACCACTAATGGGCATTTTTACCCGGAGTAAATCAACCCATCAAGTGTTGGTTCGCTTGAGTATAATAATAATGGTTCTCTCCTAATCAGAAAGTTCCGATCAGCAGTTGATGAGCAAATAGAAATAGCAAAAAATATGAGGTGAGGGGCTTTAGGTCCATCATGTTGTAGACGGAGGGTGACCGATAGGCATGGATCTCTTGGGAGGGGAGACAACAGGGAAGGGAAAGGAAGTCCTTGGTAGTGGAAATGTAAGGAAATGTCCCTCCAGAAATATTGAGTGACTTGTCCAGAAAAGCAAATGGCTAACTAGGAGGTAGCAGTTCTTCACACATTCAGTCCAGTATTCTTTGCATTCAAACTTATTGAAAAAGTATGTTCAAACTCTATAGACAAAGACTCTCTAACAAAACAACTTTGAGAAAAGAGATTTCTCTCTCCTTCCTCCAGGTATACACCCACAAAAGACCTGAATAAAAACAACTCTGCTATATCCTTCATATAGAATATTCCTTAAATATGTTTGAAAATATTAGAGGTTTTCCTCCCAGCATTATCATTTCTCATGGAAAATCCTTCCTATATTATATTTTATATTACATACTATAATATGCCCGGTAGATTGTAGATAACATCTCTCCTGTCTTAGATTTTACATCTGAAAATTTGAGATTACAATAAACTCTATGGGCAACAATAACCAGAGACATGAAGATAATATATGTGAGTATTCTTTAAGCTCTTTGACTGAAAGACATGTTATAAATATATGAGCAATTATTCAATATTATATTTGAAAAAATATAGATCACCCAGCCTTGCAAATACAAGATAATTCCACAGACTGTGTTCTCTATGTCACCTTTCTAATCTTAAATACTTCAAGTGAAGAAGCTTCCAGGTCTCCGCTTGTATGACTGTTTCACAATCTAATTGATCTCACTGTCTGAATTGTCCTTTCTTAATTTCACTGCATTACTCATTTACTGTGCTCGCTGTTCAGAAATCTGCGAGAGGTAGCAGGCCTCCCCCCAACCTTAGTCAATTAGACAAGCTATTGTTTCTGATTAAGATATCACATCCCAGAGAATAATAGCAATTAGAGTTGGAACGGACACCCTGTGGGTCGTACAGTCCACTTCCCTGCCGGCTCAGGAGAATGTTTTACATTACACAGTAGTTTTATGTGGTTTTCCTGATGTTGGTTTTAAAAAATCCAAGCACCCGTCAGTGTTAATTATATCCCTGTCCTGCATCCCCACCATGACTTAATTTTCTACTTTGCATTGCTGATTCTCATAAATTGACATTGAATGATGCCTTCTTGATGAGATCATCTCATCAAAATATGGGGACAATGGCCCTTTTTTCTCTTAATAAGCAGAGAAAGAAAATATTATTTGGTTTGGTTTGGTTTTTGCTGGGAGTTAGAGGTGCAATTTTATGTAAGTACCTTATCTTTTTTTTTTTTTTGGCCAGGGTTCCTAGGTTTTAAAATACCCCCAAAATAGAAGTTTTTTTTTTTTCTTTTTGTAATTGACACGGTAGTTCCTCTTCATCCAAAGGGGATACATTCTAGAACCCCTAGTGGATGCCTGAAACCATATATATTATTGAACTCTCTATATTCTGTTTTTTCTTATACAAATATACCTATGATAAAGTTTAATTTATAAATTAGGCACAGTAAGAGATTAACAATAACTTGTAATACAACTGAATGATTTTAACACTATCCTGATATAGACTGTTTATAATAAAAGTTATGTGAATGTGGTTTCTCCTTTCTTTCTCTTTCTAAATTTCTTATTGTATTGTACTCATCCTTTTTCTTCTCATGATCTTTCAACCTGATATTCAAGACAGCTATTAAGTGACTAATGAGTGGGTAGTATCTACAGTGCGGACACACTGCACAAAGGGATCATTCACATTCCAGGAGAGACAGAGCAAGACAGAGTGAGATTTCATCATGCTACTCAAAGGAGTGTGCAATTTTAATGTAAGAATTGTTTATTTCTGAAATTTTACATTTAATATTTTTGGACCTCAGGTGACTGTCAGTAACTGAAACCACCAAAACAAAAACAAACAAAAAAAGTGGATAAGTGGGGAGACTCCTGTTTTCTTTTTTGAATCAGACGTTTCCATGACCAGCTAGCCAGAAGAGGTTATCTATGGGTGTGGAGAATGGCATCTGTAAGAAATAAGCTCAAATTTCTAGACGTTTTCCCTTGAACCAGTTCTTCCACTGCCTGGAGGTCAGAAGAATGGTCTTAGTAGGGGAAAATAATCCTAAGTGTAATTAATATAATATTCTTATAAAGAATATGATAATGATAAAATGATTATTATCACTATGTACTTTTGAGCCTTTACAACATGCTTGGGCACTCTGCAAAGTACTTTGAATGCATTATCTTACTCAATGCTTATTGTTACCCTGATATAAGGACTATTAATACACTGAATTTACAAATGAAAAAGAGGCTGAAAGTTATAAAATCTGCCAAGATTACCATGCTCATAAATCATGGTGACAAATAATAGTTTTATTTTTATAAATGTTGTATAAATTAAATAAAATGTAATTAAATCAACTGTTCAATACAAGTAGTAAATTAAGATTTTATTTTACATTACAATTTTATAAATATTAAATTTAAATAATTTGATGATTATTATTTGCCTTTTACATTATGATATTTCCTTTTTTAACATTGGTTTCTGAAGAACTGGAAACTTTTTTTACCTTACTGGTGGGAATTTGAATGAGAAACAGGGTCATGGTTGCTGTGATTGAATTTGGGAATTTCCAAACCTGTCTCCACATCATAATGACCTGCACATTATGTTGAACCACAATTATTCACTAAAACTTTTATTTCTCAAAATCCTCTTATGTAAGTCAACCTCAGAGTGATTTAGTAAATAAACGTGTTTTGAACATTATCATTAACTTTTTGTTTTTCTTTCTTCATTTTACAAATAGCACAAGCACAGTATTTGTTTTAAATTAAAGACAATACAGGTGGGAATAAAATGATAGAATGGCCACTTTCCCTGCCAGTGCACAGACTCTATTCCGACTCCATGGCATATCTTTTGCCGAAGGTTTCTTGTGTCTTTTTTCAGAAAGTTATTATAAATATGTAAGTAATATAAGTTTTGTGTAAGTTTTTTAAAATACAAATGAGATGACACTATGCATATTGAGCCAGAAGTTGTTTTTCTAAATACAGATAACAGTGATGAATAAATAACATGTTTAATACATGTTACATATTATTTTAAATTCTTTATATACTGCTTCACTTCATTTAATCCTCCTGACGACCCCACGAGATGGGTATATCTTTATTCCTGTCTTACTCGTAAGGAAACAGAGAGATAGGTTAAATAAATTGTTCAAAGACATAAGTTTTTAAAGGAATGAAGCTGGGATGTAATTATACCTTGAAGATCATTCAGTATTAGGGAACAGCAATGAATATTATTACTTTTCGCCTCTGTGTAATACTTCACCATTTACCAAATGAGCCTCTTAAAATGGACATTTAGACATCTTTCTTTCTCCTATTTTAAATAGTATTGCAATGACTATCTTTAGGTACACACAGCTTTGTGTACATGGGCCTGTATTTTCGGTTCAAATTCTTGCAAGGAGAATTGTTTGGTCAAGACCATTTGCATTTAAAAGTTTGAGAGATAAAGCCAACCCATCCTTGAGGGAAGCTGTTCAGGCTCCCTCCCATTTCAGATGCCCCTTACTGTGTCACTGAGGCATGCCGGGTTCTCTCCTTGGTGTGTGTCAAGACGAATTGAGAACTGTGCAACATTCTACGCATGTTGACACAGCTGTGCATGTATTCACTCCTTACCATTAGCAGGGAGTATGTTTTTCCCCTCTACTCCATAGCTTAAGCTGTTAATATTTAGACTCGTGGCCCTCCATGGGGGATGATTTTGTCTCCCAGGAAGCTTTGGCAATGTCTGGAGATATTTTTTGTTGCCACAACTGATTGGCAGAGATGGTGCTACTGGCATGTAGAGGGTGAAAGCTAAACACCTGAGGATGCACATGATATCTTCTCTCTCAACAAAGAGTTATCCAGTTCAAAATGTCAATAGTGCCGAGATTGAGAAACCCTGGTTTGGATCGCAACTCAATTATAACCCTCTCTGTGATACCTTTGGTAAATTGCTCTCTGCTGACAGGTGATGCACTATCCTTTGGGCTGTCAAAGGTTTCATTGAATGTTCTCTTTGTTGTGTTGTGCTGTAATTGCTTGATTGCACAGCTATCCCCTCTAATAAATGACCTACTACGTGAAGGTTGACAGTATCTTATTCATATTTGTATTCTCATCACCAGCTCCATTTCATAACATATTGCCTTGTGTATCTAGGAGCTTATTAAATATTTGATAAAGGAAGGGAAGAAAGACGAAAAGAAGAGGGAAGGAAGAAAAGAAAGGATAAAGAGAGGGAAGAAAGAAAACAAAAATAAGATTGAAAGAAGAAAAGAGAGTAAGAAGACAGAAAAAAATAATGAAATAAATGCATGAATAAACGAGTTAGGTGCTGGTGGAGGACATCCTCAGGAAATATCTTTGGAGTGGTTTTGTGAAACCTATAATATTTTACTCATTTATTTAAATAAGTTTTTAGTAAGCAACAATAACATTCTAGGCATTATAATAGGTTCTGAGTATGGTGAATCAAACAGCCGTTGTCTTCGTGGAGTTTGCTACCTCTTGACCAAGACAGACAATATAAAAAGCAAACAAGGGTTGAGTGTAGTAGCTTATGTCTGTAATCGAAACACTTTAGGGAGTCAAGGAGAGAGGACTGCTTAAGCTCAAGAGTTCAAGACCAGCCTGGGCAACATAGTGAGGTCCTGTCTCTTAAAAACGCACACACAAAAAGCAAACGAATAGCCGTAGGTAAAGTGAAGGAAGGGTCAGTCAGGACCTCCTCTACGAAGAGTGGGAAGAAGGTGCATTTGAGCTTAAAAGAGATTAGAGGTTTATGGAACGGTAGTCCTTAAAGTATAAAGAAGTCATTCTGGAAAGTCTAACTGGAAGACTCCAGGCATGGAGCCAATACATTATCAGGAAGGTAGAAAAGAATTTTTCAAGTGGCAGGTATAGGTGCAGAAGCTGGGGTGGTAGCTGTGCTGACTGAGAAGAGCTAACTCACAGAAGTTTTACAAAGTGTATATTTGACTTTCACTAGGGGGAGAGAAGGACCATTAAGAACACCAAACCAGGAATGCGTGGAAGCCCTCTTGGAAGCGCCTCACCCTTGACTCCTGTCTCACCTTTGGCACAGACATACAATCGTCCTGAACTTGAGGTGCTCGGTATCTCCTGTAACACCTTCCCTGCTGCTCTCCCTGCTTCCGTTCCATTGGTTCTCATCTATGGCCACATTATCAATCACTTGGGTAGGTTTTAATAAAAGTGTCCAGGGCTTACCACAGACCAATTGAATCAAAATCTCTGAGGAGGGGTTTTTGAGTATTATGTTTTTCAAAAGCCCCCTAGATTTTTATGATGCTTGGCAGGATTGATACCCTCTACCATGTTGCTGCAAGGGTATAACTGTTAAAACTCTGACAGTTTCTTGCCCGTCTTAGAATTGTCCATCTCCAGTGCCTACAGGATTGAATCTATTGTCCATAGCTTAGATCTGCCCTAATTTTCCAGCTTCATTTTTTTGGACAGGCCTATGTTCCTGCTACTTGAGTCTTTCCTTGTATTGATCGGGCCATGCTCTTCCACTCCTCTTTTTCTGAACACTGGCTATTCCTTCCACCTACAATTCACTTCCCACCACCCTCACTTAGTCCTCTCTCACTTATGTGTCATGACTTAACCCAAATATCTTCTTTCCACACACCCATACACAAAGCTAGTTACTCCTCTCTCTAGTTCTCATGGCAACTCTTCTGTAACAGGTTCAAATGCTGACGGTCTCACACTCTGCACTGCAGAAATGCAGATTCATTTTCCCGTAACTAAAACATTTACACAAGATCACTTATTTCCACTAATGGCTGAAAATTCTTAATCTTACGACCAGATTACAGCTCAGTAATATACAAAGTTCTCTATCCATTCTCCTTCCGAACAGTTCTGTAGGTGGCCTTACTTTGACCCAGTTCTCTCCTCTTTCTTGCCTGTAGTTCTCAAGAATAACTGTAGAATGTGCTGGAAATGTAATACCTTGAGACAGAGAGAAATTTCCTGAAGTTGAACTTCCAGAAGTAGAATTTGTTCTTGTCCCTCCTAGGGAATGTAACATCTTGAGTTAGAGCGGAGCTCCCTGGGACAGCCTGGGTTTTGTTTCTCCTTCCCCTGGAAGCAGAATATTCTTCAAAGCTTTCCCCACTGAGTCACATGGCCCCTTAGGCATATACCCCAGAGCAAGCTGTCTTTTGGGGTCTCTCACCTGCAGCACAAATGTGGCATGAGTAGTCAAGACTCCATTCTCCCAGGCCAGCTTTCTTGAGCTGGTTCACAATTCATCCCATGCTCCTTTTGTTCCTTGCTGCCTATCTGCAAATAATAAGCCATTTTATGTAACTCGTTTCATCTGTGTGTGTCCTGTCTCATCAGATGCAGACACTGGTAACACTGCAGCCCAGGTTGCCATGGATAGAAGGGTTTGGACCCTGATTCCTCTTGGTTGGTATAGTGACAATATCTCTCTGTCCTCCATGCCATGGAGGTCCTCCCTTGGCATTGTTTATTAGTGAACCTGCTTCACACACCCCTCACTTCCTTGGTTCTATAATTTGCAGAGCATTGAGGTATAATGGAAAAGCTATGCAGGCATTGGGAAAGAAATCTCCAGGGCTCATGCCATCCTCATGCCCCATAGGCCTCTACTGCAGACAGGCTACTCCGTCTGGTGTTTGGCAATCATATCCTAGAATATTCTATTCACATCTGGCATCACTGAATTTGTTGTCTGTTCCCTGCCGCTGAGCCTATATCCACTGTTCCTTGGGGGCTCAGAAACTGTTGACTGGTTTCCTCACACCACCCTGACACAGTCAGGACTCTGCATCTAGAGTTGTCCCTCAGCCCTGGCTACCGGACTGGTTGGGGGCCATGTTTCTCTGGCACCATTTTGCTGCAGCACTGTGCTTAGGGAGAAGAGGCCTTTCTGTGAGGCTTTCAGGCTGACTGGGCTACACAGGAGGAAGTGAGTTACAACTCTTCTTGGCCTAGGACTTTCCCAGGCCTGTCTGGTCATTTATTTCATACCCAACATCTGCCACCGAAGGTTGCTACCATGAAGAGAGAAAGGGAAAGAAGAGCTTCCTCTTGGACACTCACCAAAGGCTTTAGGATTTTTCCAAACCCTTCTTTCACCTGCTCTCATGGATTTTTTTTTTTAATTTATTTTATTGCATTTTAGGTTTTGGGGTACATGTAAAGAACATGTAAGATTGTTGCATAGGTACACACATGGCAGTGTGATTTGCTGCCTTCCTCCCCATCACCTATATCTAGCATTTCTCCCCATGCTCTCTCTCCCCAACTCCCCACCCCCTACTGTCCCTCCTTTATTTCCCCCCAATAGACCCCAGTGTGTAGTGCTCCCCTCCCTGTGTCCATGTGTTCTCACTGTTCAACACCTGCCTATGAGTGAGAACATGTGGTGTTTGATCTTCTGCTCTTTTGTCAGTTTGCTGAGAATGATGGTTTCCAGGTTCATCCATGTCCCTACAAAGAACACGAACTCATCATTTTTTATGGTTGCATAATATTCCGTGGTGTATATGTGCCACATTTTCTCTGTCCAGTCTATCATCGATGGGCATTTGGGTTGGTTCCAGGTCTTTGCTATTGTAAACAGTACTGCAATGAACATTCGTGTGCACGTGTCCCTATAATAGAATGATTTATAATCCCTTGGATATATACCCAGTAATGGGATTGCTGGGTCAAATGGAATTTCTATTTCTAGGTCCTTGAGGAATCACTACACTGTCTTCCACAATGGTTGCACTAATTTTCAGTCTCACCAACAGTGTAAAAGTGTTCCTATTTCTCCACATCCTCTCCAGCATCTGTTGTCTGTAGGTTTTTTAATGATCACTATTCTAACTGGCATGAGATGGTATCTCAATGTTTTTCATTTTATTTTCAGGTGAGAATAAGGCTGCCACATCTTCCCACCTGTGCTCCTTTTTTTTTTATTTTGGTTTGTTTATCATCCATGGTGTTTACCCAATCTTCCAAGATCTAGCATTAATACTTGAAATTCAGAAAATCAACTAACCAAGCAAACAAAACAACATTTTTTTTCTTTTCTCTCAGCAAAGCCTGGCTCTTGAAAATCAAAGGCATGTTGGCTTTTAGGGTATTATTTTTCCTATATGTTCAATAAATTATAAATTTTTTTTGTCCTACTCTGTATCTAACTTCCCCTCATGGGAGTTATAGAAATGTGGTAAAAAGCATTGGAAAGCTATAGATTTTAATATCCACATTTTTCTCCCAAGATCTGCAATTTAACCTTGATTCCACGGCACTGTCAACCTTTGTTTTCCCTTTACACCTTACTTGGAAGCTCCTCTGGGAGCATTTCTTTCATCACCTCAGGAGCAACCCTCTTGGTGACATATCTTAAATACTCAATTTATCAATGAACAAATACTTATTGATCACTACTACTGGGTGATCAACTGGACTAGGCATTGAGGGTGGGCACTGATCAATATAGTCATGACTTTGATGGAGCTTGCAAACTAACCAGGAAGGTGAGTATTTAATAAATCATATTAAAATTAATGTATTAAAAGTAACCGTGATCATGGTTCTTTACTACATGTTTCTCCTTCTGGTTGTGGAGACATATCATAGGGGTTCCTATTTATTTTCTGAGGAAGGGACACTTGAGCAGAGATGTGAAAGAAGTAAAGTTAAGTAGGTAAGCAATAGTCAAATGGCCTGGGAATGGGGAGCATTTAATTAGGGAACACAGCAGAAGATTCTGGGGAAGGAATAAACTAGCTTATTCAAATCACGAGAGAAGGTCCATTTGGCTGGGAACAGAGAGAGAGAGGGTTATCTGCATGATGAGCTGATGAGTGGACAGGGACCAGACCAGGCATTTTCATGTTTGTTGAATGAATGATTAAATAAATGTGCTCAGAGCATCCTGAAACTTTGACTTCTGCTCTATACTAAAAACTACCATTGCCTAGAGTCTGTAATTATGTGATATTGACTCGTGCAATAATGCATGGTGTGATCATAAAACAAACCAGAGACAAGTCTTCGCTTAAGTCAGCATTGATGAACTTTAAATGCAAATCAAACTAGTTGCATCTCTTCTACAGTGACATCTTTAGAACCAAGTTGTAACAGAAGCATTTCTTCCTCACCCCTTCTACTTGGTGGTTTCAGTTGCATGAAGAAATCATTGTGTCCAAAGTTGAAGGCTAGCCAGGCATCTGCTAAGAATGGAACATTAACTCAAGCCCCAGATGGGGAACAAACTTGAAAAGCACTCCGACCTGTCCTTAGCAGTGGGAGTTGGAACAAAAGGAAAATCCAGGACGTGCAGGCATCCTCAACTGATGGAGAACCAGGATCAATGGGAAAGGAATTGACTCAGGGCTAGCAGGTGCCAGGCTGAAAGGCAGAACTCCAGCAGGATCAAGCCAGTAGTCACTGCTTTGAGTTAGTAACCTGGAGATGTCAAAGGGGTCATGGCAAATGCCCTTCGGGTTTGGTTTGTGGCAACCAGCCAATCAGAACAAGGACTTTACTCTCACTCTATTATCTGATAGCTCTAATAAAAGTCAGATGGGAGAGCTAATCAGATCGTTCCCTTGGCCTGGACCCTTTTAAATCAAAGAGAAGTCTATTTTGGCTCTCCATGTTAAGTAGACCCAGAGACCTGACATTTTGTGTTTATTTGAAATGATAAACTTAATCATGAGCGAAATGTTAAGAGATGACAGAACTGGCCACAGTAAGGTCACATCGTGTCCCTGCCAAACATAATACAGGCTTTTGCCTTCACTGGGTTGCCAATTCCTGCCACAGGGGGCCCGAGGCACTTGCAAATGGGGACTGGAGTCTGTCTATGTGATAATTAATCCATGGTGCTCGGTAAAGACTGCCAAATCTGCCATATGGTAGTTTTATGACCTGGACTGCTGTTATCTCTGGAGAGAGCTAACATCGTAATCTCATTTACTTGTTATCTGTGATTAGGACTTGTACTTCTACAGGGTAAAATGCAGGCATGGTGGGGAAGCCCAGGGTTCCAGAGCTCTGAGATGCTACTAGCCAACTTTAAGGACAAAAGTGAAAGCACGGTTGATATATACAGGAAAAGACACAAAACTCTGATGTGGGCACCTACATGCATGTGTCCTGATCTCACAACACCTGGGTCCTCTGAAGAAACCTGACATATATTTTATAAGGACTCAACTGTATGCTTAATAGAAACACTCAAGAAAGTCAGTGGGGCTGCCTTTCAGAAGTGTATGGAGAAGAATCACATTGATTCCTGCTCTGTATTTTTTAGGATGGGCAAGCCAGGTGTTCTTCATAGTTTTTTTCTACGATGACTTTCAGTTTGGGTGATAGAGTCACCTGTACAACTTGTGGTGGTGACTTACACTTTGATGAACTCTCTAAAGAATTTTGTTGAGAAGTAAACCTTAGTGATTCATGCCACCACAACTACAAATGACACATTGTAATAGTTGCTCACTGGAACTCCACCGTGGAGAATAAAGGCTGTGGGTTATTCGGATATCTGCGTGCTCTGTGACTGTGTCCTTTCTCTCCTACTCAAGGAAGTTCATTGTCAAAGATGAGGCTGATGCAGATCTGAGACCATACACACAGTTTTCTACAAGACTCATAACATCTCTGATATTCTCTAAGTTTGTTTCTGTTGTAAGTCTTGTGGTATACACCACTGACTGATTTTCTAATACACACTCTTCCTTTTTTTCTTTGTGATAAATATTTTATTTTTTTGTGAGTGACAACAAGTCCAGCAACATTTCACAGCCACCCTTGAAGTCAGCATTGGCCATGTAACACATTTTAGCCAATGAGATAGATGAACATGAGTTGGTATGTGGGTGTTTAAAGTGGGACATCTAACCGTTCTTGTTTTTTTCATGCTTCCTCTCCCTTTTTTTTCTGAAATGCTGAGACAATGGTTGGTGCTCTATCAGCCATGTTGCTAGACTCCAGACAGATCTTGAAACGGGAAGCCTCATGTTAAGAATGGAAGACAGGAAAGAAAAAACCTGAGTTTCTAGTGATGTTGACACTAGAAGAGCTGCCGCAGAATGCCTACCAACAGGCTTTGCTCACTAGGGAGAAATAGTTTTTTATCTCATTAATTGTTATCTGAATTTTCTATTATGTGCTTCTGAACCAAATTTGTAGACGATGCAAATCTCTACTATGTTAAATAGCGGAAATATTTCAGTTCATGGTACTCCCCTCTTTCTCAGTGTTGGCTTTAAGTTCAAGGAGCTTGGATAGGAAGCAAAGATGGGTGTTGGGTGGGGTCTGGGGTCCGTGTATATATATCTGTATATCTATATTTACTTGTGTATATACAGTGCTACTCTTGACTATATTATTATACAGCCAAAGCAAATATATATTATATACACAAGTAAATATAGATATACAGATAGATGCGTGTAGGTGTATGTGTGTGTGTGTGTGTGTGTGTGTGTGTGTGTGTGTGTGTGTATATATGCATGTATATCTTTTTATATATGTATGTATATCTTTATTATTTTTATATATGCATGTATATCTTTATTATTTTTGCATTATTATTGCACTATAGGCATGTATACATTGCTATTTGAATTACCTTCAGTATATGCATGTATATTTTTATTATTTTTACATTATTATTACATATTAGGTATGCATACATTGCTATTTAAATTATCTTCTTACCTGCAATAACATTATTTGTGTGTATATATATATATATATATATATACACACACACTGAGGTCAAATTTACACACGGTGAAATGCACAGATTTTAAGGGTATGATTCCATGAACTTTGACTGCTGTGTATGTGCTGTGTGACCACAGCCCCAATCAAGAGAGAGTATGTTTCTGTCGTCCTATCAGTTGCCGGGTGATGTATTAAAGAGATTGTTTGGGAGGCTTGAAAATGTGTGTATCCCTGACAGCCCAAGAAACTGGATAATGTCCCAGTGTGGGTGAGGATTTGGTCTGGGTGTGTCTGGGAAAAGAGATCAGGATGTTACAGCTCGCAGGAGTTTCTCACACTGTGGCCTTCCTCCTATCAGTCTTTGACGTGGTCATTCTTATCCAGAAATCATGTCAGGGTTGTTTTCTCCAGAAATATTCTGATTATGTGAACTAGATCATGTGGTCTGCGATAAATCACCCTCATTGTCCCTTGGTATTTTGAAAACTGATGAAACCGCTGATTCTTGGCTCCTTATTTTGTATGCAAATGATGAATTATAGATGGGAAATAGGAAAGAGAAGACTGTCCCTGGCTTGCCGTTTTGAAGCGAAGTGGATTAGAGAAAGAACAGTACGACTCTTGACTATTTATTGTGACATTGCGTAGAAAAATTCAAACCCCAAAGCCTCAGAATCTCTGGGGACATTGTTAGCCTTCTGCAGGAATTATTAAAATGTACAGAAATGTAGGAGCCTCACTTTATAATAATTAATCAGGGCCTGTTGATTAATAAAGCTCATTTTTTAGTCCTGATGATTCAGAGTATCATCCAAAGGACAGTGTCCTTGTCATTTTGATTAAGAAACCAGACTTTGCAGTGGAAAGAAGAACAGGAACATTCGTGCTTCCTCCGTCTTCCCATAAAATAAATATTGAATGAGAATATTAACTCGTTAACCTTGACAACAATTTGTAATTTTCATAAGGGGGAAAAACTCACATATTCAGCAAATAAATCGCTGCAGGGATTTCAGGAAAACAAATTGGAGAGAATGAAGAATGCTACCATATGAATTCTGTCATTTTTATGGGCCAGGGTGATTAATTTGTTTGTTTAGGTCCCTCAATTAAGGCCACAAATAGTGGAAGGTGTTGAGAGCAAGTTAACTGTTATGTCTGGTATGAAACAGTCAACTAGGAGTGAGAAAGAAAGGTCACTTGGGGGAAGTGCATAGCTCGGCCCCAACCTTGAGTCTTAATACCTTACCGGAACCACTTTACCTGGGGTTAGCTGCTGAAGCTGTAATTTCACTCTATTAATAGTTTAAACCTTGTTTTAACAGATAACCCCTTTCACTGGGCAACTACGAGGGAAAATCATTAGGTGGAATTAGTAGTACCAGTCACAGCTTTTCTAGGGTTATCTAATTATTTTGAACTCAATTTAACCAGGAATAGAGATAAAATAAATAACCCATGAACTATTTACCTTGCTGGTTAGAAGGCTTCTTTTGTCCATTGAGAGAGAGAGAGAGACAGAGAGAGAGAGAGAGAGAGAGAGAGAGAGAGAGAGAAGAAACCCAAAGCACATGAGGCCAGAATCAAAGCCCCGTTTTCTTAATGTTGCAGTCACATAGGGACCTAGGATATATTTCTCTCCCCCTCTAACCTTTCACACTTTTAACCCCGAGATATTTGTTAAGCTATATGCTGTTATGCATGTACTAAGAGTATTGTTTGCTTTCAGCTAGCTTGGCTTAAAACTTCCTGCTTAGGGACTGTGGATAATCCACAGTTTTGTTTGTAAGATGTGTTTGCTCACTTTGTTGGCTCCCCAACCATCCCTCTGTAGGGGATTGAAGATTTAATATTGTTATTTAAAATTTTACTTGAACACTGACTTTTTGAAGGAGAGGCATGGATTAGCATGTTTGTGGCTGGTGAAGTGAAGAGTTAAGGAAATAAATGTGTTTCACATTTTGCTCAGAACAAAGTGAACAAGAGGCAGGAAAACAGTCCTTCAAGTCAGTGGGAAGATCTGAGACTTTGTGTAGCATGTTGCTATAATGTTGGCCACTTTCTAGCAGCATGACCTTGATCAATTCCCTTCTCTCTTGCAGCCTGTTTTCTGTTTTTTAAAAAAATGGGGCTAATGATAACACCTACATTGTAAGGTTGATGTTAGGATTAAATGAAACATGTATGAAGTTTTGTTACAATACCAGATGCATAGTTAAGTCTTCAGAAAATGTTAGCTATTGGGAACAGCGATGAAGGTGGTGTGATAATGTGGATGTGTTCGTGGGTTGAAAATAACTGAAGAGTAAACACACAAGAGAAATGGAACAATTAAATGAAGTTACTCTCTAGGATCATAGGAAGAATATCAAGAACGGAGATGGGGAAACTGGCTTTGGATTACAGGAGGCCAAATGAAAGACAGTAATGGTGGAAATATATATTTATAAATTGCAAATGAGGGACATGGAAGTTGAATGAGTCCATACATTAGATTCTTCTTTTCAATTACGTGGTATTTGGGTGAACAAGGTCAATGCTGAAAGAATAGGCAATTGAGGTGTATGTGAAGATAAGAAATGAACATGCTAAGGAATGAAAAAAGGAACTGACTTGAATCATCGGAAAACAGACTAGAGGAGAAACTTTGGATCTCACTAACAGAGCAGTGAATGAATGTGTGTTAGTGACCTCACCACCAGGGAGTGCTTTATATAAAGAGTTATGGAAGAAAATCCTTGGGCAGTTTGGTTCCATGATGTTATTAAATGCTTGACCATGGACAAAAGCTAAAAAACATAAAGGTTGAATGTCTATTACATTCTTTTTTTTTTTTTTTTTTTGAAACTGAGTCTTGCTCTGTTGCCAGGCTGGAGTACAGTGGCCTGATCTAGCTCACTGCAACCTCCGCCTCCCAGGTTCAAGCAATTCTTCTGCCTCAGCCTCCTGAATAGCTGGGATTACAGGTATGTGCCACCACACCCAGCTAATTTTTGTTTTTTTTAGTAGAGACGGGGTTTCACCATGTTAGCCAGGATGGTCTTGATCTCTTGACCTCGTAATCTGCCTGCCTCTGCCTCCCAAAGTGCTCAAATCACAGATGTGAGCCCCTGCCTCCAGCTTGATTGCATTCTTACCTGCTAAAGAGTATCATTGCATTGTGGTGTGCACAGTAGGTGCTCAGCAAATATTTGTTGGGTGTTGACTCTTCACCATCTTCAGGTGCCTCGGGGTTAGGATTGGACATGGTTTTATTAACTGTCTTCATTGATATTCAAAGGCAAACAAAATGAGCAACAAAATGCAACAAGTAGTATTGGTTCAAAGCACTAAATAAATACCTGTGAGTCACTAATGATATAAGTACATAATTGAATAAACAAATGCATATGGGAGATTAGACAAATATTCCATGCAGAAGAGCTCAAAATAATTTATGTAGACACACAACCCTCCAGGAAATGGAGCATAGTTTCCCATCCCTTAAGTATGGAGTGTTCACAGTAACTTCCTCACAGAGTTCAGTAGAAAAATTGAGAAATAAGAGTGTCCCTATAGTAGAAACATCTGACAAAGGCTACCTCTACCGTGTGATGAGAGTAAATACTAATAGTGATAAGTTATATTGATTGTGATGTGTTGAAAATGGAACTTTTTACCTCTTTGGTCTTCTCCCCCAAAATTCATAACCACAGTCTGATAAAGAGAAAAACACCAACCAAACCCCAGTTGAGGAACATCCTATAAAATACCTGACAAAATACTCCTCAAAATGGTCAAGTTCATCAAAAATAAGGAAAATATGAGAAACCATGACATCCAAGAGGAACCTAAGGGGACATGGTGAGTAAAGGTAATATGGTGTCTTGAGTGGGATCCTGGGACAGGAAAAGGTCATTAGGGAAAGACCAAGAAAAGCTGAATGAAGTATAGACTTTAGTGGACAATAGTGTTTTAATACTGGTCCATTAACTGTGAAAACACACTCTACTCATATAAAATGTTAATAACTAGAGAAACAGTATGAGATGTATTGAGAGTCTTTATACTGTCTTTGCAATTTTTCTGTAAATCCAATACCAACCTAAAGTAAAAATTTCATTTAAAAAAGCAAACAACCATATATTTTCACAGAGGGTGATGAATGAGGAGTGAGGCTAAGGATTAAAATAAGCCCTCTCTGTTTAGCATATGGGAAGGAAAGTCCAGCTCCAAAGGGAGCTCAGAAATGTCAGCGTGTCACTGCAGCAAATGGCAACACTCTTTCTGTTGCTAAAACAAAGGTACACTTCGGGAAGATTCTGAAATACAACGGAGAGATGTACCTACCTAAAAACGTTCTGGGCTGTCAGCCAGAGACTCTCAATACCTCTCTTCCTCCTCCTCTTTCTCTTAAGTCAATTTACTTAAATTCCCTTTGGAAATGGCACTTACCTTTCATGGTTTATAGAACTGTTGTGCTGATTTGGTGAGATCATTCATGCAAATCTTTTAAAACAGTATCTCATTCACAATTACGTTATAAATGATAGTTTTCACAGCTCCCACTTTTTCCCTGACACTATAGTTCAAATAATGTTGAAAATAATAGATTTAACATTGTTGAAGCCTTCCTTAATTGTTAAGATATTTAGATAATTGTTAATTTTTTGATCAATATGTAAGGCTTTGGTTAATCTCTTTGTACATAAGGATTAGCTTCTCTGATAAATTTCTTTGGATAAACTATCAGAAGTGAGTTTATTATAACGTCAAAGATATGAATGATTTTAAGCTTCTTGAAGCATATTGTGAATTGCTTTCAGATAAGGAATAAACCACTTCATACTCTCACGGGTTATATAAGGTGATGTCTTTCAGTAGTGCATATATGCTCTGGTCGTTTTTTTTACTTCCATATCACATAAACCTCTTTCTATGTTTAAGTAATCCCTTTGGATTCAAGGTCGAGGCTGCCTTGCTGAGTAGCTGCTTAAGCTGCCCATACTCACTTCTCCCTGCAGCCTCGAAGCTGAGCTGTCATCCAGGATCTTCCAAGGAGAGGGGTCCAGGCCAGCCCAGAATTAGAATGGGAGTCGGAGTGGGGAAGCAGGGACCTGCAGAACCATCTCCCTGGCAGCTGTGGGGTTCTGAGCTCCAGATAAAGTTCCTGGAGAAGCATTGGCTGGAAGGCTTAGACAGGAGCCACGGCCCACACCAAGGGGTATCAGCAAGCCATGCAGTGGCACCTAGAGCTGGATCAATTCTGCATGTCATCCGAGGCCATGTGCATGGCTGGTAGCCCTGGACTTAATTCTTCACTTTTCTGGGAATGCTGTAAGTGACCCAGTAACATTAGAATAAATTGCTTTTCCTGCTGAAATCAACCCAAATATGTCACTGCTGATTGCAGTGAAGACCCCTAATGTTTATGTACATCATTTTATCATCCCTCAATGAAACAGAGTATTAAAATAGTTTTTACCTTGGTCCAAATGTTAGGCAAAAACCTAATACCTCTTTGTTTTGATGATCACTATTGAGCTTAAGAATCTTTTCAGATGTTTCCTCATCAACTGGATTTTTCATTCTATTTTTCTCCCTATAGTATATGCTTCATTTCCTCCATAGTAAAGGAATCTAAAGAATCTCAACAGAGGAAGAACACACAAAACTGGAGATCACAACTCTTTGGCAGGAGTGTTATTTTCTTTCTTTCTTTCTCTTTTCTGCATTTTCTTTTCTTCTTCATAGTGTCATAGTAACATTTTATGTAAAATGTCTATGTGCTAATAGATTTCCCAAAGGCTTTCCATACATTATTTTATTTAATCCTTCAAAAATCCTAAGAGACACATAGTATTGCTATCCCCATTTCCAGGATGAGAAAACAGTCACAGAGAGGTCAATAACTCATGTAAAGTTGCCCATCTAGCAAGAGGTGGAGCCAGGTCCATCTCTTTAAGTAGGCTGTTCGGGTTTCAAACGGCCTACTCAAAGAGATGGACATTGTCCCCTTTTCATTTAGGCTATATATGATTTCCATGTTGATTAAAAATTACCAACTATTATAAAACTCTAAGAAGAATGGCTATATAAATGAGTCATTCAAATTACCAACAAATATATACCAGGACCTGTCTGTTATGGTGGCTGTGGGCATGTGATCTCTCCAGTTCCACATTTTAGTTGAAATTCAAGGTTTTCTGGAGATCAATGGAATCTGCAACTTTTTATATGTATCCATGCTATAGCTTATTAAAATGAGGCAGTGGGGAAAATGTTGGGGAAAGCAGTCATTCATTTATGGCGGATTTCATTGACTAATGTCAGTGACGGTTTGTGTTCCACTTTTGTTTCTCAAAGTGCTAATAGCAAGATTCTGTCCCTGAAATCCTATTACTGGTGGCAGTGGAATATAATCAGGCAGTACCTGCAGGATAAGTCAAAAGATTAAATTAAGTTGGGATTTGAATCCCCACTAAACACAGAATCAAACAAAGATTAGATTTCTGCACCCCAGTCTCAGAATGGCTTTCAAGGGCTTCTCTTAAACAACAACAAAAATATATCATTATTCACTTTGACCACTGGCATGTTAAAAGGAAATGCAGACAAAGAGAGAGGAGGGAGGGAAGGAACTGCAGCGCTATGGAATCTAGTTCTTTATTCCCTAAGTACTTTCTGACTTTGCAGAGCTTTTTCATTTCCTGACCGAGCCTGGAGAAGTCCTACGCTGAATTCACACGTGCCACCCGTTGACCCCAGAATCCTGTCAGTCTCGTCCTCATCCACCACTCCGCTCTTGACATTTAGGCACCTGAAATCAAATTGGCACAAGGCTTGTTTTGGTTTGAAAAAGCCTCTGAGTAGAAATGTGGGAAAATCTGCAACTGAGCTAAGTATTAGCAATAAAGATGCAAAAACTCAAAAAATGGAGTTGGGAAGGATTTTTTCTTTTCATACTTAGCTTTTCCTTTTCTCATTTTCTATTTTTATTGGTGATCTTGCTTTTCTTAAACATACTACATCGTGACCTTTTAAAAGCGGATTGATGATATGCAATCAAGTATTAACTGTGATTCCGTTTTTTTTTTTTTTTTTTGAGACAAGGTTGCTCAGGCTGGTAACTAAAATATATGTGTATATATATTTCTGTTTTGTAGGGATGAGGTCTCTTAACACTGATTCACGAAGTTGGAAATACTTGTTCTCCTAGAGGAGAATTGGGGTGCTGTTACCAAAAGGGGAAAATGGAGGACTGGGCAGACAACACCTCTATTCACTGAGGTTGTACTTGATGATGATGCTGAAGAAGATTCTTACAGTGATGCACATGGCAAAGAAAGAGACATACAAACAAGTAGGACACGAAGGGTTAAGACAATTTGGGCAAGATTCCTCATGTAGAAATGCGGTGACCGACCATTCCAGTGTGTGGGGGACTTTTGTTGTCCCTGGCACACTAGGATGAGTCAGTTGCCCTATCTGGACACTACTCACAGACTCTGCCTGGTGATCTCTTTTCTCCTTTCTCCAACCCTCATGGCCCAGTTACTCACCAGGCTCTTCCTGAGCACACAGCACTGAACTAGGCTGGACTCTGGGAGTTCACAGGTAAAAGACTGAGTCACTTTGGCCAAAGAAGGAGAACCAATTAGGCAATAACAAGACAGAAGAAGACTATGAATGCAATAGCTACACCACATTATGCAATCGTATTGAAAAGTGAGCTACCCATGATGGGGGTTTTTTGTGAGGTTGAACATGAGAACATTCCCAGAGAAGGTAACCTCCGTTGTCAGCATTGAAGGAGAAATCAGATCAAGCTCAAGATTCCTGATTCCAAATAAATGATGTTTCCATTAAGCTGAACCATAAAATGTGGGTTACCTCAACAGAAATGCAGAAAGACACTTGGTTCTCCCTAGGAATGACCTCCTTTTGACTGACAACTTAAAATACGAAATAAGAATGGAGATGTACAGAGACGTGGATGCAAATTAATAGAGATGTGTGTGTCCATCTGTATTTTAGAGGACTGGTTGCTGTCTGGCTATGTCTGATCTTCCCCAAGAAAGAGAGCAAACATTTTTTGCAAATTTTGGTCCAATCTGCCTCTGCTGTTGAGACTCCCATCAAACCCCATCCACAGAGCACACACAGTGATATAGCATCTACACCACAAGGGCTCAGAAGTTCCCCTGCTACCAAGAAGCCCCCCATGGTCTTGGCTTCTATTTGGGAGCAGATGAAGGTTTCCTCTCATGACAAGCCCCAAATATCAATTTTGCCCAGAAACAAACACATAAACATGCACACACACACACACACACACACACACACACACACACACACAGTGTATCATTCTAAACACACTTTTATTTCAAAGAGATTGTACATAAAAGAGGATTTGAGTCAGGGAAAAACCAAAGCATTTTGTTTCATAAATAGAATTGGTGTGGGAGTTGATTGTTTTCTCTCCTGAGGGATAAACATTTTAATTTAATAACAGTCAGAAAGTGCCTAAATGTTCTTGAGGAAAAAAATATGGTGTTTCTAGGAGGGCAGAATCTATTCACTTGCTGAATAATTGGAATGAAGCATTTCACAGCAGTGTTACTCAAAAATACCAAGCCAAAATTTCTATGTGTCAGATTTTCTTAATAAAAATAGCAATAGTTATTGGGCAATCTGTATGTGTCATATCTTATGTGGCAAAATGCTTTATTTATCTTATCTTACTTATTCCTCATGTCAAGCCTATGAAATGGGGGTCATTACAAGCCCCGTTTTATTGGTGGATAAACTGAGGCTAATAGAAGTAAGTTAACTTGCAAGTAAGGAATGGAGTAGGAATTCAAATCCAGATCTGTCTAACTTCAGTCTGTATTAATCACCACTTACATAGCAAATGTGTCTGCAACACCTTCCGATAGAGCTACCTTAGGTAGGATATAGACTTGCAAGAGAAGAGAGAATTGAAAAAAGAACCAAAATAGAAAAATGAGTTTACACAGTATTTATTAAGAGCATGCCACCACAGCTGAGGCAACAGACAGTGAGGGGGCCAGGCCAAGAAAATAAAATTCTATGTGTGAAAAAAGAAAACCACACAAAGGGAATCTTCACATAAATAGAATTTGGTCATATTTGTGGTTGACTGCTTGTTTGTTGCTAGATCTTTGTGAAGAGTCTGGTTGTTTATCCATGCATACATGTGAAATAATAAAAGCTCAGAAGGGCACAGAGAGTTTTAAGTGATTTGACTCTAAGATCTAAAAATGAACTTAGGTATAAAAATGAGTCCTCAATGAACTCTTCTTCATCTAGAGAAAATCTGTTTTTCTTTCATCTTCTTGGCCTCACGCCATAGCCATACATACTCCATCAAGCCAGTTTTCATAAACCATTAAGATTCAGTAAACAAATAAAGTCCTATCCTGTATTAATAACAATCATATCTAATATTTATTGAGTGTTTATTCTATGTCAGGCTCTAGTCTAAAGACTTTGTATCTATTAAATTAAAGTCCTCACAACATCTCCATGAGGAAGGTATTTATATTATCTCTATTTCTTAGGAGAAACTGAGGCACGAAAAGGTGAAGTGACTTACTCAAGGTTTCATGGCTAGCAAGTGTCAGAGCTGAAATTCAAACCCTAGTGGCCTGGCTACAGAGTCAAAACAGGCAGTAGGTTGAATTTATTGACCCTTGGTCTAGACTGTATTATTATGCTTTATATAATAGCTGGGATTTTTTGTTTCTTCTGCTTGAGACATTTTCCTTTGTTTTGTAGGTTGATGATAATATTGATGACGATGACCCTTGCTATCTTTATGAGGCATTTCTATGTGCCAGGTGTAATGCTTATGTCTCACCATCATTATTTATGTCTTCATAACGACTACATGAGGTTGGTATTATCATTCCCTTTGTACAAGCAAGGGAGCTGAAGTCAGGGAGGTAAAGAAACTTTACCATACAGCAAATGTATGAGAGCAGAGCTGAGGCTCACAAACAGAAGTGCCTGACTCCAAAGAACCTCATCTTACCTACTAAGTACAGTTCTACAAATGTGATTTACAAACAACCTGCATCAGGATCTTAGGGAAGGGATTGTGAATTTGCATTTTAACAAGTTTCCTAGGTGATTCTTATGTGCATTAAAAATGTGATGAACACAGCATTAACACAATGTGGACATCTACTTCTGGGATGCTCTCTGTACTCTCTAGGCCAAATTAGAGTTTTATCTGGGTCTCTCCAACTCCTGTGACTATTCCTTTCTTACTATCATTTACCCTGCATTGTAATTATCTGAACAACTGTCTGCCTCTTACATTAGTCAATCATCCTCAAAGGTCATGAACAGTGTCTCAAGAGTACTGTTCTACAGCAAAAACCCATCCTGTAGTCGGAGCTCTATGTATATTTACTAAATGAGTGAATACATTAATTAATAGAAGTACTGACTGCAGGGGTTTTTAAATTATTTTCGTAACCACATTTTTCTATGTCTTCTACATGATTTGTATTGTTTTTCCCTGGATTTCCTTGTTTTTAGTTCTCTTACTACTAGTCCCTTTATTCAAGATTCAGTAAATTTAATTAAGATTTAATTAAAGTATGCATTCACTCCCTCCATAAACAAAGTTTTTATTTTCATTTTCAGTTTGGCCTTTTGTTTAATATAACTGAAGAGAGCTAGGGAATGTGGTTATTCAATAGAAAGAATATTCTAAAAAGAAAATTTTTTTATATGTAACTTTATTCATGATCATTTATTGGTACCTGCAATGATGCTAGTGAGGAATTATCAGAGTTCCTACCTTAGAATCAGAGTTCCTAGAAAATGTCTCCCAACTCCCAGCTCCTTACATACTCTGTGTATTATGAAGCCACTGGTGGATTTTATGTAGGAAATTTAATGTGATGTGTTGAATTTCTTATAAAGACACCCTTTGCTGCTGTGAAAAGAAGATTGTCTACTAACAAGGGTAGAAGTAAAGAGAATAATTAGGAAGGCAATTGCAATAATCCAAATAGGGAGCTTTGGTTGGTGGGAGTGGAAATGAAGAAAAGTAAGCAGATGAGGGATATTTTGTGTGCAGAAGACTTGCTGATGAATGTGAGGAACAGTGCCTAAAGAGGACTCTAGGATGACTTCCAGTCCTCAGCTTGAGAAACTGGATAGATAATACTGCCATTTGCCAAGACATGGAAGAATATAGGGGAAATATTTTTGGCAAAAAATTTAGAAATTGCTTTTTAAAGCATTGTTAATTTGAGATGCACATGAGAAATCAAATATGTAGCTGGACACAGGAGTAGGATCCTGTGGAAAGGAAAATAAGAGCTTGGGATACAATTTGGAAGTCACTGGCCGTAGATGATGCTTAAAAATAGGATATACTGCTAACACTAGGGTTAAATGAAATTGACTAAGGAAAGAGTATAACTAGAAAAGTGTAGAGAACTTAAGAACTCTGCCCTGGGATAAGACAACATATTAAGCTTTTGAGTTACGGACAGAGAGAAATATGGTAATCCTCAGAAGCCAAGATGCTAAAGAATATTTGATCGGGTATGTTTAATGAGTTCAAACCTTCAGTTGCCATCACTTAAGTAATTTCCCAACCAAAGTTTACCTTTCCTACATTTATGTTTTTGTCCTGATGTAGCACATCCTCTATTTTCAGTTAAGTAAACAGGAAGGAACTGTGTTGCCAATGCTCACTATATATGTTCAAGCATACATGTTCACGGTGGCCACAGACACACCTCCCTGAAAGCACATCCATCAGTTAATTCAGACCTTTTAAAATAGTCAGAACAAAAATAGTTTATAAAATAGTTAGAAACAAAGGGCCATCCTGTTTTGTCCATAAACCAGCCCAAAGAATACTTACTTGATGTCCTAAGAGTCTCTAATGAGGACAGCAGCCATCTGGCAAACAACCCATTAGATTGAAACTAAAATGTCAACACAAGCAAAATATGTGAAGTTGTTGATCATTGACAGACAGCCTGTTGATGGGCATCTATTTAGCTTTCAAAGCAGTCTGGCAGATAGATTAAAAAAATCCATCAGACCTGAAAAGCCTTAACAGGCCAAATTTCCCCAGAGGGCCTTTCTATATGGTACTGATCATTTTCAGAGCAGTGATAGCTCTGATTGTCCCAGGCATCATTAGCCTAAATAGAGTAACGATGCCAGGGTGGGGGAGTCATGTTAAACACATCATCTGGGACATGTGCGTGCACACGTCGGGGTGTGTGCGTGCCTGTGCTTTCGGCCCTGTAACTTGTTGGGGATGTGCTAATTTCCATGGCTTCATTAGAGCTTTTCACTTGATAATTATCTTCCTGCTGTCACCAGGTCCTTCATGTGAGCACATAGAGGAGAGAACCAGCAACCCCCATATCCACTTGAAGGCATGTGCACATTGTCCAGAATCTCACCCAACTTCCATCAGCCATCACCTTCCACTAAGAAAGTGATCCTTGTGCAGTTTCTGTGCCTAATGTAACTGTTTCCATATTCACTTGGCTTCCTAATTGGGCCTTGTACCTTTTGAAGAAAAAAAAAATTGAAGCGATCACCAGCTTGGCAGAAGCTAAAGTGAGAAACCATGCAGATGTGGTTTCTGAAGAAGCAATTGATTTGTTTCACACACCACCTACCTTCCTTGAAAATTAAAAAAGCTCACCGACAAGTGGCAGTTGGTCAGGACCTCAGGAGGGCAAAAACACAGAAAAAAAATTAATTTCAAACTGTGAAAGTCAGCCAGTGAGAGCGAATAGCCTCCCTCCCAACACACAGCATTCACCTTCTAGTAGACTCAACAGCCTTGGTGTGTGTGGGTTTGCTGATTTTTTTTCTTTTTCTTTTTTTTAATTGGGGGAAATCTGTGAAGGCACATTCATCTTACCTTGATTTCATCACTCCCCCTTCATGAACCATACATCATCAACATTTTCCTGAAGGACAGTTTGCAAACCCATCTCCCATTATTTCTGCCAACACTGTTCTACCACGGAACAGATAGTAGTTGTTCCCACAGTTCTCGCTAATGGCAGAAACATAGTAATCAACCACATCCTCTCAAATGTTGGCTGAATGGCTGGCCCCTAATTTGTCTACTTTCTGCAGAGGTTTCAGTGTCTTATGAAATTTATTGCCATACTAAAGTCACCTTTTAAATTATGGATCATGATATTGGTATGCTGCTAAAAATGTTCACAGCATTGTAATTTTATGCACTGGCAATAAACATGAAAAATGCATTTTGAGGTTGTTTAACATTAAAAATAATATTTTGGAAAGTAAATTTTAGGAGAAATTTAGTGCCGGGGAAAAGGACCATATTCACAGTCTCAGAGACACAGATCCGCAATCCAAAGACTACATTGGATGGGGACCAAATCTGCAGCCCAGATGGGTCAACAGTGATTAACTTAGCCTAGATTGGATTTAGAGGATGGTGGGCTCCACGTCTTCCTGCCAATTCCCAGCCATCTCCCCCTCATTGCTCTCTAAATGGTGGTGGGGTTTATTTCCAGAACTGGCAGGTGATTGCTAGACAATTGGCCGCATTACAACAAATCACCTTGTTCAGGAATAAAAATAATATGGCGCATGATGGATTTCTGAAGGGCACTTTAGTTTGATCACCAGGTGCCCCAGCTTGTGGACTTTGCTTCACCTGGAGAGTTAATTCAGTGACTGGAGTCATGGCTATGACACTTGGATCTACTAATGGATGCATATCTTGTTAATGGGGCCAGTGACCAACCAGGAACAAGTTATCTTGGCAGACATCATGAGTCTGATTACCTCAGTTTAAATCCTATCACACTTCTCACGAGCTGGGTGACCTTGGGCAAGTTACTTATGCTTCTGTTCCTCTATTTCCCCATTTGAAAGGTGGGAATAATGGTAGAACATGATATCGGGGCAGTTCTGAGAATTAAATTAGAAAACACACATGAAAGCACGTGTGCAAGGCACGTAATAAGGAACCAATAATATTGTTGATAATGACATTGATGTTGGTGATAAAGATGATGACGACAGAGCGAGCCCATCCCACATTGCACTATATAAAAACTGTGCAAAATGAATCATACAAGAAGCATCAGGTATGGAGTCTAGAAATAATGGATTTGCTCTCTGCTTCTGCCCTCCTTTCTCTACCCTGGTAAAATTTCACTCATTCTTCAAAGCTGTCTGGCAGGTGAGAAATCTTGCTGTGCAGCCTTCCTTTACCTCTCCTGCTACTTTGTCAATGGGGATGGAATGGCCCTCTTTTAGAATATTTCCACAGATTTTTCCCAGGATTCCACTGTTTTTCGTTTTGCACTTTATTCTGTGTTGAATTGGACATGTGACTCTTTCACATTGCACTTCAAGCTACCCTGCACTATGACTATATCTTATTTGTCTATGTGCCCCACTACGCACAATGTCACTTATAAATCAACTTAAAAAGCAGAAACGTACTTTAAGGATATATTAAAAATCATGTAGAAATATAGTGGCTACATTGCTAATATTTAGGTACTTAAGAATTCCCTTAAAAATACGATCATGAATCAATTGCTCCCACCCAGTCTGAAAGATGCTGTCTTACCAAGCATGCTGTCTGTTGGAACCCCTCCGCTCTGGCAAAGCAAACATGTGAAGCGTTTGCTTACTGTCTACATGCTTTTTAAACCATGTGAGAAACAAATAGGAAAATCAAGGGTATGCAGGGGTGCCTAACCTTGGCCAACATTGTTACTTGGGCCTCTCTGAAATGCAGAAATGGATTGAATTGCCTTCCAATTCAAGACATCTGTAAGATTCATACCTGGTTTCTTTCTATGTTACCGAGGAATGTTAAGAAATGACACCTGTAAGATTCATACGTGGTTTCTTTCTATGTTACCGAGGAATGTTAAGAAATGACACCTGTATGAATTGACTCCTGATCACTGTGGGTTTCTGAGCTCCATTTGGTTTTGGCTGTTACCTCCCTGTCTTGGAGGCTGGTAGAAGAGTTCACAAGCCCAGATATCCACTGACTCTAGGAAAGAAAGGTATGTGGAAATGCTGCTGTTTCCTTTGTTCATGATCTATGTCTATAGAACCTGAAAAATATTCCAAAATCATTGTAGTGACTTTTTATTAAATGATATAATAAAATGACATAATAATATACAAATGATGTAAGTGCCTTAAAATTATATAGATTGGGTATCCCTTGGGACCAGAAGTGTACCATATTTTGGATATTTTTTGGATTTTGAAATATTTGCATATACATAATGAGATATCTTGGGGATGGGATGCAAGTGTGAACAGAACATTCATTTATTTTTCATCAGCATCCCATACATACAGCCTGTAAGCAATTTTATACAGTATTTTAAATAATTCTGTGCATGAAACAAAGTTGGTGTATCCTGAGCCATCAGAAAGAATATGTGTCACTACCTTAGGTTGGGGCTCAAAAAATTTCAGATTTTGGAGCATTTCTGATTTTGGATTTTGGATTTTTGGATTTGGAGTCGAGATTCTCAACCTATATAATGAAAATCTTCATGGTTGCTTGTTGGGCCAAATGTGAGACAGAAGATACAGTGATGATGTCACAGAGAGCAAGCAAATGTCATCTACTATCACACTCCAAATAAAGCAGGCAGAGGATAGTCTAACCCAGTTGTTCTCAGATTTTAACAAGCAGCAGAACTGCCTTTGAAACTTGTTTGGAATGCAGATTTCCAATGCCAACTCCCCTACATTGTTTCAGTGGGTCAGGTTGGAGTCCAGAGATCTACATGGCTAATTAGCCCCCTCCATTTAATCCTGATAAAAGTAGTTTCCAGCCCATACTCTGAGGAAGACCAGTGCAAGGCAAATACTCTGTCATTAGGAAATCTTTTAGTATGCACAACCAACATGTGTTTGTGGATAAGTTTTGTTCATGTACAATATTACAATATTATGTACATTACTAAAATTCACAAGATAGAAATAATACAAGCATGTAAAAGTAAATAAATTTTTGTGATCTGTGGTCCCCAGTGAATCTTCTTGGACACTCTCTGGGGCAAATGCACCCAACTTTAGAGATGTATGCCGCAAATTAGTGCTTCTCACATTTTACTGTGCATATGACTATCCCAGAGAGCTTGTTAAAGTATGGACTCTGATTCCATAGGTCTGGGGCGAGGTTTCAGAGTCTGTTTTTCTAACAAGGTCCCAGGTGGTGCTAATACTACCCATCAGGGAGCCACACTTTAGTGAGGAACTATGCAGTAGCTTCTCTATGACTCACCTAAATCCCAATGCAAATTACAGTTTTAACTGATCAGGGCAGTGTGTAGATGGTACGCAGAGGCCGAAGATCATCAACCAGCTCCCCCTAAAAATGTCATGCTAGAAGATTTTTTGTAATTCTTTTAAGCTTCACTGATATGGAATGGGCAAAAAGCACCCTAAATAAGCATCCCCAACCCCCGGCCCTTTATGTGCTTTTCTAGAAGGGTTAGCTTTCAGCTTCTCTCTGAAATTAACAAGACATTACTCCCTGAGGTCATAAACAATGACTTTCCCGGATGCAACAGTGGGCAAGATTATTCTCCCTGATTAAGCCTTTGACAAGTAGCATCTTTGCAGCAAGCATCATGCCAGGTTTTATTAGTAGATTGGCCCTACAAAGTTTTTTCTTACCTACGGATGCCCTAGCTCAGCAATCCTTCGCATAGATTGCAATGAACACATTTAAGAACGTTGTGCTTGTAGGTACCAAGAACCATAATTAGACAAATTTGCAAATCGTAAAGGGATAAGTGTAATGCCCTAATCTGTGCAGATTATTAAGTGGAAATAGGAAACTTAAATAATTAACTCCTAAAATCATCCCAAGAACGCTATGTTCTTCCTGGTGTATAGACACTGCAATTAGGCTACGGTGACAGGCTTATTTCAGATGAAACAGGAATTTCTCAATGTGCTTGTTTAATAGACCTGAAACATGTTATAAGGAATTATTTCATTACCACATCTTTCTGATTTGAATGAAATCACAGTTCCAGAATACGCTGCATTATGAGTAATTCCACAGCACGCCAAGAACCAAAGCCTTAGGTGGAGGTGAGGCACACAGTCTGCTGTGTGTACAGAACCAACATCAGAAGTCCTCTCTATGTATTTTAGTAAGACAGGGAAGCACCAGGATTTGGCACTAGTCATCTGCATGCCACTTATAAATCAACCTTAAGAAGCAGCAACATACTTTAACGATATTGAAAATCATGGAGTAATATAATGGCTATATTGTTAATGTTTAAATATTTGTGAATTTCTTTTTAAAAATTGTCATGTATTAAATGACCCCACCCAATTTGAAAGACCATGTTTTGCTAAGCATGCTGTCTATTGGAATCCCCCAACAAAGCCTACATGAGCATTTATAGGGATGAAGCTGTTTTTGGTGTCCATGACCTATATGTTATACAGCTTGGACACATTGCCAAGTCTGCAGACTAATTTCCTTCACATACAATGGGGAAACTAATAGCTGTAGTCTAAAGAATGAGATTCAACTCCAATTTGTTTTAAAGACTATAACGCAAAGGCACTCAATGAAATAGTAATTTACCAGTTTATTTCTAGATTCTGCATTAGGTTTTTCTATGTCATTTATATACGGAAATATTTCTATCCTCTCTCTTTAACTAGATTGTGTTGTGAATGCAGTATTGATGAAAGGGAATCACTTGTTAGACCAAGTTTCCAATATTCATTTAGAAATATAAATTGAGTTAAATTAATAAATGTAGGTAAAACGGAAGCTTTGAAAAGACCTTGACTGGGGGTAAGAAATGAATGAGAAACAAACCAAACAGGAAAACTGGGCCAGGTGTGGTAGCTCATGCCTATAATCCCAGCACTTTGGGAGGCTGACGCTGGTGGATCACCTGAGGTCAGGAGTTTGAGACCAGCCTGGCCATCATGGTGAAACCCCATCTCTACTAATAATACAAAACTTAGCCAGGCGTGGCAGTGCATCCCTGTAATCCCAGCTACTCAGGAGGCTTAAGCAGGAGAATCACTTTAACTCAGGAGGCGGAGGTTGCAGTGACCAAGATTGCATCATTACACTCCAGCCTGGGTGACGAGCAAAACTCCATCTCCAAAAAAAAAAAGAAGAAGAAGACTGATATCACAGAATGCCTGCCATATTATGACTGCAGAAAACGTGAGTGACACGTACCACTGGCCTCCGACTAAGAAAGAGACGAGAGGTCTCCGTCTAGGTGGGATTGTACTTAAGCAATTGTACTTATCCTGGTTTCACTGACGGTGGGGCCCTTCTCCAGCAGAAACATAAAAATTGGAATATCTACTTGCAAATGAAGCGAATAGTAAGCAACGGAGCCACAACCCACTGGAGGAGACCAGCTGCACACTGGGCAAACAAAGTTCAAGAAAGCAATAGGAAAAAATGTATAACACAGTGGAAAGGAAGGTGTTTTGTGCATTTAACTTCACCTCTTGTGCCTCCAGCTGATTTCAGTGATGAAGAAAATTAACTAAGTAATTTTCACTTCTGCTTTGCCTGACCTGACCCTTAGACTGCCAGCCCTTCATAGAAGGAACAAAGTAGGAGAGTCCACATGTGTAAGTCTGTGAGAAACAGGTTGTCTTACACATAAGTTATATTTAAAGATTTGTTGACAATACTATAATCAGTACGCAGGGCCATTTGTGCTCTAGGACAGTGTTTTTGAAATTCTCTTTTATTAAGCCTCATGATGGTAATAGGCATGCCACCACCATCACTACCATCACCACCAAAAAAGTCCATAATTAAATAAGTTTAGGAATTATTACTTTCCATATCTCCATATGGGATATTCATTTAGATTAGCACGTGAGAACTGAATGGTTCTGCCCTAAAGAAGCATGCTTAGGTTTTTGTTTTTCAGCTGGTCTAGAATCTCTCAAATATAAATGACCACAGAACGCTATCATCGAAAACTACTAGCTTTGCCTTATGGGAAACTAGTGTCTTTCCACCTCTTCCTCCTTCCCTGCAACAATTTCCCCCACAAGCCTAAGGGGATTGGTAGAGTCAGCCCTGTAATGTCTATGCTCACCAATACAGTGTATACTGGAAAATCCTGCATGGGAGAAAAGTTCTTGAACTTGCAGCCTTGGTAAGTCTGATAGTCTGAACCTTATTATGCTGGTCATCATTTTAAATATCTCCATTCATGCTAAATTCTGATGGGGAGGTAGAAGAAAATATCAGACCATATATCAAAAACACATATAAAGCAAAATGTCATATCATATGCTCAGTATGTATTCCCTTGTAAGAGACAGAACTGGGGTCAAGAGTTGAAGTCTTCAGAAAGAATCAGAAAATGAGGAATGAAGGTGGATATTCTGAAAGACCCAATTGTGCATGCATGCCAGATATTTTCTTTATTAGATAGTGGCTGCTGATTTCAAGGTGAACTAAGTTTTGCTTTTATTTTTCCTTCTTTATATAAACTCTTCATTTTATAAAAAATTTTGGATTTAGAGAAAACTAAAGATATTTGTAGTACAAAGTGTTCCTTCCTATTCACCCCATTCCTAGTTTCCCCTATTATTATCATCTGAGTATAATACATTTATCATAACCAATGCACCAATATTGATGCATTATTTTTAACTGGAGTCAATAGTCTATTTAGAGTTCCTTTGTTTTTATCTAATATCCTTCTTCTGTTCCATAACACAACCTGGGATCCACAATACACATAGTCATCATGTCCCTTTAGATTCATTTGGGCTCTAACTGTGTCTTAGTCAGTTGTGCTGATATATATATAGAGAGAGAGACATATATATATATATATGTCTATATATCTGAGACTCTGTAACGTATAAGTAATAGGAATTTATTTCTTATTCTGGAGGATGGGAAGTCCAAAATCAAGGCAATGGAGGTTCAATGTCTGGTGAAATATGTTTGGGGGTGAAATATCACAGAGGTGAAGTACCATTTTCATCAGAACATATCCAAGGGTACAGGCTTTTATCTAGAGTCAATGGTTTATGACTCATCATCATTGATATCAATCTTGTGCACTTGGTCAAGGTCGTGTATGTCCGTTGTCTCAACTACAAAGTTCCTCTTCCTTGTTACCTCTTTTTCATACTGTACGCTTTGGAAAGAAGTTATGCTCTATAGCCCATGCCAAAGCAGGGCTCCCCTTCCTTGATAGTTGAATACCTATATAAATTATCTAGAAGTATTCTGCATGGAATATTAGTCAATTCGTGTGTGCGTGTGCATGTATGTGTGTATGTGTGTGTGTGTGTGTGTGTGTGTGTGTTTTGTGTATGTGGGTTTTACCCATTCCATTATTTGCTTTTATCAGTATGGACTTATTTATATAACCCAATACCACTTTATTTATTTTGTGCTCAAATGATTCTAATTGTGAACATTTGGGCTTCAGGGAAGTATACTGGGAGGAATTCCCCTCTTCTAGCTGGAATAGAGCTTGGTAAAGCCTTTTTTTCCTGGAGAGTAAGTCTTTTTTTATGGAGAACATGCAAGGCTTATTTCACAATGATGACTATTATCTTCTCCTAATGAGAGCTAGAAGGAAATCTGTGTCAGAACTTCACCATGAGAACCTGATGTGGTTCTAGTTCTTAAAGATAAAACCCATGATGGTGTAGGTTATCTCCTAACACTGAAGCCACAGGAGTTCTTATCCTCATACTAGTCCACACTGAGCCTCCAGCAAATTCTAAAAATTAGCATTTAACTGTTCCCATCAGTACTTGGCTCTTGCCGCTTTGACTTCTGGGTAAGCCAATCTCAGCTCTGACTGCAATTGCCTGTCTTTCCAGATTTCATGGTGGTGGTTTGTCCTGTGACATCAGTGCTCCAGTGGGTCAAAAAAAAATTGTTAATTTTTAGTCTGTCCAGGTTTTTTTATTGTATGAGTAGAGGCAATGATTCTCAAGTTATTTAGATATCAGCCCTGAAGCTGGAAGTCAAGATGAGTGATTTTTGAAAAATATTTGGCTTTACTAGACATGAGCAGGCTCATGGAATAGAGTATGGTTCATCAGAATGAACTTCCACTTATTGTCAAAGAATAAAGAGCCTTTCACCAAGTCATGCCACTAAAAATGGTGGTGCTCAGTAGTGCTCCTTCAACACATACTGAAAAGTGTTACAGTTTCTTATCTCTATGCTCACAGTTCTTTCTAAAGAAAATGCATAATCTTGTGGGTGGGTTTTAAATATAACTGAAGCCAGCTGATACAACTTAATGACTTTTTGCAGCCCAGTGATTTATACCTTAGCCTGGCATTTGGGAAAGGATACTGGCTTGGGGTCAATCAAGTGGTTGTGGGAACAAAAATGTCATCTGCACAGGGGCAAACACTGTTCCTCTGAATTTTCTCTGCCTGTTGAATGGCACAGAGTTTTTTATTCGCGATAAAGCATGAACTCTGAAAGTTTCCCAGAAACTTGCAGTTAAGAATTGTGTGGCATTAAATGGTGAGCTCATTTTATTATGGCAGCTTGTTTAGTGAGGTATTTCCTGGGCTTCAGTTCTTTTAAAACAATACTGAATTTTTTTTATGTCCACATGCCATTTATGCCAGTCATCTCTAAATAATTTTCTCTTTGTTTTCTGTAAGTTTTCTCTAAATAAGTTAAATATGCTTAAATAAACTTCTTAAATGTGAAACCACACTTCAAAATTTTGATGCTCTAGTTACATGGCTGGTCTTGCATTTTCTCTCTATATAAATATACACCTAAGGTAACCACATTCATAGATTTATGTCAAAATATCATTCAATGTTGTAACAGTGATACAAAATTTAGAAAAACACAAGAACTGTTTAAAAGGTTGTTTAGCTGAAAACTGAGGCCCCTGAGGATGAAATACAAGATAGACAAGTTTTATTGGGTGGAGAGGATAATAGGGGCAAAATTGTATTGTCAATATTAATATGCTTGATTGGGACTTCAATGTACATCTTGGGGAGAAATGAGTTGGAATTTCCCTGATTGAAATAGGATCAACATGAGGAAATCCATGCCACTACATATTTTTGGGAAATGACCAAAAGGGAGACATGATTGTACCTTTACATCTCTCATGATTTTGACTAAAGCTCACCATGTGATTGCACACTAAGTACTGGAACATTTGCTAAGAAGCAGAGAGCTTCTTCCAATTACAACAATGATGGACAAAAACGGGAATAAAAAGCATAAAGATATCTTGGCTAAGATTCTTTGCTCTGTTTTGGTTTTTTAAAACTGGACTTGAGGCTAAATTGTGCTGTGGGGATGTTGGTTCACCTGGTAGCAAACATGATTTATCAGTAATCCACCACTCTCCATTTGTTGTTTCATTCAATACATATTTATTGAATACTTGCCGTATTTTAGATTTTGCCATAGGTAGCAATTACACAGCTGTGAAAAAGACAGATGTGGTGATCCACACCATCATGAAGGTTACAGTCTCGCAGAAAAGACATAGTAAGCAATATCTTCTCTTTCAAGTTGACAGGTAGAGTACATGCTACAGGCTAAATTCTTCTGCATTAAGGGCCCAGAAAGGTAGAAAATATGATTTTTAAAGGAAGGAACATTAAATATTACCTTCATCTCACATGAAGGTAAGAAATAGTCTGTTCTTACAACTGAATATTCATCAAGGGTGTTTCATGCTTGGAAGTGGAAAATAATAAAGCAAGTGAGAATAGATGATGAAATGGCAAGGTGATTTACTGGAGAACAAGGTCAAGATGAGTAACCCCTGCAACTGTCCCTCTTAAACCAGGCAATAGCTGGGAAGGCATCTGCCTGCAAGTCAGAGCAGAGGACATGGGAGTTTGACTCAGAGTGGTGGGTAATACTCAGCAGAGCAGCTACAGAATTGCCTCTGCTCCCCAGCTGTCATCAGAATTAAAGCCACAACTCCAGGTTCTTCTTAAATGGGTAGTACAAGCAAATGGATAATCTCAAGTATAAAAATGGAGAACAACCACAAATCACCATTTAAAGAATGTGGAAATCATTAAGCAAAGAGAGTTAGAACTTACACCTGAAGAAACAGAGTGCATAGAGCAACTTAAGAGCTTACTGGCAATGAGAAAAGTGCAAAACACAATCTTGGTAAAGAGAGTAAGGAAAGCTGGGAAAGCATGTTCTAGGTAGAGGGAGCAGAGACCTAGGGACAAGAGTGGGTGTGAATCCTTTGAGGAACCAAATGTCCTCTTGTGTATCTGGAGTAAAACTGTGAGGAGCAGATAGTGAGAGGTGAAATCACCATGGTAGACAGAGGCCAGCTTGTAGAGCTTTTAAACCACATTTAAAATTTAAACTTAGGGGAACAACAGCATGCCATTTAAGTATTTCAAGCAAGGAAATGGGAGTGATCTTGATTGAACTATGGCTGTAGATTAGGAGTCAACAAATATTTTCTGTGAAGTACCAGATAAAAAATACTTTTAAGTTTTGTGGGTCATAGGGTCTCTATACAGCTACTCAACTCTGCCATGGTAGCACAAAAGCAGCTATAAACAATGTGTAAATGAATGAAAATAGCTATGTTCGAAAACAAACTTTATTTATAAAATCAGGTAGTGGGCTGGTTCGGCCTCATGGGCCCAATTTTACTAACCCTTGATATACAAGTAAAAAAAAATCAAAAGAGGAGAGAGAGAGAGAGAGAGAGAGAGAGAGAGAGAGAGAGAGAGAGAGACAGGCAGAACCTTAACTCAGTTGTTTCAACTTATTGATGAGACAGAAAGAGGTTTTTTTTTAATCCTTTTTTTTTTAACAAAGTCTGAAAGACTAGCATCAGAAAGATTGGAACTGTGTTTGCAATTTTCCTTTATTTCTTATGCTGACAGATTTAAAACTGGAGAAATCTTGCATTCTACATCTTAGTCTCATTGCCTCCTGTCACCTGAGTAACACCTTTCTCCCTGCTGCCAAAATGGCCACTTCTGCTACTGGGTCAGACCAATTATTTCCTAAACAGTTGTATTCACCTACACTTCAAATGCATGGCTTTGAAGGAGGGGAAATAATCCTATCTGGCACTCATTCTACTCCGAATATCTATTATGCGAGCAACACATCAGTCTGTTCAATTAAAGAACCCACGACTACAAAGCAACTGTATATCATGTGTATTGCTGCTCTGTCAGAGATGCTATTCAAATATCTGACTTTGAGAGTCCTTCTCTGCTTAGCTAGGTACTTTATGCTAGTTTAAAAATAAATTGCAAAAAGTATCAACAGTATTCTCTAAGCAAATCTTCCTGCATTCATTCACAGCCATATTTTACAGAAAATTTTTTGAAATAATTTCTTTCTCTCTCTCTCTCTCTATTTTTTCTTTTTGAGACAGTCTTGCTCTGTTGCCCAGACTGGAGTGTAGTAGTGCAATCACAGCTCACTACAGCCTCAATCTCCTGGGCTCAATTGATTCTCTTGCCGCCTCAGCCTCCCAAGCAAGCTGGGACTAAAGGCATGTGCCACCATATCTGGCTAATTTTTGTATTTTTTGTAAAGATGGGGTTTTGCCATATTGCCCAGGTTGGTCCTGAACTCCTGGACTCAAGTGATCTTCACGCTTTGGCCTCCCAAACTGCTGGGATTACAGGTGTGAGCCACCATGCCTGACCTTTTCCTCAAGTTTTATTTTGAAATTGCAACAAAGACCTTTGAGTGTTAGGATGATAGTCAGATTTGGGCAAAAATGGCACAGTTAGTCTTAGGTACTGCCTCTTGAAATGCTCCTGGTCTCTCTCAATCCTTTTACTGAGTATCAAAGTGATAATACAAATGCTAAGAATAATAGGTAACATTTATTGAATGCTCACTCAGAACTTTCCTTGAAATATCTCATTTAACTTCACCACAAGTCTATCAAGAAATTTCTATTAAAATTTCTGTTTTATACCTAAGAAAAATGAGGAGTTGGCAGAGCCAGGCCTTGGTCCCTGTGTCTCCAAATCCAAAACTCACACTGCATTCTGTGGACAGCATCACCCCATGCTCTGACAGCGCATGCTCTTTAACCTGCAGCTTACCCACCAAATAACCTTTCTGCTGATGAGACAGCTGGATAATAATTTCAAAAGTGATGCTTTGTTTCTGTATCAGAATTTTCAGGTTCACACAAATTGTTTCATTCTGTTATCCCAAACAGATAATTTGGGTTAAAATAGAAGTAAAAAGAAACAGGAAAACATGGTTTTTAAAGATGCAAAAGTGTTCAAGGGACTTTAGAAACCAGCAGAGCTGGGACTTCGATTTATACCTTCTAATGCCAGGCAAAATGCTCTTTCTTTTTTTTCTTTCTTTGAGATGGAGTCTCTCTCTGTCACCCAGGCTGGAGTGCAGTGGCATGATCTCTCGGCTCACTACAACCTCCACCTCCCAAGTAGCTGCGACTACAGGTACACACCACCATGCCTGGCTAATTTTTGTATTTTTGGTAGAGATGGAGTTTCACCATGTTGGCCAGGCTGGTCTCAAACTCTGCTCACCTGAGCCTCCCAAAGTGCTTGGATTACAGACATGAGCCGCCACACCCACCCAATTAAAATACAAATGCTTTGACAAAGGCCTTGAAAGTGATTCTATGGTGGGCCTAGTGATGTGTCCCTAGAGTGATCATTTGGGCTAAGGTAGCCTTCTGCACCCCAGAATGTGGGTCTAGGTCTAGGTGGGTGGATTGCAGAATGGAGTTCAAATCCATATGTGGTATCTACATGGGAAAAACAAACAAGCAAACACACAAAGAAACATCAGACTCCATAGGAGCCTCCCAGGAATTTCTGAAACTGAGTCCTTTCCTCTTTTTCCCATCACTTCACACAACCTCTCACCAAATACCTACTACAAATAGTAAGTGTGAAACAGTACAGCAATTGAGGGAAAAAAAAAAAAAGGGAATGCTGACACAATCAGATTTTTATGCTAAATCGTATTTTTTTTTTTTTTTTTGAAGTGACTCTCATCTTTTCTCATTGCCCATTTTAATCCGCATTTTAAACTGTCCCACACAGCAGCTTTTTGTAAGCAGGTGGTCTCAGGAATGCTTTCACATAAGCTATGTGAGAACATGGATACACCTGTCAAATACATTGCAAGAACTGCTATATATTCTAGTTCCCTCTTGGAAAGTCATAATGTCCATAGCATATTGCACATCCTGGGATTCTCTGCATTTTCCAAACTTCCATGACTACTGAATGCTTTCATGGAATACTTAGTAAATTCCCAGGAAGCTAGTGTTTGCAGAATATGGTCTGGGAAATACTGCAGTGAAGAATAGTCTAGGCCATCAAAGACAGGCCTTATATGATTTACTTATCTGGAATCAGTCTCTCCGACCTCATTACTTGACTGACTTTCCCTTTTTTCTGTGTATGCCCTTTGTTGCTGAGTTGCTTGTGGATGCAGAATTCTATCCTTTGTCTCTGACACTTGCTCATGATTGTGTTTTCTGCTTTCTAGCCACATAACCTTGGCTAAGTCACTTAACCTCACGGGGGCTTCAGCTGACTTATTTGTAAAGTACAGGATGTGACAAATGAATGATTTTTTGTTTTTTGTTTTTTGTTTTTTGTTTTTTGTTTTTTGATGTTTGTTTTTGAGACAGGGTCTTGTTCTGTCACTGAGGCTGGAGTGCAGTGGTGCAATCACTGCTCACTGCAGCCTTGACCTCCCTGGCTTAATCAATCTTCCCACCTCAGCCTCACAGGTAGCTGAGACTGTCATGACACCATACCTGGCTAATTTTTGTGGAAATAGGATTTCACTATGTTGCCCTCACTGGTCTCAAATTCCTGGGCTCCAGTGATCTGCCAGCATCAGCCTCCCAAAGTACTGGCATTAAAGGCTTGAGCCACCATGCCCAGCCTGAATGATCTTGAAGATCCCGTCACAATCCATTTTTTACCCATCTTGTGATTCTTTTTCTCCCCACTGGTCTTGGAGTGCATTACTTCCTTTCTTTAAGCCTCACTTTATTTGTCTGCAAAAATCGGGAGAATAGCAGAACATACATCATAGGATTCTGTAGCAAGAAAATGGAATGAGGCATACAGAGACTTGTTAGTACAGGGTTATCAGTATGTCCCTTAAAAAAAATTAATAATAAGCCCTATCTACCACTTATAAGAAAATTATTCCAGAATCACCTAGGGTGGTCTTACATGAGAATGATATATACTATGTGCTCTCTAGCTTTGAAAGCCTTTCACATATGTAAAAATAACCCTTAAAATGTTCTTAACAGTGTAACTCAAAGAATGTTAATGTGCTCCGAGGCCAAATAAAGGGAAGCTCAATTGCTATAAACTTAATTTTCAAGCATCCTAAATAAATATGCATTTTCCCTGAGGGCAAAGAGTCAACTCTCATCAGACTCTTGAAGGGCAGAATGTGTCAGGACATACATTATGGTCTTCTAGGAAATTGGATAGAGAAACTCAAAGCCGTATTCAGTGTTGTGACTTTGAAAAAAATATCTGTATGTAAGAGACTTTAACTTGGCAAGGTAGTTTTCCTTCATGAGCTTAGCTGATGCTCAGAGACAGGTGAGGAGATAGAATAGCTGTGACCGTTACCTTTAGGGGCAGTTCAGCTCAGTATGTCCAAAGCTGAACCTGCTGTCTTCCAGTTACAAACTGGACTCTCTTCCTCTCTCAGTTAGACTCCGCTATTTAACCAGCTTAACCAGCTGCTTAGGTCACATAACTGGAGTCATTCTCACTGTTCCTTCTTTTTTACTTTTTACTCTCAACCACTGTTCAAGCACTCTCAAATCCAGTTCTAAGATCCCTAACATGCAGACTCCTCATCTTCTTCACTGAACTTCCTTTTAAACTCTGCTGTATCTTAGTTAATTGCAATTTCACCCTTTACACTGCTCAGGCCCCAAACCTCAAAGTCAACCGATTCCATTCTTTCCATTCTTTCCCCACTGCTCCATGTCCAACCCATAGCAACCCATCAAACTCTCCATCTTCAACTCTGTGTAGAATCTGACTACTGATCCTCCCCTCCACCACTCTCAGCTGAGTCCAAAACACCCTCACGAGTCTCCTTTTTTGGGGGGTTGGGGGCAACTTCTTAACTGGTCTCCTGCTTGCTGCTCATTTTCCTATAAAGCACGTTTCTCAACTCTGGCACTATTGACATTTGGGTACACATAATTCTTTGTTGTGAGAGGGCATTGTAGGATGTTTTGCGGCATCCTTGGCCTCTACTCAGTAGAGGTCAGTAGCACGCACCTCCTCACCAGACATGATGCTGTAAACCCCATAGGGGCTCCTCTTACATCTCAGAGGAAAGTTCTCAAGTCATGTAAATGGCCACAGTGGCTGCACTGTCAGGCCTCCCGTTGCTGTTCTGATCTCACTTTCCTCCTCTTTCTGCCTTGCTTATCCTGCGTGAGCCACACCAGCACACTGGGTTTGTTCCCAGCACCAAGCCTTTGCACTTGCTCCTCCTTCCATCTGGAAAAATGTCTCCACAGATATCCACTAGGTTTATTCTTTCATCTCCTTCATCGGACACCTCCATGTATTCATATAAAGCTCTATGTTGCACCCAGGAAAATTACGTTTTAAGAAACCATTTTATGACTTAGGTGTATGTTCCCAAAATATTGTTAGATAAAAAAGATAATGTGAGAAAAGCATCTATCGTGTCCCTCGTTTTGCTAAAAGAAGCATCAAATGCCTATTTATGAACATACTGCTATTGGTAAATAGAGAGGAAAGAAAACCAGAAGGTTAGACATGTAAATGTTAACTGTATTTATCTCTTTTGTAGTAGCTATATAAATAATATCTTCTAACTACTTGGTTATATTGTCCAAATGTCTATACTGAAGATGTTTTTATATCTAAGAAAAACAATTAACACTATTTAAAAAGGGAAACAGTGTCATAATCCTAAAGTCCCTGAGATCTAAAGACCGATTGGGAAAATACGGCAAAGGAGAACATGGTAAATTTGTGTGTACACGCTGGCCTTGCAGCACTGTTAATGAAAATCAAGGGCATCTGCTTAGATGCTTTAAGTGAGAGAGAGAAAGGGAGGGGGGAACTGAATTAAGTGACCTAGAATGTTTACATTTATGAAGACCTTGGCAATCACGGAATATGACACCTTCTTTTTTAATAAGGTAGGAGCTCCAGAGAAATCAACTAACCCAAAGTCACATGGTTAAATAGTGGCAGAGATGGGATTGTTCAATTATTTTTTCATCAAACATTTATTAAGCTTCCACTATATGCTGGGTGCTAGGGGTACAGTGGTGAAAGATAAATATAATCCCTGCCCTTGAGTGCAATGGGGAAGAAACCCATAGGCACAACGAAATAGTATAGAAATGTGCCATTGCTACCACCACATGTGGCTATCCAGCACTTGAAATGCAGCTGGTTTGAACTGAGAGCTATGAGGCCTGGTGCAGTGGCTCACACCTCTACTCTCAGCACTTTAGGAAGCCATGGCAGGTGGATCGCCTGAGATCAGGAGTTTGAGACCAGCCTGGCCAACATGGTGAAACCCAGTCTTTGCTTAAAATACAAAAATTAACCGGGCATGGTGGTGCATGCCTGTAATCTCAGCTACTTGGGAAGCTGAGGCAGGAGAATCACTTGAATCTGGGAGGCAGAGATTGCAGTGGGCTAAGATCACACCACTGCACTCCAGCCTGCATAACAAGAGTGACGCTTCGTCTCAAAAAAAAAAAAAAAATGAATTGAGAGATATGTAAATATAAAACATTCACTGGAATTACTTAAAGGATGTAAAATATGCCGTTAGTATTTTTCATGTTGATTACATGTCAAAATAATATTATTTTGGAGATATTCAATTAAAGAAAATATGTTAAAATTAGTTTTACTTGTTTATTTTTCCTTTTTGTAAACGGCTACTAGGGAATCTTAAATTACATGTGTGACTTGTGTCTGCTTCCACTGGACAATGCTGCATATGCACCACGATGCATACTTGTTAGGATATTAGAAATGAAAGTAGAAGGTGAGGAGGTTCAGACAAGTTCCTTACTCAGTCTTGGGGACAGAGAAAGCTTTTGAAAGAAAGGGACATATAAATCACAATCTCCGTAGTAAGTGAGATTTAGGCTAAGAACAGGGTAGGAGTGGAGTAGGGGAATGAAATCAAAGACAAAACCAAATATTTAGAGAAGGCCACTAGTTGCTAAGTCAAACTCTTTCCTGCTTCTCTGTTTTATTAAATAGCAAGTTGTAATCCTTAAAAAAAAAATAGGCTGGGTGCAGTGGCTCATGCCTGTAATCCCAGCATTTTGGGAGGCCGAGGTGGGCGGTCTGGCCAACATGGTGAAACTCTGTCTCTACTAAATATACAAAACTTTACCGGGCATGATGGTGTGTGCCTGTAATCCCAGCTGCTCGGTAAACTGAGGCAGGAGAATTGCTTGAATAGAGGCAGAGGTTGCAGTGAGCTGAGATCGCTCCACTGCATTTCAGCCTGGGTGACAGAGTGAGACTCTGTCTCAAAAAAAAAAAAAAAAAAAAAAGCTTTTCTCTTCTAATGGAACTCTTGGAAGACTCTGACAGCTCCTTAATTCCAGGCCTGAGAGGGGAACGTGTGGGCTTCAGGGAGTCTGACTTCACCAACATTGTTCTCCCTCCACTAATATCTTATCATGGGATAAGCTCATTTCAGGGAAGGGTAAATTCTGCCTAGACCAGAGAAAAATAATGACATTGAATTAGTTAGATAGATGGCAATGAGTAATCTGCATGAAATTCTTAAATTTGGACTGGGAAGGGAGATCCAGTATTGGTTAGAGTGTCTCTGATTATGAAATTCATTCTCAGCCAAGAAAATGAATGTGCTCTATAAAATATTTCTGGAATAACCTTTTAGTGAAAAACAATAGAAATTTTAAGACAGATTAAGGTTTAGTGTCGCAGAAGATTATAGTGTGAACAGACTGTCCTCACAGGGGCCTGTTTAACTGTTGACAAGCGGGGGAAGGGGAGAACTGTAAGGATATTTGACATGAAAAATGTGAATTCGCTCTCTGAGTGTTTACTAGCGTTCACAAGTAGCAGGAAATGAGCCGTGAAATGTATTGTCAAACATTCAGTGTTCAAAACATAATGCATTACTTTAAGTTGGGCTTTTTGCTTTCTGGGATCCTCATTGTCAATGTGCCCACCTCTAGGATAGATGAGCTGGCCTTTAATCGTGCCCTTCCCAAACCATAATGATAAGCTGCAGAGGAAACTGAGAACTGGCTTTCCAAAATCCAATTATGACTCTCTTTCCCTTGCCTCTCTGGCTTACAGAGGGTTGGAAAACACAGATGTCTGCCCAGGAAGTAGTGAGTAGTTATCACGTGACCTGCTTTGGACCAGTGAGATTTGGGTATAAGTCTCTAGGGTGAATGTTCTTACCAAGTAAATGCAACACCCTGCTAAAGGAGAACCCCAAACCCGTCTTCTCCCCTCCTCCTTCCACCTGAATTCAGAGATGGGACTGATATTCAGTGGCTCCCACAGATACTGCGGTACACTTGTGAAAACGCTGAGGTACTTCCACATCAGTTGGTAAAGAGCAACTTTCCTGAATTCCCCAAGGGTCCCTCTTTGTCTTAGTACCTAGATCTCCCTATGATTCTAAAGGAGAAAACTCCTGGAAGAGCAAGGGCCTCCAGATCTGTACCATTTGCGAAATGTTTTAGATGTCACGTCCTCCTGGAAGTGAGGGGACCACTTGGTAACCACGCAGCCTCCTCTATGCACAGGATGGGGACGTGGTGAAGCCACAGTAGCAGCCCAAGACATACTCATGCATGGCAGCAACCACTGTGGTGTTTTCTCTTACCCCTCTGTGCATTTCTCATATCTGGAAAATACACTGTTAGGTTTGATAGCTAAGCAAAAATATTTCTCAGCCCGACTTCACTCAGACACACGAATGTGTGAGGTTTCTTTTACTGTTGCTATGCAGAGCTTTTCTTTTTGATCTCACTGTCCTCTCATTACAATCTTTACCGTTAAGATCTAGCCTTCTCTGATCACCCCAGAATGTGATGTTCGGACAACATTTATTAGAGAAATAAACAGTCTGAACATTAGGGGAATTTATTCATAAACAAATGAATAAAACAAACTAAGATTAACTTTAAATGTAAAACACAGAGATTTTTCTATTTTACATGTTTGGCTTCTATAATCCATTTTTTGCATCTGTAATTAGAGTCTAAGATATTTTGTTTCCCCTTCCCATCTTCTCCTTCACCCTTTACTTCTTCCTTCCTTCATTCCTCCCTTCCTTTCCCTTCTCTTCCCTCCCCTCCTCTTTCCTTTCTTCCTACATCCATTCATATAATTAATATTTATGGAGCAACTAATATTTCCTGGGTGCTATTCTAGGCTCTGAGGATGCAGTGATTTATTAACCAAACAGAGCTTTATCCTCGTGGAGTTTACATTCAAGTGTGGGCACAGGAAGACAGAAAAACTAACAAAGCAATCAATCGTAATATCAGGTTGTGATAAGTGTTATAAAGAAAAATATAAACCACTGCTAGGGAATAAAAAGTGATGGAACTGCCATTTGGGATGGAATGGTCAGGTCACTCTTGAAAATGGTGACATTCAGCAGAGGCTTGAGTGAATGAGTCTAGCAAAGGCTGAAGGGAAGAGCAAGTCAGTCAAAGGGAACAGCATATGCAAGGGACCCGGGGTGTGAACTTGTGGGAGCAGGCCAGTGGGGACAAAGCAGAGTGAAGGAGGAAGCAGAGGGAGGGGATGAGTTTGGTGAGATAGTCGAGGGCTTCTCTCACACCTTTCTTCTCTTCCCACCTCTTATCATTCTTGTTGTACAACAGGAATTTCTGGCAAAGAGTAAGCCAACAGGTAAGCTCAGAGATAGACCACTCTGGTCATATTTCAAGTTCTCTAGTTTCTGCCCCTCAGTTTGGCTCTTTGGATTGCCAGAAATACTGTACAGGCTCACAATCTTCTTCCCAATTCAAACAGCCTGCAAGACATCTCTGCGCCTCATCTTACGGGTAGTGCTACTCATTTTTCTAGAGTCCATACCTATGTTGTGATCACTTCCCCCATCCTCTCATTATTTGACTCTAACTCATTTGGGGTTCATTTTAAATTTCATTAGTCAGAGTGCCAGTTGCAAGCAGCAGAAGTTACTCAAGCTCTACTGTTGATGGGTTTATAGTAAGTACTTAGCACCATCTGTTTGCTCAACAAGTCTAGTTCCTAGCCCTAAACCTATGTGTGTCTTTCACATCTGGCCATAGGCCATTATTAATACAGGTATGGATTGACTTACGACCTATGCAACCTACGACCATTCAACTTTACGACCACAATCGCTAGCCACGACTGCTCCACATCTGGCAGCGCAAACATTGCCCAGCTGGGCGTACGACAGTTATTACACTCGACCGTGTCGACGATTTTAAAAGATAAAGAAAGAACACTGTACATATAGCCTACTCGACTTATGACCAAATCGTGTTATGACCAAATCGTGTTATGACTGATCTGTCGGAACCAATACTGGTCATAAGTCGAGCACTGGCTGCACCAGAGTTTACCTGCCAGATCATGTGGGGAGAAACTGTTCTCCCCACTGCAGACATGGGGCCCAGCCAATGCATTGAGTCTCTGAGGGGAGTTGCAGTCAAGCACTGAGTCCCCCCAGTCAGCCTTGCTCTTATCTACATCCACATTCCCAGCCCAGGTAACTCTATTTGGAGACCTCTTTACTACAGGCCATCTGCAGAGGCCTTTCTTAGACACCTCTGCAGGGGTTGCTATAAGGCTGGCTGCCTCGCCAGGAGCTCGGACATGCCCACTTCTGCACTCGGCACCTAGCCCGCCTTGGAAAACCTCTCTGCACTAAGCTCTGCACTCAGCACCTAGCCCGCCGTTGGAAAATCCCACCTACCTACCAATAGCAGCCTGCCCCTACCACACCCTGTTTCCCCGCAACCAATCAAACACCTTCACTCCCAGGCCCAGAAGAGTCAGGTGTGACTTCCCTGGCCTCTTTCTCCTGGACCAGGGAACGTCACCCAGGAGCTTAATAAATTGGCATTTTATCTTCTTATGCTGGCCTCAGTTTCCTCGTTTTAAACTCCACGATAACCCTTACAGTCACCTTATCAACAAGAAGCGGGGAGCCTTGGAGACATTTTTCTCCACTCTGACTCAGCGCTCAGTACTTTCACACTCATAGCCCTTCCTTCTCCCCACCCCCCAGCTCCAGGTCCATTTGATGGCGGGAGTCTTTTGTTTAGGGCTCCCTCAGCTGCAGACAATCCCCTGGCTTCTGTGCTGATCCAGACCCTAAACGAGGCTGGTGCCCTGGGGTAAATGGAATGGTGGGGAGTCAGCGCTTTCTCTCGTTTAGTCTCTTGTGCATACATTGCAGTAAATGATTAAAGCCTTCACTGTTCATCTCGGCTGGCTTGTTGTCTTAATCAGCTACCCTGACACCTGGCAGCTCAGCTCTCTCGAGCTCAGCTTAGCTCCTGACAGTCTGGTGGAGTGATATGAGGACAAGCAGTCACCTGAGCCTCAGAAAAAAGAAAAATCAAGCAGGCCGCCATCTTCTCCTCAGTGCCCTTAGCACAACATGGCTGCCTCAACCCCCTAGCTATGTATGTTACACTATTGGCCCTATGATGAGGCCACTTGAATAAACATAGACCTTTTGTCCTAAATCCAAATTCCACAGTGACAAAAAACACACTGGGTAAGATGGCCACGTCTATTTTGATCAACGGCAGCCAGGGGACTGACTGGGGAAGGGCCCTTTCATTTGCTGTGTAATAGCCACAACGTTAGTTTTCAAATGCAAAACAGACTATGTTACTCTCATGATTAAAATTCTCCATTGTCGGCCGGGCGCGGTGGCTCAAGCCTGTAATCCCAGCACTTTGGGAGGCCGAGGCGGGTGGATCACGAGGTCAAGAGATCGAGACCAGCCTGGTCAACATGGTGAAACCCCATCTCTACTAAAAATACAAAAAATTAGCTGGGCATGGTGGCGTGTGCCTGTAATCCCAGCTACTCAGGAGGCTGAGGCAGGAGAATTGCCTGAACCCAGGAGGCGGAGGTTGCGGTGAGCCGAGATCATGCCATTGCACTCCAGCCTGGGTTAACAAGAGTGAAACTCCGTCTCAAAAAAAAAAAATTCTCCATTGTCTTCTCATTGCATTCATTTAAAAAATTCTAATTCTTTTCCATGTCCTGAAGAACCCTGTCTGACCCAGTCCTTCAGATCTTTCCTGCTGAACCTCACACCTCTCTCCTCTTCCTTATTATTTTTCAGCCCTGTTGGCTTTTTTTTCTGTCCCTTGACCTGAGCCGGTCTTGTGCCCAGCCCCCAGCCTTCATGCTGGCTGTTTTCGCATGAAACATGTTGCCATGTGATCCTGGCATTGCTGGATTCTTTTCATGATTCACATCTCAACTCCCATAAATGTCCCAGTCCTGAAGAGGCTATCCCTGGCCGGCCAGTCACTCCCTATCACATAATCTTAACATTTCTTTTTTGTTATGATTATACTTTAAGTTGTGGGGTACGTGTGCAGAACATGCAGGTTTGTTATATAGGTACAGATGTGCCATGGTAGTTTGCTGCATCCATCACCCCATCATCTACATTAGATACTTCTTCTAATGCTATCCCTCCGCGTCTGCTTTTGTGTTTAATACCCCTCATTCTAAGGGAAAAAAAAAATCCCTCATTCTTCCCTAATCCCCACCCTCCGTGAGAAAACAGCAGCTCCACAGGAGCAGGGATTTGGGGTTGTCTTGTTCATTCTTGTATCTTGATGCCCAAAACTGTGTCTGGCTTATATCACGTGATTAATCAATAGATGTTGAAACTATAGCTGCTGAAATACCCACTGTTGCCCATGAGGGTCAGTGGAGAGCAGAATCACAGAGAAAGAAGGCATTGGTTCTTGGGTGGGAAGACCCAAAGCTGGTGGAAGGCAGTTGTCCATGACATTAGACACTATTAATGATGCTGGTATATCGAAAAGAACTGGCGATGAGTGGATTCCAGGAAGATGAATAAATGTTCTTTGAGAAAATTGGAGATATCAGGTTCATCTTCACATTGCCCCCACCAGCCTGGAGACATTCACTTGCTGAACAGAAAAACATAGGTAGAATACACATAAGGCTGAGAGCTGTTGAGTATCCCACAATTCATTCTTCTGGGTTAGTTTATTTTAGCAGAAGCGTCTTTGAAATGTGACTCTTCTCTCCCTCTTATCCTCATAAAAACATCAGCTATGCACATAGAAATGCCAGTATTTCAATAGCCATCACTTTCTTGCTACCAATTAAGATGATTTGTTAAGTGAGTTTTACAAAATCCGTGCTTACATTAGTTAGTTGGTTAGATGAGAGTCAAACCAGATAAACTGAAATACCAGGTTTTAAATATTCAACTGTAATTTCTTCATGAAAATATAAAAACCATTCCTCTGAATATCCCTCAACAGAAGCCGGATGCATTGCTGATTTCTGCCTGCTTTTCACTTAGTATCTGGCAAATGTTAAAACAAACAAAACACATAATATGTTGGAGAGATATATATACCATCTGCAAAGATATTATGCAATATACAGATTCCTAGGTATCTATGGAGGATTGGTTCCAGGACTTCCCTCAGATACCAGAATCTGAGGATGTTCAAGCCCTTGATAGAAATGGTGTAGTATTTTCATGTAACCTAAGCACATCCTCCCATATACCTTAAATGATTCCCACATTACTTATAATACAAATACAATATAAATGCTGTGTAAATAGTTGTTATAATATATTGTGAAGGGAATAATGACAATTTTTTTAAAGGTCTGTTCATGTTCAGTACAGACACAATCCTTTTTAGAATATTTGATTTCGGGTTGGCTGGACCTACAGGTGCAGATCCCAGGCATGTAGAGGGCTGACTACATGCGTGTAGATCCACACACACACCAACTCTTCATTATTCTGCATCTTCCATGCCTGTCCTCACAGAGAAATTTCCCTTCTGTGTATGGAAATTAGTAAGGGTCTCACCTATATTTTACTAGCAATCTCTGTTCATTATTTATGGTCCTATATCATAAATGTCTCACATACCTAAGTGATTTGTGTTTGATGTTCAGGAAACCTCCAACTGCCAACCACTTCAGGGGTGATGGCATCCCCATTTGCTAAGCAGCTTTCACACGCATTGGCCTCTAAAACTGAGTTGTTCCCTAAATCATTGTCCTGCTGTTGAGGTGCATGGTTTCAGGTTGAAGATGATCAGACAGAAGCTTTAGTGGATGAATGTTCCCCATCTTTCCTTTGCAAGGGAAATACGTGCTCTCAGGTCGTCGCTCTCTTCCTTTTGGAGGAATTATAACTTTAACAGTGAAAAACAAATGAAATATAGCCTGGTTATAATATATTGTGTTGGTATAATGCTTTTTGACTCACATGCGTTTCCTATATATAAACTTACTCAATCCTCATAAGGACCCTGCAATTTGGCAGAACAACAATCATCATTGCCCTTTTACAGGCGTATAAGAGAGATTCGGAAGAGCCAAGTGATTTGCTTAAGGTCACACAGCTATTACATTGCAGAGCCAGGAAGAGAAACTCAACTTTTTATAAGCTCCTCATCCAACAAGTTTTTCACTAGACCCTTCAGGATGCTTTTTCTTTGAGCAAAAGGCACATTCTTTTCCCATCATTACCCTAATTGCAAATTTGCTAGCCTAGGAACACATTTTTTTCTGAAACCTGAAGTGCCTTTTCATAACAGCGTGAAGCATTTTAGTTTCTAGGAGATACCTGGTCGTACCTGCTTCGTTTAGGACTCAGAAGGCTGGGTTGGGAGAGGAAGTGCAGTCTGCTCGTTATCCTTCCCTTTGTAAGGATGTCAGCACCAACGTGAAGCTGCAAATGAAAAACACAGCCATGGCTTGCATCTTGTCCTCACTCTGCGCAGAATTGTGCATAATCCAGGTGACTGCATTACTCAATCACGCCCCCTCCTGTACATTACCCATCAGCAAGTACACTGCCTCTCTTTGGCTGGACTTTGTCTCCTACGGCAAAGCATTGCCTGCTCTTTCACAAGAGGCCACTGGGTGTGAAGGGATGTCAGTGTGCAGCTACCTCCAGAACACTACAGGTGCTCTTGGCTTTCCCTCTTTGCACATTTCTCATGCATTTCTTCCCTGCATAGAGACAAATATCCAACTTGGAAATGGGACTCAATGTGAAGTTAGGGTAACATGAGAAGGAGGAGCAAGAACCAGGAACCAGCAAGAGCAGAATTCTTTGAGGGCCGAGGTAGCGACCCAGTACAATTTTAAACACTTAAAAAAATCCATGTCGACTGAATATCAGAAATGAATTTTAAAAACCTTTCACTGCCCAGGGCTGCCAATAGCAAAGAGTCCCTCAGGGCCAAAGCAGTTTAGCCTACGGTGCTCCCTAAGCTAAGAAAATCAAGTGTCTAAATGCATATCTTCACCTCCCCTAAAAATGGAAGGATACGTAAGCCAATTTCTATTTTTGGTCATCCCACCGAAGTCAGCCAGATATGAGCTCCAGTTTTAACATAATATTTCTTCCAATAAAAAAGGTACTTATCCTGTTATCAGATGTATATGAATATAGAAATATTAATAATATCAAGAATTACTTGTTGGAGGCTTATCTCTTCCAAAACAAACTTTGAAAAGTAAGATTCTAGTATTTGGGGAGATAATTCATTAAAATTACTTTTAAAAGTGAAGTGAGCCACACTCCTTTAGAATGAAAACACAAGATGCCAGATAATTGGTGTTGACTTCTTCCCTTGGTAAGCGTTTTGTTAAGTGACTGCTTCTGGGCTGTTTTCATTAAGGAGAGGGATTGCAAGGTCCCCCAATTTCACTGAGGCTCTTCCATGTAGGAAAACTGGTGAAAACGAGTTGGTTTATTGTGATGACAATAACAGCTTGTGTCAGACAAGAGTTCAGGTGTGAGTGGCTGAGGAAGGGTAGACTACCAATCTCTCCTTTCAAGAGCAAAGGGGGAAAATGTAAGGTTTCTTCCAGCCTCAAACACAGTCCAGACTCCTGGCTCATGGTCCTCTGTGGTTGAACTATATCTTGACCTTCCTGCCTTATATCCTTCCCATTCCCATATCCTTTTCAGACCTTCCTCTCTGATGCAATTAATCTGATTAATTCATGGACATCAAAAGTTCGTGAACATGACCATAGTCAGCTGTCTTGTGTGCCCACCCACATAGGAGGTACATGTCTAGTAGCTGGAACGCTGTGTCTACCCCGTCAGCAACCATTCAGCAATGAGGACTTTCTGGTTGAATCCACGCTGTCCCACCCACAAGTCAAGGATGTACCATGTGATCATCATCAACTATTTTGTAAATTTTGAAGCTGCTGCCCTGTCCATTCTATTGCAGATTGCTCAATTTCTCAGCACTTACCTGTTGTTAGTCATAAAAATTTGTCAAAATCAGAAAAATACTCTTTTTAGGAAAAGGAAGGAAATGGCTGCTTTAATTGAATGAATGACTAGTAATGGAAATTTTGAACAAAGTCCAGATTATTTTAGGTGGTGCATGACTGTCTACTTACCTATAGTTGCAAAATCTTTTTTCCTTTCTTTGCACCTCCCTCCCTTTCTTTCTTCCTCCCTCCTCCCTCCTTTTCTTCCTTCCTTCCTTCCTTCCTTTTTTTTCTGTGCTGTTTCCTTCTTTTCTTCCTTTCTTCCTTCATTTTCCCCCCAAATCATTTGTAAACCTCCAGCAAGGTGTTCTTGTTGATTAGAAAAAAAAAAAGAGTAGTGGACTTAACAACTTGCAATATTTAGGGTTTGAAACTCAGAGCCCTGTGCTCATGAATGACCTTGGACAAATCATTTAAATTCTCTGTATATCCTTGAGGATCATCCCCATCTTACAGATAAGGAACTAATGCTCAGAGAGGGTCCTGTGGCCGAATGTGGCATCACTGGCAAGTGTAGAGGTAGACACAGGCCTTCTGGGACCAAACACCAGCTCTTAATCACCATTCATTAATGAGAATAAAGTTAGGGTAATGAACACTAAAGACCTTGACTCTTAACAAATAGTTCTTAATCCACGTTTAACCAGATACCTTCCCCACCTGTGCGTTTCCAGGTGTGTTTCCATGTCATCCCTCTTGTGGGTGTTTTCTGAGCATTTTTATTCCTTCATTTAAAGCCCTGTGGATCAGGTGTTGCTTCCATTCCCAAGTGCACTGTCTTCGGGAATGGTGCATAGAGCAAGGCGGATCGGGCCTGTGGGACTGGACCTGTGTTTCAACTGTAACAGTCCCACTTTCCTCTCTTTCACCCAGTGGGTTTCTACACAAAATTTAACTTGAAGAAAGCCAGCTTCTGCCTATACAACCCCCTACACACACAAACATGTTTGAAACTCATAATCTTTGGCCAACCTTACTATGTTATTTAATAAAAATGTGAAGCCTGAGAGGTAACTAGAGAAAGAGAGTAAGCTTTGGAAACTGGAAGGAGCATGCCGATAATGAAGCCAGGGAACCTGAACCAGGAGCAGACACTGGTGTCATTTAGGAGTGGGCAGGATAAATAACTTGTCCTTCATGTCTGGACTGAGATTCCAAACAGCAGGATCTTCATGATCAATAACAGGTGTCGTGATGCTGCCCACAGGTTAAAATTTTGCTGTTTCAGAAGGGTCTTTCCTCTTTGTTTACTGGATATATCAGTGTCTCTCGCCTTTTAAAAAACGTTTTTTAATGCTTTCAGTTCCTTAAAAAGTGACTGCATTCTTGAGAGGAATAAAGGACTCAAGACCATGATAAAATACACAGTTAATAATTACCTCTTGATTATCACCATGCCAGTACACCATGCCTCTCTCTGTTATTGTTATTCAACCTCCCCTGCCACCTTGGCACTGTGCCACTCATGGGTAGAACAGCTTGCTCCCCTGGTGGAGTTCTCTTATAAACTCATGAGACGAAGTTCTCAGATTTTCAGTAGACACTCTCCTTTTCACAAGCTTAACTCTATTTTAAGCCTCTAACTTACCACATTATTTTTGAAAGTCAGATTTTCACCTCTCACGTAACAAGAAGTCTGGAGGTAAATGGTTGATGGACCGTGGCTCATAGACTCAAGGATATCTGGCACTGAAGTCAGAGTCTCTGAGATGGTCTTCCTCTTCCCAGGTTTGATTATAAGATGGTGGCCACAGCTCCAGGCTGCACACCCTCAATCAAGGCAGGGAGAAGGGGGAAGGGTCCTCTCTTATTATCGCTGTAAGTTGTACTCCGCTACACACGGCAGTGGACATCCTTTATACTCCCTCGTTGCAACTGACAGACTTTGCCATAAGTATATGTGTCCCTTGGTGTAGCAAAGGTACATTTTACACATCAATCAACATTGAGCAATCTATTCATGCCCCAGAACATCACTGCTTATATTACAGTGGTATTTCTTAGTGTCCTGAAAGTGGAGTGATGTATGCAACTTACTCCAGAAACAAAACAAACAAACAAGCAACAAAGGCAGGCCAGGCAAGTCTGGGGACGCAGCTTAGGTTCAAATGCCTTCGCATGAGCTGGTTCTTGCTGGCTGCTCCGATTCAATTCTTATCTTTCCTGTAGTTCAATGCCATTTTGTCACACTGGACTGCTTCCTGCCCAAGCTTGTTCTTGACACACAGTCCTTAAACCTGCCATCCCCATCGCCTGAAATGTGCTTCCCTGACTGTAACATGACTGGCACTCCAGCATTCATTCTCAGCTCAGGTGTCACTTCCTCTTGGAAACCCTCTGTGACTGCACCACTTCTAACCTGCACTCAATCACAGCACCTTAGTTCATTTCTTCATTTCACTGTCTGACATTTTCTTACTTTTTTTGTTGGTTTTCTCTCTGTCATTCCTAATAGAATCTAAGTTCTGTGACTGCCAGAACAGTGCCTGTCCTATTTATTACTCACCTCAAGCACTTACATGAGCACCTAAACATGGGTTGAATGCATGAGAAAATGAACAAACAATTGTCATCCAGGAGATGCCCAAGGTTTAAGTGATTTCAGGAAAGGTGGAGGCTTACGGAAGAGCAGCATTTATTTATGAAAACACGTATAGCACCCTCAGGCCATAACAATGTGAAAAAGGTCTTAGGTTAACTCACGGCTCTGTGTGTGCTGGTCAGGACACGCCGCATGCGATCTCCCTTGCAGAGGTGGGTGGAGCAGGCCTATTATTTCAGGGTCCTTGATGCAGCCATTTGAGCTGTTCTTGGCAGCTAGTTTATGCATTCATGATTTAAGACAGAATGACAAAGCCATTTATATATAAAGAAAAACAAATCCTCGAATGCTCTTCAGTGTATTGTCTTCCAAGAGAACCCTTAGTTCTCACTACCTGCCAAACAAGACCTAGAGCCAAAGAGGTGTAGAAATAAAAGACTCAAAAAAAGGAACAGAAGAAAGGATTAGAATGGAGCAGCATTTCCTGATTGCAGCACTGCAGGCACAAGCTTTTGGCCACTTTGTTCTTTGTGGTGAAGACAACACAAGGAACAAAGATGCAGTGATTCATCGAACACTCAAATAAAATGGCAAGTCATCTCATCCAGAGGAGATTATCTGACAGAGTGATATCTTTCTGATCATGAAACTTTTAAGCATTTCCCACAAGCCAAATGAGCTCTTCCTAGTTTTGTTACCTGAGCAATTGTCCATTTATGAGTCCCTTTCCATGAAGAACATGTTCTCTGTACCCCTGCCAATGTGCCAGAAGCAAGGCAGTATGCCCTCGTGTTGCAGCAAAGCCAAGAGTACCAGCCATCTTGGCAAACAAAGAGCTATTGTCTATATCTAGGAGCTTATTAGCATTTGGTGCCTTGATTGAGCCACAGGTGAGTGGCCATGCAAGCATCCATGTGTGATAAACAAACAAAAACAAAACAAAACAACACCATGTACCTTGATTTCTTCTTCCACGCCCCTTTACACAATCAATCAACGTTCACCCAAGAGCACTTTACAATAAAAGCATGTCCTAAACAAAAGCAACAATAGCACGTAATAAAAATCGAGCTAGGACTAAAAGGTGTTAGCTTACATTAAAGGGAAAAGCTGAAAAGGAAAATAAAACAAAACGCAAACCAAGTCTAAGGTTCTTTTGGGTTGCAGAGCAGAGAACTCTAAAAGCAAGAGTAGTTCTTGGATAGGAGACCCAGTGAAAGTCACAAGATCAGCTGGGCACAGTAGCTCACACCTGTAATCTCAGCACTTTGGGAGGCCCAAGGCAAGCAGATTACCTGAGACCAGGTGTTCAAGACCAGCCTGGCCAATATGGTGAAACCCTGTCTCTACTACAAATAGAAAAATTAGCTGGGCATGGTGGTGGGCACCTGTAGTCCCAGCTACTTGGGAGGCTGAGGCAGGAGAATCACTTAACCCAGGAGGCAGAGGTTGCAGTGATCCGAGATTGCACCACCGCACTCCAGCCTGGGCAATAAGAGCAAGACTCTGTCTCAGAGAGAAAAAAAAAAAAAAAAAACGGTGACAAGGATCAAGACTTATGGTGTTTCTCTTATCCCCAAAAAGAAAAGGATAAAAATTGCTCAAAGGAGAGAAAACAAACAAAAACAACAGAAAAATGTCACACTAATAATGGTTACAAGACAGTTCTTAATGGAATTGGGCAGTGAATTTGCTGCTAGGATTGGGGGCCGTAAGTGGAAGTGAGAATGGTCAAATGAAAAGAGGTTTCGTCACAAATCCTCAAATGCTTGAGGTTATACATATTTGAATTTTGACAGCTTAAAAATATATATGTTTGAGAATGTAATTTTTAACTTGATTTCAAAGATCTGCATGTGAGATTTTATAGCCTGGGGTAGGGGGAAGAGAAATGGAAACTTTACCAATTGTAGATGAGTCTGGTAATTCTGTGATATGATTTGGATGCTGGTCATTTGTATGCTTTTGTTTGCTTAAAAGAAAAAGATAGCAAAATTCAACCTTCCAATAAGTGCTAGTAGAAAAAATTGGTGAAGGAGGAGGAAAAAAAGGTGTACAGACCCTTTTGTCTTCTTGGCCACCTGTTCTCAATTCCCATTTTTCTTCTCAATAAAAACTCCAGTCAGGTTGTATTTTGAGGCCCGTCACTTCACATTCATCAGGTGACAGGACTGTTCTAAACTAATACATTTAGCTCTGGATGTGTGGCCTGCAGAAGGCTCCAGAATCTTCCCGTTCATGCTGATATCAGGGCTCAGAACCTTACCTTAATATTGCCCCATTTCTGTATGTACTGGTCTCCTTGCATTATTTCATCTGGCAAAGTCAATATAAGAATTAATAATAGCTTTCCAATCTACAAATAAAAGTATGCCACTTTAAATTTTTGGCAGTGAGCTGGCATTTTGTCATTTAATCATTTCACATCATTACACTGCAATATGGAATGTAATGACATGACACTCGTAAATGACAAACACTTGGTCTCCCTTGTACAGGAAGAAATAATGTAATAGGAAGCAAATTATATCCTTAAAGGTTGCCAGAGTTTCACTCCCACAATTTGGGATTAAGATACTGAGCAGACACAAGGTGAAGAAAAGGAGAGTCTCTCCTACAGATGTCCTGGGTAAGACACGACATGGTAAGTGAATGATCTCCATCCAGAAATGGACAGAACATTCCTAACACTGTAAACATCCTTTCCTACCAGGGACTCATGCCGAAAGCTGTGCACAAGATTCTTTCTTATATTAAAGGCCTACATGAGACGGAGTGAGAGGGAAAACTGTGGTTGACAATCACCGTTTTTTGTTTGTTTTATAATTCTGTTATTATTTGCTAAAAAGTGGTCATCCCCTGCTTACTACTTGCTCAAATTTTACACTACTAAAGGAGTTTTGCAAAACAGCCTCTTAGCTAATTCTTCATATTCTTGCAAAGCTGCTTCCTCACAGAACTGGAAAACAAGTCTCTTCCTTCTGTAATATCTTAAATTCGCCATGTTCACTATAAGGCTCACAATTTTCTAGCACAAACTTGTTTCTTTCTAGTATTTACTCTCTGGACACATACCACCCCAGCCATCCCATTGTATAATCAAAAAACCTAAGAGGTTTCCTGAATCATCTATTTCCCTGACCATCTTCATCTCCAATCTTTCCAGGAGATGAAGGTGGTCAGGGAAATCTTTCCCGAAAGCATAATGAACACTAGTCCAGCAAAGACTTCAACCCATCAGAAGGGGCCCCAGGTGTAAAGAGCTAGTCTTCAACTGGAGACTTCTGGTCAAATCCTGCATCACTCCCTGTTGGTTTACCTTCCAAATAACATTCATGCCACCTCTCTCCTTTATTGGACTCTCTGAATCTAAGCAATCCTCCTCTCTCATCTGCAGAACCACTAGAACTTACTCTTCCGTTATATTTCATCCAACATAACTCCATCCCCATAATCATTATCCATGCAGCAATTAGAGAGCTCTGAAAGATGCAGCTATGATCTTTCCTGTAACTACTTAAAGCCCTTCAACGCATGGCCATTGATGGGGTAAAGAACAGTTTGCTTCATGGGATCTGCAAACAGTATGTCAGCTTTAGCAACCTGGCCTTCTGTCACACAATCTCATCCCATGTTTCCTGTGTTCCAGAGCCACTACTTTTTCTAATTTTTTTCACTTCTCTTACTCATTTTAATCCCCTCTCTCCTATGGGCTTTTGTACCTGCTGACCCATTTGTCTGAAATATTCTCTCGGCAGTTCTCCTTTGACTTGGATTCATCTTTTAGGATGACTTGTGTTGTTCCAAGAAGGAATGGCATGGGTCATGTTTCTTGATTGTCACTCTCTTAGGACCTTCGAAGCCTATAATCTCAGTTTGTAGATTCAGGATCATTGATGTAAAATCTTCCCATTAGACCGTACCTTCTATGACAGGGATCAAATATTTTTGCTCATTATTATATTTCCAGCTTTAGCAGAGAACCCAGCACATGGCTGTCACTAACAGTCAGTCAACATATATGAACTATTTGTCTAAGGAATAAATCAGTAGAGAGTCTGATGTTTTACCCACATCATTGGGGTCCCACTCTTGCTATGGTGCTTTCTAGTCTTATTTCTCTAAAGCGAAAATATGATTTGCAGAAATATTCTAAACTGGTAATGGATTCCTCCATCATGCAGAGACGTTGAGGTCATGGCACTTCCTCTATCATTTTGTTCAAGAAAGTTTCTGGTCATCTTAACCCCATGCTTTGTTATTAAAACCTTACACCAGGGAAAAGTGGACTTTCAGAATGCACAGGTACTGTTGGCCCTTAGTGTGTGATGGGAAGGGATAAGTTAATCAGCACTTCTGAACCCCAAGAATATAAGGCAATTCTCAAAGTTGCCTAGTGAAAATCCTTCACTGTGTCCTTACTACGTGCATTGTGGTGAGAAGCCAGGGCAGCGGTCATTAACTGGGGTGATTTTGCTCCCTTGTCCCCAGGGAATATTTGGCAGTGTCTGAAGACACTTACGGTTGTCACAACTGTATGGAGGTTGCTGCTGGCATCCAGGGCCTGGAGGCCAGGCCTGCTGTTAACCATCTTGCAATATTCAGGATGGCCCCATCATCAAGAATGATTTAGCCCAAAATGTCAACAGTGTTAAGGGTGAGAAATGCTGGTTTAGGGCATTTAGAAATCTCCCAACTCACTTTAAGAGACTAACAGAGCCTATTTTGCAGGGATGTTTCTGAAGGGAGTCCACAGTAGGCATTTTCTGCTGGCATAGACTTGGCTTCTTCTAATCTTCAGTATTAACAGTCTCCAAAAAGGCAGGAATCACGGGACAGAGATACATTAGAAAAAGGCTGGGGGCAGAGAGTGCTTTGTAAATATTAACCCAGCTGTGGAGGCCACATGTATCTTTGAGTTATGACCTGATAAGGGTTTTGAGAGCTTGCCAACTTCATGTTCAAGAAAAACACAGAAAAAATTGAGCTGATGATATCCCTGATGCAATTTCCCTTTAAGCACAGCCTCATAAATACCAACTATAGAGTCCAACTCAACTTATTGGAAATTTCCCAAAAACCTTGGAAAATAGACAAGTGCAGGTGGTAAGATATTTACTGAAATGAACTGTCTGTGAATGAAAAATATGTGAGCAAAATAGATATTTTATCTGTCATTTTATTCACAGAAAGAGATCCATTAAGTTTCTCCATTTCATTCTGCTCCTGTTTGGTGAAAGCACTTTAAACTAGATCTTCATTTTCCCTTTAAAAAACTCAGTATGGAAAACAGGGGACTTGACACCCCCCCTCCCCCTCCACTATGCTGCCAAGAAAACAAAAAAAGAAAAATAAATTTTTTAAAGCTTGGAAGAAACTTCTGAAAATATACAACATGACTTATGACTGAATCTCTATCTTGTATGTAGAATGGGAAAAAAGAGGGAAACTGATGTTTAAATAGAATTTTAAGGTCCTTTTGACCCTGTCCAGGCAAGTAGAGTTGATCACTAAAAATCCATATTCTTATTAAGCCAGAAAGTCCTGCAATGACTTAGTATTAAATAATAATCTATAAATACTTACTGAACAACTTTTATCTGCAAACTGCTCTGCCTAAGCTAAAAGAGATTTCTTAAAATGAGTAAATCATGGCATCTGACCTCAAAGAACTTCACCCTATTTTTGAAGAAGCATTTACACATAGATAGTTAGATTACAATATTATTAATTACATTTTCTATCTTAGTGCAATTAAATTACCTTTTTCAGCAAAAGAAATGAATTGCTTAAAATATGTACACACAACTTTCAGAGTGAAACAGTTAAAGCCTTCCCACTCAATGTTTGATTTTTGAGATCTTGCACAGGCAATTTTGGGGTTGGGAGCGTTACTGAGTGAGCAATAAAATACATAGAACTCTACTCATTGAGTGGCAGTTGTTAATTTCCCGGGGGCTGGCATCCACTTTTCAGCTGCCTCATGCTTCTTAATTACTCCACATTCGGTCATTCATAAATATGTACTGGGTTCTTACTGTAAGGGAGGCATGGTCCCAGAAGCTAGAATTATTCTGGAGCTGGCTTGCAGTGCCAAGCAAGAGTGAATTTGTGCATCTCTTTCCAAGCCTGCATCTTGTGACATCATATTGGTGACTTGAAATTGGACATGGTTGAAGTCTTTACACCACAGAAACCAGTCATGGCTTTTTTGTTTCTCTTTTCTAGAGAGTTGCTTGTTAAATGTTTACCAGCACACCACTGGGTATGCTGAGAACTAAATAAAGTTCCTGTTTCTATGAAACATATATTGTAAAGGGTCACACAGATAAATAAATAAAAATGTTATAAACTATCAGGAAATGCTAAGTGCTATGAATAAAGATAAAACAGAGTAAAGGATTAGGAAGTCGTGTGAGGTAGATAGAGGCCTCTATTTGGTGGTTGGTGAAGGCCTCTCAAAGAAGGAGGCATTTGAGATGAAAGGGGTGAGGACCTGAAACACGTTCTGTAGATATGTATGTTTCCCAGGTCGTTTGCTGACATCAGGGTGGAATCATGATTGAAAAGTAATCCAGCGAGGCTCCTGAATCAAGAAGTAGCACACATATTTTGCAATTACTCACCAACTTAGTAAACTGATCTTTGAGATCAGTCACCTGCTGCTGTTGGGTGAAGTCTAGTCAGGAAAAATGATACCGGACTTGGCAAGGTGAAACAACTTCACTGAGGCTGACCAAGACCCAGTCTGCAAGGGCCTTATAAAAACCATCCAGTTTACAAAGGGGTTCTCCATTCCTTCCCTTTTCCATCATCCTGGCAGTGTCCAATTCTCTGTTCTCTCCTGGGGAGGGCATAGGTTGACTCCTTTTTGACTTTGGTCATGGTCAATCTGCAAAGCCTCCCGAGACCTTCCACTGCTGGTCCTTCAAATATATATATATATATTTTCTTTCTCTTAAAGTCCAATTTTACAGATGAGGGAACCGAATGAAGTTGTCAAGCAAATTATTCAAACTTCAAGTTCATAAGTGGAAGAACTGGAACTTGAACTTGATGTGTGCCTAAGAACAAGTCAGCAAACAGTATCTGCACTTTCACTTGATTGACTCGGTAGCCAAATTTCTGAAAAGCAGCAGGTGATTTGCAAATGTTTACATCACAGTGCTTTTTAAAGAAATCATTTTAACCCAAATGTGAGATAAATCCTTTCTTGCCCCATAAATTGTTTTAAAACTTCTGATTGTAATGGACATCCAAGGCTTCCCCCAATATTTTGATTAATTTTCCAGATATTCATATTTTGGAACCTTTTCTGTATTTTGAGATCCTGGTTCCTCAGCCGTAACTTCTTCCCTGGCTAAGAGAAGTTTGTAGGAGTTGAGCTAAACACAGTCAAGAAAGGCTTATGAGAGAATGCATGATATGATCTGATTCATGGAAATACTACAAATCCCAGTAAAAATGGCTATTATTTTTAAGTGTTTCCTATGCAGCTTATGTACAAGGAAAGGTATATAGATGTTAGTGTAGTAAATACAACTCTGTAGGGTAAATGTTCTAAATCCATTTCACAGTTGAGGACATTGATGTTTAGAAAGGTAGTGTGTCAACCAACAGGTCAAATATCCAGTGTACTGTACACGTGGGATTCAAACCCAGATCTCTGCTTCCAAAATTTGTGTTGTTTCTAAGCTGTGCACCAATACTTCTCACAAAAACAGGATTTTGAGCTTTGAATAGTCACATGAGTTGACCTTGAATATTAACACTTTGCTTTTGTCTTCCTCATTGCTTTTCTTCACAGTTTGAATGAAAGCTTTCAGGCTGGAATATACTGAGATATTTGACACTTGGCCTTATTGTAACTTTCTGTTTCAAACTGTGTGGCTTCTGACTATCCGCCTGCATTGGTTAGGGGAGGCTACTTCCAAATTTGGCAAAACATGCCTGACTCCCTATGGTTTGCTACAAGGGACTACGTCTATCCAGAACAAAGCAAGAGGTAAAGTTACCAAGAAAGCCATTGAGGCAGGTGGGAAGAACAGTGCTAAATTTAGAAGAAGCTTGATGAAGATACTTTACCTGTACTATAATCAAATTCTTTATTTTTTTATTATTATTTTTTTAATAATCAAGTTCTTATTTCTCAATCTTATTAATAAGAATCTTAAAATAAAACCTTGGCCAGGAGTGGTGGCTCACGCCTGTAATCCCAGCACTTTGGGACGCCTGTGGTGGGCACATGACCTGAGGTCAGGAGCTCAAGACCAGCCTAGACAACAGGGTGAAATCCCCTCTCTACTAAAAGTATAAAAATTAGCTGGGCACGGTGGCGGGCACCTATGATCCTAGCTACTCAGGAGACTGAGGCAGGAGAATTGCTTGAACCTGGGAGGCGGAGGTTGCAGTGAGTTGAGATCATGCCACTGCACTCCAGCCTGGGCAACAGAGCGAGGCTTCACCTGAAAACAAAACAAAACAAAACAAAGCAAAAAAACAAAAAACTTTCCAATGCTATGAGGACATGGAAAATTTAGAAACATAACAGCTTTTTACTCTACCAGACTGGTCACTCTTACCAACAAGAGAATGAGGTTAATTTGATATATTCTATTCTCCTTGACCCTGTGCTGGCTTCCAGTGGTCACTGGTTTTATTTTTTATAGTTGGTCAGCATCACTGCCTATGTTTTTATAATGTAGTGGTGATGTGATATGGTTTGGCTATCCCCATCCAAATCTCATCTTGAATTGTAGCTCCCATAATTTCGAAATTTTGACTTGCTGTGAGAGGGAGGGAGGTAATTGAATTATGAGAGTGGGTCTTTCCCATGCTGTTCTTGTGCTAGTGAATAAACCTCAAGAGAGCTGATGGTTTTTTATAAAGGTGAGTTCCTCTACACACGTTCTCTTGCCTGCCACCATGTAAGATGTCCCTTTGCTCTTCCTTCATCTTCTACCATGATTGTAAGATCTCCCCAGCCATGTGGAACTGAGTCCATTAAACCTTTCCTTTATAAATTACCCAGTCTCAGATATGTATTTATTATCTGAATGAGAACAAAATAATTCAGGATGTAAGTTAGAATCACTACTCTGTAGTCTCGAAATTGACACTGTCCAATATGGTAGCCACTAGCCACATGTGGCCATTTAAATTCAATGAAAAATAAATAAAATTTAAAAATGAGTACCTAGTCACACTGGCCACATTTCAAGTACTCATTTTGTGCATGTGGCCAGCGGCCATCATATTGGATCACACAGACGCAGTAACATTTCCACTTTACAAAAAGTTCTATTGAACAGCGCTATTCCAGAGTGCAACTTTACTTTCAGTTTTTTTGTTGTGTTTTGTTTTGTTTTGTTTTGTTTTGAGATGGAGTTTCACTCTTGTTACCCAGGCTGGAGTGTGGAGTGCAATGGCGCGATCTCGGCTCACCGCAACCTCCGCCTCCTGGGTTCAGGCAATTCTCCTGTCTCAGCCTCCCGAGTAGCTGGGATTACAGGCACGTGCCACCATGCCCAGTTAATTTTTTGTATTTTTAGTAGAGACAGGGTGTCACCATGTTGACCAGGATGGTCTCGATCTCTTGACCTGGTGATCCACCCACCTCGGCCTCCCAAAGTGCTGGGATTACAGGCTTGAGCCACCGCGCCCAGCCAGTTTTTTTTTTAAAAAAATGTTTAACCAACCCTAAGTTTCTGACATCTTCAGCTTTCCCTAAAATTTCTCAAATATGTATAGTGAGGGATGAAGGGAGGGAGTACCTCACAGAAGTTAAGATTGTGGGCTTTGATGTCAGACCTGCGTTTAAGCTCTGGCTCTGCTGTCTGTTTTCTGTTTGACCTTAGTTGTATCTCTTAACCCATCTAAGTTTCACTGTGTGAAGCTTTAAGAGAGAAATAATAGTAGTACTTGCCTCACAGGGCTGTTGGGGAGATTAAATGAAATACTGTACACAAAGTGTTCAATCGCAGTTGAGTGCTCCATAACATATTACCATTTGTGCTACTGCCAATCATTTTAATTCACTAGCATGGCAAAAATGAGAATGCCCAGCCTATAGTCCATAGCCTCCTCTCCTTTCCCATTTCTTTGCAGTAAGGCTGGTGATGTGACGAGTGCTCTTTGAGGGATGTAACATATGTCACTTCTGGACTGAGGAAGGCAAAGTCCCATGTCATCTTCCACGTTCTTTCATTTTCTCTGACAGCCACGGATAAGGGCCATGGGCTTGGCTGCCAGTCACAAGGGATAGAGTAACTTGGATCACCAAGTCATGGCATAGGGTTGCTCTGTAAAGTTGTTTGACCTTCAGAGGATTTTGTGTGACCATAAACTTTATAAACTAAGTCACTGAGATTTGGAGATGGTCCATATCTATATCGGAAGGATTGAATTCACCAGAGGCAATTAGGTCATCTCTGATCATAGTTCATCTATCTAGACCTCCTCAGCTAAACCTATTGAGGCTGGGTAATATACGGTTATATTAATTGACGTGCTTTGTATTCTTGGGCTTGCCTTTTCGTCTTCATTCATAGTAAGCCAGGAGTTCATTGTTCCTTAGTGAAGCGTCAAAAGAGCAAAAATGTGGAGAATATGCGTTTTTGTGTTTCAAAATTCTGGACACGTGAGTATTTGAAAACCTCAATGAGAGAGCATAAAGTTTATGTCATAACTGATTTATTGAGAATAATGGATGAAGAGCCGGGTTTTCTCATTGCCCAGCTAGTTTTAGTCTCCAGACTTGTGATGTGGACCAGAAGGGAGCAGCAAAAGTATTGCTTAGGATCCTCCGAAAGAGGCCTGAGCTCCAGTTCTGCCTAGAATCTGAATGACAACCAAGTTACGTAAGCTCTCTGGGTTTCAGATACCTTAGCTGTAGAACTGAGAATGAAAACATGTCATAAAATTCTTCAGGTGCTAGATGATGACAGTGTAGACCAGCTCTGTAAGATATAACTTTTGTTGATGGTAGAAATATTCTGTATCTGCACATCCACTCACCATATGTGCCCATTGGGCACTTGAAGTGTGGCTAGTACAACTAAGGAACTGAATTTTTAATTTTAGTGAATTTTGATTCATGTAAATGGCCACATGTAGCTAGTAGCTAACGTCTTAGACTGCACAGGTCTAGACTAAATTCCGCCCCATCCCCCTGAGTTTGCTCTAAAAATGCCCCAGCTACTAGGCACATAACTGTGAATTGACTGAAGAAGCATGAATTGATGAGAATCGTTTCTTCCAGCCAGCACAGCAGCATAAAAGCTTGCTGTAAAAATTAATTTTTTGGCCAGGCATGGTGGCTCACGCCTGTAATTTCAGAACTTTGGGAGGCCAAGGTGGGCGGATCACAAGGTCAGGAGTTCATGACCAGCCTGTCCAATATGATGAAATCCTGTCTCTACTAAAAAATACAAAAATTAGCTGGGCGTGGTGGTGCATGCTTGCAGTCCCAGCTACTCGGAAGGCTGAAGCAGGAGAATTGCTTGAACCTAGGAGGTGGAGGTTGCAGTGAGCCATGATTGCACCATTGCACTCCGGCCTGGGCAACAGAGTGACACTCCATCTCAAAAAAAAAAAAAAAAAAAATTAATTTCTTATTGAAAAATAACATTTCTTTCACACTTGGTTTGGGAATCCTCTCTAGTGCCTTAAAATAGAGACCTATTTTCTGAGAATAATTGAGAGCCCAAATGAATTAAAGTGCTGGCTTTATGCCTCTGCATCCGGCTTTTATTGGTAACTTTCACACTAGCCAGGAAATCTGTTTGTAAGGCTAAGCGACTGGTTGTTATAGAGGGCTCAAGCCTCATGATAACATGTGGCCCCATCAGCCCCTAAGTACTGGCATGTAGCCACTTGCTCACACCCACCACCAGATGCCCAAAGAAGCTCCAACTCTTTGATTTAATTGTTATCCTCCTCTTTCTGCATTTTAATCTTCCTTACATTGGCTCACTCCCTTAGACAGATCTGAGGCAGAGAATAATTGTCCACCATGAGTCACTCTTACCGGAAAAGGAGAAAGATAAAGTAACAAAGAGAGAGAAGGAGAGGCACATGTGTTTATGTTTCTCGGTTCTCCATGGTTTGATTAAAATGGTACATGGAACAGAAAGAAAACGTTGCTGTACTAGCTGTCATCGCTAAGTGCGTCCCTCCGTCTCTTGGTAACAGGGCACACTAAAGCAGGAGGGCTAATGGCCTCCTCCCTCCCAAGCCTGGAATTCCCTATGACCTGGGACTTGGCAAGCCCTTCCCCTTTAATCAGTCACAGTGTTCCTGAGACTCCTCCTCTTCCAGGAAGACCTCCCCAGGCAAAGGAGAAAAGCAATAGCAGCCAATTGCCCTTTGCAATCCATCATCCACCCTGACCCTTCCTCCCATCCGGTTTGTGTTTGTGGTAGATAATAGCTATTAATTCACTTATCTACCAAATAAATTAGACCTTTGTATTTGTCTCCATCTTGAAAGCTCATAGAGAGAAGAAGAACATTCGCAAATTCTGTATAGCACTCTGTTAGACAAGTGGATTACATCTTCATTTTTCTTACTCCAACACTGCTGATGGATTATGTACATTTACCATGATGCACTCTGATTTTGATGCTTATTTCCCCAATACCCACATAAAAAGATAATGTGCAGCTGAATAAAGAAGGTAATTTTTAACATGTTATTTTAAAAGTGCATTATAACAAGTAAGGGAGACTCTGGGTTCTAGATCCTTTCCCTAGGATAACGCTAACTCCTTGCCTTTTTCTACCACTAATGAAAGTATATCAGTTTAACTGTGTTAAGTGTAAATTTGCCTCCACAAAGCTGAAGAGAAAGACAGAGATAGAGATAAGAGTAACAGTACCAAAAGCATAACCTGTAAACCTCTCACATCTCTAAAACTTAAAAACCACAAACACACTTATTTAGTATTTTAGTTGCATTAACACATTATTTGCAACAAATCTTATAACTGATTATGATGTGGTGGAATGTTTCAGAAAAAAACAAATAACTATAAATAAAGAAAGAAAATGAATAACTTCTTTTCATGTGGTGAGGTCTTCAGGCCTGAGGTGGCTTTTTATTACTCTTCCATCCCCATGAGCCTGGTAGAATCCATAGTGCAACATAACTACTTAATAAATGTTTATTGAACTGATAGGAACTCAACTAAAGTGTTCAACACTATTCAGGACTATTGTGTGAAACACGGTGCAGTGCATAGTTGCAAGAATGATGAGTACTGCTCTCATCCTAAAAATAAGGAAATGGAGGTGTAGAGAGATAAAGGCATTTGCCTTACGTTTTAAAATTTGAATTTAGTGAACTTGGGATCGATTCCAGCACTGAAACCCCCTAATCCATGTATTCCCACTATGCCACGCTAGCTCAATGAGGGCTTTGCACAGAGTGCGCATGCAAGTATTTCTGAGGCTTTCTGGTCCCTGATGCCACTTGGGTCTTCGGATGCTTTAAAGGAAGGAAAGATTGAAAGAAGGGTAATGATACCCTGCACATCTCCACCTGGAAGAGGCTCTTCGTTGACACCTGTTTTCGTCAAAACGGATTACGTATTTACCCAAGGGTTGCTGCCTTCTTTATAGACTCTAAGCCTCCAAAAATAAATATATTGACCTAGCAAAGTGCTTAATTTTACCTGAGTTACTTGCCCTTTTAATTTCCAAGACTTCTTTTATATTTTTAATAACCATTTTGATATGCTCAATGCCCTGAATGAAAATAGTTAATCAGGCAAACGAAGAAAGTAAAATGAGTTAAGGAGCAAAAGTGTGGATATCTGTGAATCCAGCTAATTTCATCACGATCGGTGGTGATTAAATGGGTGATATATTACTGCAGTGCAACTTATGTATGGTGTGCCTTTTTATCCCCTTCCCCCTCAAGTGTAAAGAGGTTTACTGAGGGAGTTGATTACAAAATCAATAATGCTTATTATTTTAAAAAATATACAGAAGTGAATGAAGTAGAAAGATAACATCTTCACCTACAAATTCCCTTCCCTAGCCCCTCTAGAAAAAATAACTTTGAGCAACTCATGTATATCCTTCTCAGCCTTTTTATTAATGTTTACTATAAGGATATGGAAATGACATTTTAACAGACCTGCTCTTTTTATTTAAAATTTCTCTTGAGTGTCTTACATACACCTTCTATATAGTATGTATAATATAGATTTATACATATGCAAGTGTGTATATATGTATATGTGTTTGTATGTGTGCATATATGCATATATGTTTATACACACATACACAGACACCTACTCACACCTACACATATACTGCATATACTTACAGGTATACACCCATTCCCAATTGATGAGCATATGTTTTTGTCTTAATTTTCTATGTTACAACCTCTGCTGCATTATTCATCCCGTACATATATCACTTTACAATTGTTTGATTACTCCTTTAGGAAAAGTTCCAGGGAGTGGAATTATAAAGCTGCATTTTAGTAATTTTAATATTTTAAAAATTAAACATCTACCTTTATGTGGCAGAGTAACGATAAACCATGCACCCTTGCTTAAAACATTTAAATCCTCATAAACTTTGTGAAAAAAAAAATCCGTTTCCAAATCAGAGATAATGTACAGAGAATGCCTAGCATAGTGCCTGGCATACGGGAAGCGCTCAAAAAATGTTAGTCATAAATACAAACAAACAATGTCAGAATGTGATGGGACCCCTTGTTTACTGCAAATTAACTCTGAGGGAGGATTTACTCAGACAGCTTGGCTCAACAGAAGCCATAAGATAAACTGGATCCCATCGATCACAGCCCCACCCCTGCCCAGGAGCTACCACTGCCTCTGTGTACCCATCCCCACTCCCAAACAGACATATCCATCACACACCATGCAGAGTTTATCTTCAGTGCCAGGGTGGCAGCAGCCATGGGCAGAGTCTCTGGATGAGAAGCCCTGAGTTGCACATCTGTGTATGTGGGGAGGGACTAGAAGCTTGGAATACATTTGTCTTGATTTTCCCAGCAATCATCAGGCAAATACTCCAAATGCAGCATTTAAGAAGTAAAGGCATCTCACACGTGCCATCCAAGGCTGTTCCTCAAGTGCTTTATACATTATTTCAGATCCAAGGAGTAGAATCAGCTCTTACCCCAGGCAAAATAGGAAGAAGATTTTCTCTATGAATCCTTCATCTCCTGCTTTTTTTTTTTTTTTCATCTTTGCTTCCAACGATACCACAGCACCTGCAGCCGAGACTCCAGATCGTTGTCCTTTGCTGACCCAAATATAACAGTCCTGTGTTCTGTTCGAATGGAGTTCTGGTGACGATCAGGCTAATCTGATAAAGTAACTCAAGATCAGGTCCCAAGAGCAGACCGCATTTTGATGAGTTTCCCCTTCCCAATTAAAAGATACTTGTTCTCAATTTCTTAAAAGAGGAAATAGCAGGCTCTGCAGCGGAGCTGGCAGAGGAGCAATATTTAGAATAAGAATACTTTTTTTGATATCCTAAAATCATACAGTCTATATGATGTCACAATCTGTCTTTGTGCCCAGTGGCCCTGGAAAGAGAGTGCTTTACATTCTAGGGGGGATTTAAATGTAGACTAAAAGGCCCCTGAATTGAAGCTTCTTGCTAATACTCCAGTTTCCTGTCGTAATTTTAGACACAATTTATCCCAAACTTTACCTGGCGTCAAGATACAAAATTAGTCTTAGTGACAAACTCAGGATAGACTCTCAAACAATAATAAGGGTCTTGATGATGGCAATAATCTCTGACCATTTTTGTGTCTGCCCCATTTCCCAATTTGAGACCTCTCTAATAGTAATATATAGTGGAGTAGGTAAAAGAATGGAAATCAGAAAACTAGAAGGAGATGTTGCCTCTATCCCATTTTCATTGGGGGATTCAGGCAAGTCATTCACATTTATTTGAACCCTCGTTTCCTCTTTCCCACTCTTGTTTCACCGATGGTATCTGGGAGTTGGTTCAAATGAAGAAAATCAATCTGAAAGTAGCTTGGTTAGTGTAAATTGGTTAAGAAGTGTTTGTTTATTCAGAATAGCAAAGACATGGAATCAACCTAAATGCCCATCAATGGCAGACTGGATAAAGAAAATGTGGTACATATACACCATGGAATACTATACAGCCATAAAAAGGAATGAGATAGTGTCTTTTGCAGGAACATAGATGGAGCTAGAGACCATTATCCTCAGAAAATTAATACAGGAACAGAAAACCAAATCCTACATATTCTCACTTACAAGTGGGAGCCAAATTATGAGAACTCATGAACACAAAGAAGAAAATAACAGACACTGGGTCTACTTGAGGGTGAAGGGTGAGAGAAAGAAGAGGAGCAGCAAAAATAACTATTGGGTATTGGGATTAATATCTGGGTGATGAAATAATCTGCACAACAAAGCCCCGTGACACGATTTTATCTATGTAACAAACCCTCACACATACCCTTGAACCTAAAATGAATGTTTTCAAAGAACAAGTGTTAGTTTTGTCATTTTCATTGTTACTATTATTATTACATCTTCAGTGAAACAAAGGCAAACACAAAACAGTAATTCATGCCAGTTCTTTGCCCTATTTCAAGAAAGCATTGGCAATGATACTGTGAGGAACCAGTGAGCTGCGCTATGCAGTGACAATGACATGAAGGAATCTGGTCAGGGCAGGCCAGTTCTTTCCTATGTCTTTAAGGAAACATTTATTGAAATCCTTAATATGTGCCAGGTGCTATAATGAATTATTTGCATGCATTACACCATTAAGCGCTCACATCAGCCTTATTAAGTAGATAAACACATTATCCCCATCTTACAGATGAGAACAGAGAGGTCCAGAGACGTGGAATACCTGGCCCTGGTTCCTAAGCAACTAAAACTGTTGTGGAAATTCCACGGAGCTGATGTATGCCTCCCGAACTGCACCGGGCTTGGTGCGATGTTACTACCATCATTTTTTCATAAGACCATGTAGAAGAGATAGTGGAAGCCTCTGTGCTCGGCACTGGTGCTGAGGCACATTGGTTCTTGATCCTTTCAGGATGTTTCTAGGATGAGAGATACGTATCTCACCTCTGTAGCACAGCTGGGAAGAATGCCTTATCCCGAGTGAAGGCACGAGCCTGTCTTACCTGGTTCTGCTTTCATTCCCAACTGCGTCCTCAAGAGCGCTCACACAGTCTCCTCCCATCCATCTTGTAGAATTGCAACTTTAAGCAGACCTGACACTACAGAAACAATAATTGGCAGGATATTCACAAGGAGCAAAAGATGGTCATTTCCTCAGGCACCAAAAAAGCATAACCTAGTTCTGAGGTTCCGGAAAATGATGGCTGGAATGACCCTGAAGTCTGCACCGCCGTAACAAAAATGCAGCCTCACTGCTCTTCTTCTGATAGCTATAATCCTCCACGTGAAAGCAGGCATAACTCTTAACTATTATTTTAGATGACATCCCCTTTTTAACTTTAAGCAGTGTTCTTTAAACATTTCTAAACTTTCCCAATTCCTCCCCAATACCATGCTATGAATTTGCTTGTCACTGTAAGCTGTACACAAAGAGAGACACATACAGCAAGCACAAAGATATCAGGAAGTGGTTTTCCTAGCAACAGTAATCATCTGAAAGATCCCAGAACACCCTTTCTATTCATACAGCAGTTCGTGTTTTGAATAGTGCTGACAGGTGAAGTGGATTCATGGTATTTAATACAAAAAATATTGCTGGGGATTGGTACTGCACAAAAGCTCAAATATCCATACTATTCACAAGCAACTGAATTCACTGTTTTTATATCTACCTAGATTATTTAGTGAGGCACAATTGCAAAAGTAAATCTTCACCTGCTCACCGAATGACTAATCCGGGGTGTATTATGGAAAGCCTGATTCCCTAGACCTCATTCAGGCAACTGGGACACAGCTCTAAATGAAGTCCAGCTTGCTCCATGCAAGACAGTCTTGTGGGTAGTTCTGAATGATAAAGAGACATCCGCCTCTCCAGTTCCCTCAGCAGATGTGTCCAGTTTAAAATAAAAATGAGTCAATGCTGTTGACAAAATCATCCACCCCCAAGGAACTCTATCTGGTTATTGCTTTGACTCTAACAGAAACACTCTCAAATCACTCCTCCCATCTTCTCTTCAGCCATATCCAAAGCAAAGTTGTCCCTGAAGGTAAAACAAAAGAGAACAGAGAGTAAAACAGCAAAAAACTAGAGTTCCCTCAGACAGACAGAAATTGAAAGAGAGAAAGAGAGAGACAGAGAGAAAGAGGGAGGGGGGAGGGAGAAAAGAAAGGAAAGAGAGAGAAAGTCCTAGGATGCAAAGGAGACTATTGGAGAATGCGTGGAGCTTAATTCTATAAAGAGAGAGTGTATGTTTAAGTCACACAGGCTTAGAATCCATGTGAAACTCATTAAGGTTTTTATTATTACCATTATTCTCTTCGTTATTTAAAAAGCACATACTATGTACAAACCTACTATGCATAGAAACCTGTGCCTCACACTGGGAGTAAGAGATGTCTCATTTTGGGGCTTGCAAGTTAGCTAATGAGATGGGATAATGAGACAAAGTTGTAAGTAGCAACTGATGTCTGCAAATACTAAGTTTCACTCTTTAGCAGTATATGGCTGCCTACATGTTGATATGGAGAGAGGGTAGTGACTATAACACAGGGTAGATAAGTGGAGGCTTTTGAAGATTTGAATTGTAGCTCTGTGGTTGAGAGCAAATTTGTGAAATATGGCAGGACTGTTGGACAGATTAATCATGACAATGCCCTCAACACAGCAAAAGCACTTCAGGGTAGCAACAATTCACAGAGTGTGCCAATCAAAGACATGCTGCTTGAAACGACAGTGGTCTACCATTTCATAGCCCTAAAATTAACAAAATTTAGAAGTCTGATAATATCAAACATTATCAGAGGATGTGGAATTCTATATTGCTACCAGGAAGGTAAAAGGTACAAGCATGTTAGGGATGTATCTGATGCCGCTTAAGATGCATGTACTCATTCCAGGAGCCGGAAGTTCCACTCTAGGGTATATTCATTAGTGAGATTCTCATAAGTATAACCGAGGAGATGTCTATGAAAATGAATATGCTCTGCTTACAGTACTGAGAGATCAGAAAAAACCTAAATGCTTATCCATAGGAAAACAGATAAACAAATAGTGGTATATTCATATAGCGATTAGAATGAGGGAACAAGGCTTGAATTTATCAATATAGCTAAATCTTCAAAACATAAAGTTGATCACTCAAAGCACATTGGGCAGATGGATATGAATGATGTGATGCCATGTATAAAATGTTTAATATGGACAAAACAAACCCCTGCTTTGTCGGGTACACGCAAAACATTTTGTGGTAATTTTAAAAAATAGAATATTAGCAGACTTAGCTTAAAGAACGGGGAACATTGATAAAGTCTGACCCATAGTCCATTGATTTACTAGTATTGATAGTATTCAAAACTCTTGGGGGTAGTGCATGAAAACTCTTCTTTTAATGGCTATTCGAAAATATTTTTTAATATGTGACAGAAAGAGGTTGTTTTAACAGTAACATAGTATGTCAAAAATCAAATACTTAATACTCAGATGTAGTAACAAAAGAGTGATTTTCAATTGGGGAACACTGGGTATTACAAGCAACCCTTCGTTCAAAGCAACTGCTTTGATTTCAAGTGTATTTCAGAGAATTTCCCGTTTTCTACCACTCCACCTTCCAACAAGGTACATGTCAAATAAATCCATGAACATACAGAAGAAATGTAAGTCACAGTCACCATCGTCCATCCCTCTGGCAAACTCAACAAAGTCAAGAGGTGCAAACAGTTAGAGGCTCCCGTGATGTTTCTTATTCCAGGCACTCAGGCTGAGAGCTTCTTGGGGCTGCTGAATCTGTGCTTTTTCTTGCTAGATGGGATAAATCCATGTGAATGTGCTGCCTTTCAGATTCTTTTAAAAATTGTTCACACTCCAAAGGCCACGTGTGTCCCTTGTTTCTCAGTGACTGATCAAAAGAGAGTTACATTTTAAGATTTATGAAATGTATATCATTGTTCATGCTGATGGAGTTTGTCTTAGAGCCAATCCTCGAATGGGTGATTACATCAACAGTGACCCATAGGCCCACCAAGAGGGGACTGGAAGAGAATGAAAGGCAAAAAGAACAGGTCAAAGAGGAGCCAGGGGTCCCCCGTGACATCAGAGTCACAGCACAGCACCTTGGATGAAAAAAGGAGAAAATAACATTCCGCTCAATTTTCTAAAATTCCATGGCGTACAAAATTGTTTCCTACTCCCTATATTAATAAGCACTAATTCAGAGAGATACAGAGTGAGAAATTAAACATATCCCTTTCCCTTAAAAGTCTTACAATCAAAAATGTATGAGGGAGAAGAAGGCATATAATTAAATTGACAGTTTCAGAAAGTACTATTGCAGAAGGAAGTATTTCATAAAATGTGTTCACAGGAGGGACAGCCAACTCAGTGGGGTGATAGAAGATAAACATGGAAGACTATCTTAAGGAGATAAAAACTGACCTGAATTTTAAAGTTTTAAAGCATGTGGACTTTTTAAAGTAAAAGCCCACTCGGCCAAGCAGACAATGGAGTCCCTTTGTTCCTTCCATTTTCTCCTTCAACAGCTATTTATTATTTATTATGTCCTAAGTATTGAGGATATACTAGTAACCAAAATTAGGCATGGCTCTGTCCTTCAGAGCTCATGATACAGTGGGGAATTGAAACACAAATCTGAACTCTCTAATCTAAAGTACACGAAATTTAGCAAGGGACAGGGAATCTGTGAATTTGGATTAAAAACAAATGATGTTTATATTTTCAGAAACCTTTAATATTTAGCATTTCCTCCCACTGCGAATTTAGGCAACAAATCCAGTAGAATTAGCAATATCTGTGACTTTGCTCATGAATATAAATTCTAGATTCTTACATCCCATTGCAATTGCTGAAGATGCCTTAAAATATCACTTGTGCTCATCACCACTTCAAAATTACACCAGTTATTAGACTTTCCACTAGATCTTGTTATTTAATATAGTAATAAAGAAACACAGTTATTACTGTGCTACACTTTAAAAATATTTTGATAACCAATTATATTGAAATCTAAGTTTCTTTGTAATCCTATGTATTTTATATTACACATTTGATAACATTATTCTGGCCTTCCTGGACTGCCATAGGGAGGCATGGAACAAACTTGTTAAGAATCCCTGCACTGATTAAATAACTGAAACTGATAAAAATTACAATTTTGACAATTGCCGTAGAAAGGAAGTACACAATGCAATGAGCAATAATGAGGGAAGCAAGGAAGGTGGCCTGGGGTTATGGCAGAGGTGTGAATTTTAACACAGGGAGCATGAAAGAACATTCCAGAAAAAGGAACCAACATGTGCAAATATGCCTTGAAAAGGGCAATGCTGTAGGAAGCCAGGAATGCTGAGACAGGGCTGAAAGTCAAGGGATCCCGGGAGAGGGGTGATGAGGGTCATGAAATGAGGCTGGAGTGGGGGACAGAGATCTGGCAGTGTAGAAGCAGAGAGCAGGTGCATAAGGCATGGAAAAAGAAAATGAGACAGTGCATTCAGAGACTGCACGTGGTCAAGTTTGGCTAAAGGTCAGATGCTGTGCCAGAAAGAAAGGTGAGGTTGCACAGGTTGCAGGGCTCAGAGAACAGCAAATATTGAGGGCTGTAATAACAACTTAGACTTTATTTTGAGGGTACTAGGAGCCATTGAACAATGGATTGACCTGCCCTCAGAGACCCCACACTTGGTGAGCTGGTGTATCAATAACACACACACACACACACACACACACACACACACACACACACACTGAATCAGTGACATCTTTCCTAGGGGAAATACATAGGTTCCTATAAGCCTCTGGTCACATTTTTGCCAACTGACGAATACATGATCTTGTATGATGTGTGTTTCTGTTCAAAGACATCTTCATTACTACATATTCTTGATTCATTGACATTGAACTTACAACCAACGGCACTATCACTCATACCTGAACAAACTTACCTGACATACCTATTTCCCCTGCAAGGCACATCACAGCCTTCTTGTGCTTACAGCATTAGACAGTACTTTTTAGCACTACTCTTAGGGTCCATTTTAAACAGCAAAATCACAAACAAAAAGCATAAAAATGTGAAAAACATGGCACTGAACAGACCACAAAAAGGACTCCTGTTAAGAGTCTAAGAACTGAAACAAGAAGGCAGAGGAGTGCTTTCTTTCAATCTCAGCCTGGAACATGAGAGTCAAGAGACTGAAATCTTTTTCCTCTCTGTGCTTGTTTGCAAATGACTGTGAAAGCTCTGTGAGTATTGACCTTGGGGTGACAAATAACTTTTAGTGAGTAGAATTAGCAAATATGGAATCCATGAATAATGAGGATTGACTAAATAGCATTGCAAAGGCTCAAAGCCCAAAATCCATAAGGCAGCAGCAGGTTGAACACTGCTAGGCAGGAGCTCATGCTACCGTGATGGACAGAATTTCTCTTTCCTTGGGGAAACCTCAGTTTTGTTCTTAAGAACTTTCCACTGCTTGGAGGAGGCCCATCCACGTTATGAAACATAAACTCTTCTACTTAAAGTCAACTGATTGGAGAGGTGGAAGACATTACTGTAAGGCTGGTTACCTCGCCGAGAGTTCGGACACACCCATCTCCCTCCCCATTTGAAAATTAGAATATGTCAATCATCTCGCCCCACCTTGGAAATCCCCTCTACACTAAGATGCCAATCATCTAGCTCCGCCTTGGAAATACCCTCTGCACTCGGCACCTAAGCCCTCCCTTGGAAATCCCCTCTGCACTCAGCACTTAGCCTGCTCACAGGAAGTCCCACCTCCCACTCACAGGAAGTCCCACCTCCCTACCAATAGCAGCTCTCGCTGTCCACATCCTGTCTCCCCAAACCCAATCAAACGCCTTCACACCCTATAAAACCCCACTCCTGAGCGGAAGCTGCACGACTTCCCTGGCCCTTCTTCCCAGGACCACGGAACCTCACCTGGGAGCTAAAATAAATCAGAATTGGCATCTAATTTCTTGTGCTGGCCTCGGCGCTTATCTTCAGAGAATAAACTTTGCAATTACAAAATACCTCCATAGCAACACTAGCCTAGTGTTGGATTGAATAACTGAGTACTATAGCCTAGCCAAGTTGACATATAAAACTAACCATCAATTATGGCATTGGAAGGAAGGAGAAACACAAGAAGTAGACCCTATAAACTGTTCAGGTGGAAAACGCTGCTGGTTGGATCCTGCTTTTAAGAAATTTTGGAAACTTTTTGTTTACCTCTTAGCATTTTAAAGTGCTCTACACATCCAACTCTTGGTCCTTGCTCTCCAGAGCCATCTGTCCCTCCATCCAGTCCTGTCCCTCTAAGGCAGAAGACGACACTACATTTTGAGAAAACATCCTACTACACTTGTAGCATATGTCCCGTTGCCATCTCAAGCAGTTCCTTCAATATCATTCCATTTTCCATAAGATGTATACTACAACATCACGGGGGAATATTTTAATGGCAAGAAAATATTTGACTTAGAGTAGCTTAAATGATAGTTGTTTATGTTTTTGTTTTAAATCTTCATCCTTAAAAAATACTCTGCAGATATGTGGTTGTTGGGTTGGTTTAGAGAAGGGGTCAGCAAACTATGGCCGGTGGACCAAATCTACACTGCAGCCTCCATCTCTCTTTTTTTTTTTCTACATCCCCCAAATTCAGCAGCAGCAGCAGCAGCAGCAATAGAGACCATGGGTCTCCATAAAGCCTAAAGTATTTACTACCTGGGCTGCTCACAACACAAGCCTGTTGACCTCTAGTTCGGAGATTCAACCCTGTCCTCCAGGTCTCAGCCTCCATCTTGCTGCTCTCCTGGGGCTACCAGCATCGTTTTCCCTCATGGATGCCCCAGGTCCAAGAATCCCTTCTACATACACCTGTCACAAGAGGAAGTGGAACTTCTGCACTCATCTCCCTGATGGATGATCTTTCCCAGAAGGCCCCAGCTGGCATTCCTACCTTCCATTGGATGAAGTACAGTCACATGGGCTACCTGCAGAGGAGGCTGGGAAGGGGCATGGCTTATGTCTTCAGACTCTTCCCTGCGGGGGAGCCTCTTCTCATCATGGGCTGGGATTGGCTGCTGGGCCAACAACCTTCAGAATTAATTCGCCAAGAATGCTCCACCTCCCCAGGGCTACTTATAACAGTATCAACCTTGTAAGGCATAAGGACAGGGATCCTTTGTGGTTGGAGGCTGGTTGGTGCTATAGTCCTAACCTCTCTTTTGCAGATTCAGAAGAAAGAACTTTCATCAAATGACTAACTTGGCTTCAAATCTAAGCTCTTAAGATTATTTTATGTCTTGATCTGCATAGTGGTGCATAGTGGTTACCCAGGCATGAACATATGTAAAAATTCATTATGCTATATGCCTCAAGTTCTGTTCAGTTTACTGTATGTTGGTGATATCTTAATAAAAGACGAAAAGATAAAATTGCCAAAGGGAAAGGCCTTTCAACCCTCCTTTAGATATCTAAATATACAGAGAGATGAACATACACATTTATATATTCACACAGACAGACATGTGTCTTACATCCACATATGTACATATCTTACATCCTACATCCTATATATATGTGCATGTACACACACACAGACAGCAATCATAGCTAGCATATGTTGAGCTCTATTAGGTCACCTGATATATTGTGGGGGGTCAAAGCAGGAACACTGGGGACTTTCTCAAGCAATCAGGTTACACAAGAGCTCTTGCTTTCATCTCGTATCCACCTCTTGCCAGCATGCTTCCTGTCTCTCCTGGATTTGCTTGGTCCTAGATAAGACGTAGTTACTCCCACCACAGAAAATACGGGGCCAGAGAAAAGGAAACGCCCATTTCTTTGTGACATCTTCTTTTAATAATGAGTAGAGCTAAATAATTTAAAATCCCTACAATGGTGACTTTTTTTTCCTTGCTTTTCTTCTCGGAACACAAGGGGCTAATTAAAAGTGGGAAAGTTCTTGTTTGATCAGAAATTCTCGTGTTTTGGAAAAAGAGAAACTCTAATATTCAGAAAGAGCTTTAATTGGCTTTGGAGTCACTAAATTCCTTTCCTTATTTAGGACAGTACGAATGAGCTTTTCTCTCTGGATCACAACGGTATGGTAATCGGACCAGAGGAACCAGGGCTCCCAGCCAGGGGAATCAGGTTTTCAGCTGAAAGATGGTCTTTTGATTTGAATCTACGGCATTATCTTTTAACCTAACTCTGTGTGATTCCTCTTTGAGAACCTCTCATAAGTTCTGGTCTTTTGGCTGACTTCTCTCCATAAATGACTCTATTACTGGAGCCGTAAGCTTGTTTATTGAGGAAGCTGTGTGTGGTGGTCCCTAATGGAGCATGTCAGCATAAAAGCCCCATTATACTGAGGCAGGCCTAGGTCCATACATTTCATGAAGCACTCTTTCCTGGATTTATTAGTATTAGTGCAGGAAAAGTGAGTGCTCTATGTAGCACAGCCTTTTGAAACCAATGTGCTCCTACCACCAGAAAAGGATGGAAAAAGAATTAATTCCCTGGGCTCATAGGTGCTCCTACCAAGAGGAATCACAAACTTCATCAAAAGATGAACAGTATTGGAAGTCAGTACAAATTAGCAAGAGAACATCTCTGTGGAAAATTTACAAATGTTCTTTCCATGGCAATGACCCTAAAAGCTGACATGTCTATTGGTTGGCAGACTGTTTTGGGTTCTCATCTGTTGATAGGTAGTATGATGAAGATGTTAAGTCAGAAGAAAGTTACAACCAAGTCAGTTTCGTATCAGAAATACTTTTTGTTTTATAAAATGCCTATTTATTGACTCTTGTCGGTTCTTGTTTAATAATTAAAATGGGGGCCCATTTATCCACTAACTGGGACATTCTTGTGTAAAGGTGTTTATTGATCTGGCATGAAGGTGTTTATTGATCTGTCATTGCAAAGAGCATACTCTTGCTGTCTTCCCTGCACGTCTTTCAAACGGTGGCTGGTATTGTCACCTAACAGTGAGACTGGTGGGAAATGTCAGCAATGGTGACTTTGGGGGACAGTTTCTCCGGGTAAGGAAGGCAAATTCTACAAAAAGAATGAAGCACAGCAGACAAAGTGAAGCACTGGTTTTTACAAGGTATTTGCACTGACCCTATTTATGTCTTTGGAATGTCTGTTTGATCACCTGCTGAATCTTTGGAACTATCTATGAATAATAGATGAGGGATTTGGGCTGTTTTAGGTTTGCGATGTCTTGATCTGTCTTAAAAAGAGCTTTGGTGCCTGTTACTTATTACCCATAGACACACTACACACTTCCCCGTCTTACCTAAAAAGTATCAGTATTTTTGCCATGTTGTTGCCCAATGCAAAGATTATAAAGCGGCACCTTGATAACTAAGATTTCTGGGTTAAGTATGAGAAGTACTAGGCTATAACTGCTGGTCGACAGTTAACTAAATAATTCAGAAAGATCTTATGGCTCCATAAAATGAATGACTGCAACTCCTGTGTCTATATCCTTCTGTTGATCATGAGGAGTGTATAAATAAGGACTAGGGTTTTATGTGATAAATATCTGCTGGATGTGGCTTAGGGATTTATTTTAAAGCTACTCAGTGTTTTAGGGCATGCAAAGAGAAGTAAAGCAAATGAGTCTGAAAAGAGATCTGAAACCAGAGACTAAAGTGCCAATGAGATTTTTGTTCCAGCTCTAACTTCTACCTCTCTCAGTGCATGTGCAGTAAAATGACCTACGCAAACTGAGCTTTACACGACTACCGTTTCTTTTTGGCCAATATCATTGACTCCCAACAGTTTAGAGAAAGGGGTCAATTATTTGTCTGCTTCAACAGTTCACAACCAGGTTTCAAAGAAAACAAGTTCTCAGGCCAAGTTTTGATACTTAGTAACAAGCCAACACAAAACAGGAATAGCCCCCTTTTTAAGTTTAAGGAAGACCTACCTCTCTCCTTGTAGTTACCCCAACAACATTTTGCATGAAGAGTCTTCTAGAAGCAAAGGGAATGATAGCACAGGGGGTGGCACACTTTTTCTGTAAAGAGGCAAATAGTAAATGTCTTAGGCTTTGCAGACCATGTGGGCTCTGTTACAACTACTCAACTCCATCTTAACCTCAACACAGCCATTGACAATACATACATGGATAAGCATTGGTCTGTTTCAGTAAATTTTTTTGCACAGAAATTAAAATTTTACGTAATGTTCACATGTCAAAAAATACAAATCTTTTGGTTTTTTTAAAGCTATTTCAGATATTTTTTAAATTCTTAGCTTTTGAACTGTGCAAAAAAGAAGATGTTGGGGTAGAATTGGCCCAGGGGCCGTAGTTTGCTGACCCCTTTTCTAGCAGCATATTTCTAATGACAGTGAGGTGACCGAGAATCTGCCAAAGCAGCATGTAGTCCCAAAACCTCTCACAAGTCATGCTTGGAACAATTTCATGATGAGATGATTCTATCATTTTTGCACAAGGTTCTAAAAAGGAATGTTGCATTATACCTTCTGCACACCACCATGAACGTACCAGAACATTCTTTGATCATACGAGGGCTTCCTAACATGCTGGAAACTCCCTCAACTTCCAGCCATTGTCCAAATCTCTTTTGATTGTCAGCCAGTATCCATTTTTTCCCACAGGTTATATAATCTCCTCCAAAAATGTGTCTCTTGCTATTTTGAGTCTTAAGCAATAAGCATTGCTTCAGTCATCTCAGTGTTTGATCTCGTATCCATTGGTGTGGTACCCATCGTCTAATGTCTTACCTTGTCTATTGTACTCAGGTTCTGAGAGACTTCCTCGGCAGAAATTCTTACGTTTGCTGAGTGTTAGCTTTTACCAGGGCTTCTAACTGATTATTTAAAATAGGGATGAGACTACATCTAGGCCCACTTTCGTGGTTTGGATACTCAGATCAAAAATTCTCAACCAACACAGAAGAGTCCTTTAGCTAAAAAGCTCTTCCCCAGATGTTTCTACCTGCCTTAGGTATTCTGTCTCCATGATGACATTCATATCAAAAGGATTCACCATTTCTGTGATGAAACACACAGAAATTATTTACCTCCATGAGAAAAAGAAATAATAATGGAAACAAATCAATTCTCAGAAAACTGAAAAGGACAATAACTTTACCAATTCCAAATAACACAGCTAGAAATAGAATTTGTGCCAATTTTATGAATCATAATATTTAACTGGTCAAATATTGGTGATTTCAACTGGTTCAAAGAAATTTGAAGTAAATTAGACATAACAGTCTCTGATTTTTTTGTTTCCTTACTGCAAGTTTGCCTTCTTCAGTTTCCCAAGTTTTAAATCATACAGTAGGGTTGCTGATGATCCCCAAGTTTTTACATTGTGAAGAGAGAGAGAGAAAGAAATGGTGATAATAAAAGATGGAGACAGAGTGACAGGGAAAAGCATAAACAGTGAAATTGACTATCTCCTTGGCCTAAACCTAGTTCCTGGAGAAGAGACTCTGACCAGCTCTTACCCTTTGACAAATCAATGTGGGTGGAGTAGGGATGGAGCCAAAGTCATCGCATAAAGAAACTCCCAAGAGTTCACTCTTGTGGATCAGAGCAAGGTTGTAACTGGGACAGCTACTATTGAAAGCACAACAGAGACGGTACAATAATTATCCTTCACAGATGTGTCCTGGAGCTTCTATGCCATGGCTGTACTATAGTTCCATATGAGCCCTGAGATAAAGGAGTAATATTCAAAACATTTAACATCAGGCATCATTCAGTCAGAACCAGCCCAGGTTATACACAGGTGGCTGAGCCATACCAGTGAATACCCTAGTAAGATAGTATGGGCTCCTTTAATAAATATGAATACCATTACCCCTTCTAGAATGAGTTATTCCATGGACCTGGGGAATGAGAGAGAATTAGAATACAGAGGTCTCTCTAATCATGAGTAAAAAGACAAGTAGCCAGAACTTTGCAATTCGTTGCTCTGATCTTTTGGTATGTGTTGCCTGGTGACTTGTGAACCTTCTGTGTTCATCAGGGGTTTTTGCCAAACTCTGGAAAAGAAAACGCATAAACAATCCCACAGTCAGAATATTGTCTTATGCGTTTGCTTTAAGAAGAAGTTTCCAACAATACCTTAGAGCTAAAAGCAAAGGTTCTCTGGACAGAAATTTCAGCATTGCTGAATGAATGACATTACTCGGTCTATTCTCTTCACAGCCTGAGGAAGGTGAGGAAGTCTGCCTGCAATGTCTGCTGCATCCATCTTAGTAGTAACCACGCCTGGAAATGATATCACTGCTTGAGCCCCCTTGCCCCTGCTTACAGAACAAGGACACCTTGCCACAACATGTCGAGCACATAGGATAGGCTACAGCCATTTTCCTGGATGAATCCTGGAATCTTTTCTCTCAAAATTTCTTGAGCTTTTGGGTCTTTTCTAGGTACCAGTTAACTCAATGATTTTTTACTGGTGGGAAAGTGGAGCAAAAGTTCTGGTAAGGGAAGGGACAGTGTTCAACTTTGCCTCTCACAGGGAAGAAGGGTGGAATAGGATGTCAGCTTCCTGGATCAGAAAAAAAGGTTGGGAACTACTGAATTAGCTGATTAACAGACAAATGTGTGCTATCATATTAAAGCACAATGAGGTGTTCTACTTTCATGACTTCCTCTAGGTCTGCAATAAATATTTATTAAACCAAATTGCATACAAGAAACTGGTCTGAAGCAGAGAAGACAGAGGCAAGGGAGGCACTGGGGACGGGAGCAACACACATGGGCTGCTTTCAAATATGCAAAGGGCATCAGACTGCAGAGAAGTTAGACCTTCCAAACAAACTAAATTACTCGATGGCTTCCAATTGTCTAAAGCAGGCATCCCCAAACTTTTTACACAGGGGGCCAGTTCACTGTCCCTCAGACCGTTGGAGGGCCGCCACATACTGTGCTCCTCTCACTGACCACCAATGAAAGAGGTGCCCCTTCCTGAAGTGCGGCGGGGGCCGGATAAATGGCCTCAGGGGGCCGCATGCAGCCCGCGGGCTGTAGTCTGGGGACTCCTGGTCTAAAGAATACAATCCAAAACTACCTTATGAGACCTATGAAATTCTACATATGGGATTCCTGAAATTGTCTGAATATTAGAATCACCCCAGGAGTGATTATATTCAGGGACCTGAAACCACCACATGCCAATCCTTGGAATGGGGTCCTGGGCATCTGAATTTTGTTACAAAGTGCAGATTGGGAGCCTCTGCAGCCAGATTCTCTCACTCCAGCTTACTTCTCCAGGCTCATTTCCTAGTACTTCCCTCTTTGTTAGAAGTTCTTCCTCCTTTGGCCTCCTTTCTGTCCCTGGGACATTCCAGGAACATCCCAGCTCCTGGGTTTTTGCTCTTTTAGGTTCCTGTGCTTGGAAGAGCCTTCTTTCTGATTAAAGCTGCCACATCAGATCAGAGTCATCTCTAAGTAAGGAGATGCCTGACCTTCTGGATTAGTTTCCTAGGCCTGCTGCAATGAAGTACCACAAACTGAATGGCTTAAGACAACAGAAATTTCTTGTTCCCCTGTTCTGGGGCCTAGAAGTCCACAATCAAGGTGCTGGCAGGGCCATGCTCCCTCTGAAGACTCTAGAGGAGCTTCTGCTTCATGCCTTTCCTTTAGCTTCTGGTGTTCCCAGCAATCCTGGGCCTCCCTTGGCTTGGAGATACTCACTCCAATCTCTGCCTCCATCAGCACGTGGCATTCCCTCTGGGTCTCTTCGTTGTCTTCCCTCTGTGCATAAGTCTGTTCTCTATATATATATTTATTTTTATTTTTATTTATTTATTTATGTATTTAGAGACAGGATCTTGCTTTGTCGCCCAGGCTGGAGTGCAGTGGTGCAATCTGGGCTCACTGCAACCTCCACCTTCTAAGCTCGAGCTCAGGTGATCCTCTCGCCTCAACCTCCCAAGTAGCTGGGACTACAGGCACCTGTCAACACATCTGGCTATTTTTTTTTCTTTTTCAAGACAGAGTCTCACTCTGTCACCCAGCCTGGAGTGCAGTGGCACAACCTTGGCTCACTGCAACCTCTGCCTCATGGGTTCAAGTGATTCTCTTGCCTCAGCCTCCCAAGTAGCTGGGATAACAGGCATCTGCCACCACACTCAGCTAATTTTTTTTTTTTTTTGTATTTTCAGTAGAGACAGGGTTTCACCATGTTGGCGAAGCTGATCTCAAACTCCTGACCTCAGGTGATATGCCTGCCTCAGCCTCCCATTATTATTATTATTACTTTGAGAAGGAGTCTTGCTCTGTGGCCAGGCTGGAATGCAGTGATGCCTTCCTGGCTCACTGCAGCCCCCGACTCCCAGGTTCAATTGATTCTTCTGCCTCAGCCTTCACAGTAGCTGAGATTACAAGCATGCACCACCATGCCCAACTAATTTTTTTTTTTTGTATTTTTAGTAGAGATGGGGTTTCACCATGTTAGCCAGAATTGTTTCAATCTCCTGACCTTGTGGTCCATCCGCCTTGGCTACCCAAAGTGCTGGGATTACAGGCGTGAGATACCACGCCTGACCAATCTCCCATTATCTTTTATAGAGGCGGGATTTCACCATGTTGGCCAGGCTGGTCTCAAACTTCTGATCTCAAGTGATTAGGCCACCTAGGCCTCAAAAGTGTTGGAATTACAGGCATGAGCCATCACACGCAGCCCATCTCTTCTTGTAAGGACACTGGTCATATCTGATAGGATCTGCCCTAATAATACCATTTTATCTTCATTACATCTACAATGGCCTTCTTTCCAAATAAGCCTACGTTCGCAGGTACTGGGGTTACACTTCAACATCTTTTTTTTGTTGGGGGGAGGCATAATTTTACCTGTAACACCCTACGTCTAAAGTAGCCCCACTCCACTCTTTCTGGTCATGATCATTTCACCTTATCTGAAGCAATATTGCTTATTTATGAGTTTAGTCATGTGTTGGCTGTCTTCCTCATTGAATGTAAGCCCCAGGAGAGCAAGAACCACTACGTCAATAATGCCCAAAATGATGCAGAATAAACACTTGTTTGAATGAATGAAACAAGCTACGATCAAACAATGAAAAGTAAAGGGTGGCAGATTTTAGTTTACCATGAGGACAACTTTTATATAAATAGAGCCCACTCAACATGACATAAGTTGCTTTTGTTTTTTGAGGCAGTAAGTCCCCCATTATGGCAGGAGTTGATACCAAAGTTGAGCAACATTTTAGAAGAGATAATAAAGAGTGGATTTGCATATCAGTTCACAAATAGATTTATGACTTCTAAGGGTCCTTTAAACCCAGAAATTCTATAATTCTATATCTGAGCAAAGCCTTTTAAGACATACTGTGTCTCAAAAGAATGACTCTAATGGTGAAAACGTCAGGCAGGCGTAAGCTTCCCGTTACAGGTTTCTGACAGGTGAAATCGTGTGACAGCCCTCAAATCACATTACATTTGTAACCTCCTTTATGTCTCATGAGTCTATTCTTAAGCTTAGCTTGAATTTCTTCTTATTTTATTTATTTATTATTATGTTTTTGTTGGCTCATTCTATCCAAAGGGGGGGGAAAGGAAAAATAAATAAATTTCAGTTTGGGATCCCTTTAATGTCTTAACTAAGCCTGTTACAGTGAGATTGTATTAAGTTGGTCCTGTCTTAAGAAAGGAACACCTTCTCTGTTGAAAGCTCTTGCTGCCAAGGGACTCATTGTTACCAGAGCAGTCAACTTTGATTTGTGTATCAATAATGTCGTGTCAGTAGCCAGAGGGTATGACAACAGGGCGTTCCAGATGCTTTTATTGGTGCTTTTGCTGGAGGATTATTTCAAATTAACTTCAGTCTCTTGGAAGACACTGAGCAGTAGTATGCTATTTCCCATTTGTAAACAAAATGGTGAATAATTATGGGAGAAACCAAGACAGGATGATTTCTAGGAAATGTCACATCTGCAGATCTTAATTTCCTCCAAGCACTGTTGCCCTGTTCTTCTTTTCCTGTTACTAGTATCCTCCCAGGAACAATACTGAATAGAACCTGCTTACAGGGCAATTGGTAGCTTCACAGCCACTGAACAAAATAACTGGAGACTCTTCTGCTGTCACTGTAACCACAAGAAGAGATTGGATGACTGCAGAAACTGCTGAAGGCTAAATAGAAAGGGACTTTTAAATGGTATTATAAAATTTTTTAAAATGTTTTGTATGTAAAAGTCATAGTTATTGTATAAAATCCAGAAAATACTACAAAGGAAAGGGATAAAAATCAAAATTATCTGTTATTCTATCACCCAAGATAAACCACTGCTTATCATTTTGGTATATCTAGTTTGAATTCCGTGTGTTTGTGTGTGTGTGTGTGTATGTGTGTGTGTGTGTGTGTGTGTGTATTTTACAGAAATGATATCATATATTATTACTTAATGATATACAACAGAGATTGGAAAGCCTTTTTTGTAAAGGTACTAGATAGAGATAGAGCAGATTTTCAGCTTTGCCGGCCATAAAGTCTCTGTTGCAACCACTCAACTCTGCAGCTATAGAACAAAACCAGCCGAAGACAATAAGAAATGAATGGGTGTAGCTGTGTTCCAACAAAACTATTTACGAAACTAAGTAATGGGCAGGATTTATTCCATAGCCATAGTTTGCTGTCTCCTGATTTAGGATGTTATTTTTTTTGCATGTCATTAATATTTTCCAACACCATTTTAAAAGATACTGTAGTATGCCATTGTATTGATGTACCATAATTTTTTAGCTACTTCATTACTGTTGAACTTTAAAGCTGTTTCAGTTTTCATTATTATAAAAAACACAATAATGAATACCTTTGTGGCTACATTTTTCAACGTATTGATTATTTTTAGTATACGTTAATTAAAATATCATTGGCAATTCTAAGGTATGTACAAATCTCCCATCAATTTCAATTTTTATTAATGTTATGTAGTTGTAGCATATTTGGCAATTGCCCTTCACATTTGGGCAATTCTTCCTTGATGGTTTTCTAGTGTTGACAATAAATGTCACTTGGGGTATTATTAGGGACCCTTACATTAGTCTTAGTAATTATTGTCATAGAAGGAGAGCTAAAACTGACACAGTGTTTCATATTTCTTTTGGGGTAATGAGTACTTTAAGAATCTGAGGAAAACAAAGACTATTCTCTGAAAGAAAATGCACACACCACCAAATTCTAGATAAAATTTCAGGGTGTTCAAAGAGCTCTAAGACAGTTTTCTTAAGTAAATACTTAGAAGTGGAGTTGCTAGATCACGTGCTAAGTATATATTTAACTTAAGAAATTATCAAAAATTCTTCAAAGTGGTACCATTTTAAGCTCCTAGCATTAAAGTTTGAAGTTCAAATTATTCCACATTCTCATCAGCCCTTGGTGCTGTCAGTCACTTTAATTGTAGCTATTCTAGTAGTGATGCAGAAGTATATAGTTCTTTTTTTTTCTAATTTGCATTTACGTCTATGATCTATTGCAAGCTAATTTCATCTATGGTGTGAGGTAGGGGTCCAAATTTATCATCTATTCCACATGACTATCAAGTTGTTTCAGCACACATTTTTAAGAAGACTGTTGTTTTCCCCACTGAATTATCTTGGCATTTTTGTCAAAAATGAATTGGCCTTATATGAGTGGATCTATTTCTGGACCTTCTTATTTGTTCCATTGATCTGTATTTATACTTTACGTTAATGCCACATTGCTCTAATTACAATAGACTCATAATAAGTCTTGAAAGCAGATAGCATAAGACATCCAAGTTTGTTTTTTACTTTCAAGATTGTTTGGGCTATCTAGATCCTTTGCATTTCCATATAAATTATACATCAGCTTGTCAATTTCCACAAAAGACTGATGAGATTTGTAATAAGTTTGCATTGAATCTATAGACAATTTTAGGGTGAACTGATACCTTAACTTTGAGTCTTCTAATCTACGATCATGCATGTCTTTCAATTTATTTACTTCTCTTTTACTATCACTAGTCAGTATTTTGATTTGCAGTGTACAGTTCCTGAACATATTATATTAAGTTTATTATTGAATTTTTCATGGATTTTGGTGCCATTGTAAATCATACTTTTAAATATAATTTACCAATTGTTTGTTGATAATATATTAAAATGCAATTGATTTTTCATATTGTTTGTTGCCTCAACTTTAATAAATGTATTAGTTTTTGAAGCTTTTTATAGAGTTCTCAGAATTTTTATGTTCATGATAATATCATCTACCAATAAAGACAGTTGAAAATGTTTTCTTTCCAGTCTGTATGGCTTTTATTACTTTTCTTTGACTTATGGCACTGTCTAGAACCCCAGGGCAATGTGAATAGAAATGGTGAGATAAAACATCATTGCTCTATCCTTGATCTTAAAAGAAGACTATTCAGTTCTTCACCATTAAGCATGAATAGTGGAAGGTTTAGATATTTCTTAGGTGCCTCTTTTCAGGTTGAGAAAGTTTCCTCTATTTCAATTCCGTAGAGAGTTTTTATCATGAATGCTTATTGATTTTAGCCAAATGCTTTCTCTCCATCTGTTTGGCTGACTGTATTTTTTCCTTTACTCTTTTGTGTGGCAAATTACATTGATTAATTTTCAAATAATACACCCAACCTTGCATTTCTAAAATTAAACCCTACTAGGCGATGATATCATTTTTATATACAATGATGGTTTCCATTTTAAAAATCCATCATTTTTATATATAATGATGAATTTCATTTAAAAATATTATTAAGAATTTTTATATTTATATTAATGCGATATTAATCTGTGGAGTTATTCTTTTTGGTTACATCTTAGTCTGCTCTCGGTATCATAGTAGATATCCTCAAAAAATGGGTTGGTATGTGTTATCTTCTCTATTTTCTAACTGTGTCTATGATTAGTAGTATTTATTTCCCAAATACTGTATAGAATTTATGAGTGAAATAATCTGGGCCTGAAGTTCTCTTTATGAAGTCTTAAATTCCAAATTCAAGTTGTTCAATAACCAAGGTTATTCTGATTTTTCTATTTCTTTTTGTACCACTTTAGGTAATTTGTGTCTTTCAAGGAATTTGTCCACTCACTCTAAATTGTCAGATTGATTGTCACAATGTGATTTATCATAGTCAAGTATTATTCATTTATAATGTCTGAAGGATCTATAGGAATTCCTTTCTTTAAAATCCTAATACCAGTAATTCAGTTCTGCTTTCTGTTTTTCCTAATCAATCTAGCAACAGATTTCTAATTTTTTAATCTTTTCACAGAGACAGAAAAATATTGAGGTCTCCAACACTGATTGTGGATTTGTTTTTCTTTTTGCTTCTGGCAATTTTGTTTCATGCATTTTGCAACTCTGCTTAAAAGGTGCATGTATATTTAGAATTGTCTTGCCTTCTTAGTGAACAAACCATTTTATCATTAAAAATGGCCCTTCTTTATCCTTTAAGTCTACTGCAAATGATATTAATGAACTCACTCCAATTTTATTACCTTTTGTATGCCAGATTTTTATCTATCCTTTCTTTTAACTTATCTGAATCTGTAGATTTTAAGAGTACCTCCTGCAGATAGATATAGAGAGTTTTATTTTTTATCTCTAACATTGTATTAGGGTATATAGACCATTTACATTTAACAAAGTTATTGACATGAACTTAAGTCTACCATCTTGCTCTTTATATTTCTGTTGTCCCACCTTTCTTCCTTCCCTTATTTCTCTTTTCCTTCCTCCTTTGGATTAATTGGATTTTTAAACTATTTTATATCTTCTCTATTGGCTTATTGTCTGTCCTTGTTTTTCTTTTAGTGATATTTCTAGGTTTATAATATGTACCTCTAAATTATCACAATCTTCAACTAATAATACACTACTTAACATGTAATAAGAATATTAAAATAGTATGTACCTCCTTTTCTTTCATTCTGTCTTTTGTGCTAATGTTGTCATGCCTTAACTTTCACATTTGTAACATATGTACTCAAAATACAATCCTATTATTTACTTTAAAGTCAGTTATTTTGTAATTGAAACTATATAAAAGAAATGTTTTAAATGAGGAAAATGCCTTTCATATTTACCTACCTGTCTCTCAATTTTGGCACTGGAGATTCAATTCTATCTGATATTATTTTCTATCAACCTGAAAAAGTTTCTCTAGGAAAAAATAAACAAAAATTTCTTGTGGTGAGGATCTGCTGGAGACAAATTCCCTCAGCTTAAATGAATTACATCACCTTGATTATTTATGGGACTACATATTATTCTAGCTTTTCTTGTTTCCCAAGCGACTTTTACTTGATGCTGAATGTTATTTTACATTGTTGAGTGACTATAGTTTATGGTCTTCTTTTAAAGAGTGTTTGGAAGTTGGTTAAGTTACTTGCATATCAGTTCAATTCTTTGGAGGCTTGTTTTTAAGTTTATTTGGATTGGTCTAGATCAGTAATTTTCAACTGATGGTAATTTTTCACTTCTCTCCCCACAGGTTATTTGGCAATATATGGAGGCTGTTTTGGTTGTCACAACTACATGAAGGGTACTACCGCATCCAGTTGGTAGAAGTCAGGAATGTTAATAAACAATGCACATAACAGCTATGCACACACAAAAAATTATCCAACCCAAAATGAATTTGTTGGCCTTGATTATCTTTTACCTTCAGGTTAGTTTAGCCCTACTGTTAATGTATCACAATTTGTGAGGGTCTTTGTGTAGACCCTGTGTATTCAATTCGATCTCACCTCTCTGTTGGGTTGGAACTCAAATATCCCTCAACACTGAACTCTGACTTATTCATTCTATTTGGTAGTCATTCTTTGTCCAACCTTGTGTAGTTTCAGTCAGTGCACAGCTAACTTAATATTATTTCAAGTCTCAAGAAGATGCTCTGCAGATTTCTGGAGTTCTTTTCCTTTAGGATTCTGCCCCACAAATTCCATCTGTTCTTCCTCTCAAAATATGATGCCTTTTTCCTCAATTCAGCAAGACCATATAATCTGCTTGGGTTGACCCGCCTCAATTGTGGCCTGGAACATGGCGAGCAGAAGTCCAGAGTGATCATGTGGTTCATCTTGGTTGCTCTTTTTCTCTCAAAGATGGCAGTCTTGTGCTACACATCATGTAAAGTCTGAAAATAATTGCTTCCTGTATTTTGTTCAGTTTTCACATTGTTCATGAAAGGAGACCAATCTGATATTAGATTCTTCCTCATGGCTACAAGTGGAAATTTGAGATGCATATTTTGAGAAAACTGAAGAGATTGGCTCATTTTCTCATTTTTGCATGGCCAGATTGGAGTTGGCCTGAAATAACTTCTTTAAAATTAATGTTTTCACATTAATAAATACTCTCAGTGTAACATCTGGCAATAGAGCAATAAAGGCTGAAATTGAAAAAGTGCTGCTGATGCTATTATTACAGAGAAGCAAATACTTTTTACTTTTTTGATCCATAGAGCACTTTGTTTTTTTTGAGGTGGAGTCTCCCTCCATCACCCAGGGTGGAGTACAGTAGTGCAGTCTTGGCTCACTGTGACTTCTGCCTCCCGGATTTAAGCAAGTCTCTTGCCTCAGTCTCTCGAGTAGCTGGAACTACAGGCATGTACCAAAGTACTTTCCACACTCCCTCTTTTAAAGTCTTCTCTGCTTAGTAGGGAGGGGCAGACTACATTGATTCATTCCTTCTCAAATTTACTCAGAAAATTCAATCAACAAATATTGATTGACTACCTACTGTGTCTAGGCACCATTCTGTATAGTGAACATTTTTTTAAAAAAGACGTAAACAAGCAAGAGGAGATGATAAGAATGATCCATGTAGTAATAAATTAGAGTTGTAGACACCAAGATAAATTCATGTTTAGCTTGATATAGTTGGTTACACTATAGAAATGGTTACAAATATATGGTTACACACAGAAATATTTATAGATACGTGTATACAGACGCATTAGTATACACCTATACATGTCCTTGCTCCATCAGCCACAGGACCTAAATGAAACAACATTCATTAGCAGTGAGCACACCCAGCACCTTGATCTTGGTTTCTAAATGCCATTTTCTAGGACAAGGAACCAGGACTCTGTGGAGAAACATCTGATTCTAAGACTGGGGCCAGAATATCTGGAGCATCTTGTATTATCAAAAAGTAAGAAAATACTTTTAAAAGAAGCCCACAATAATAGCGGTATGCTAAAGAGACCCAGAAGCAAACCAAAAGAGCTCCCAGAAGGCAAGACTGAAACAATGTGAGCAACAAAATGAGGTGCTATTAGATTATAGACAAGGTCTAAAATCAATATCTATGATACATACTGACACAAATAAATGACTGATAGATAAATGGGGCACAAACGACAATCTTCTGTGCAGAAGAATTCCAATTAGTTGTGGAGATATTTTGCCTTAACTTAGGTGGAGCATAACTGCCCCTCCATTACCATGAGTTGTACATAGCGACTTCCTTCCAAAAAAGACAGTATGAAGGAAGGGTAGGGAGGTTAGAATGGTAACTTAACAGTGAAGAACCTGACAAAACACGACTTCAGCCAGGTGCCCAAGGTCAATATCACAGTGATAAATCATGTTGATGGCATGTGCCTTTTTATACTATGTGATGAAAATGACACTTTACCTCTGTGGTCTTTTTCCCAGAACCCGTAACTTCAGTCTAATCATGAAAAACATCAGTCAAACCCAATTCAGGGATGTTTTATGAAATGCCTGACCATCACCCCTCACAAGTCTTAAGGCCATCAAAAACAAGAACAGTCTGAGAAACTGTCACAGCCAAGAGGAGTCTATGGAGACATGATGACTCAGGGTAATGTGGTGACCAGAATGGGAGGCTGGCACAGAAAAAAATTAGGTAAAAACTAAGAAAATTCGAATAAACTGTAAACTTAAATGCACAGTAAAGTAATGCAATGTTCTACTGTCACATACAACGTTAACAAATGGGGAAACTGAGTGAGGGGTACATGGGAATTCTCTGTACTATCCTTGCAATTATTTAACAAAGTTAAATCATGCTAAAGTTAAAACTTAAAAAAAAAATACTGACTATGATCTTATAACTTTGTATTGTAGTGGGGGAAATTGACAATAAACAAAGGATACTGACAAATGCTCTGGGGGCAGGGAAGGAAAAGAGGGGACTAGAATGTGCCACGGGCAATGGGCATGCTGCTTTATATAGGTAGCAAGGGAAGGCCACACTGAGATGCTGAAGAGTGATATGAAAAAAGGCAGGAGGAAACTATGCCCATATCTGGTCTCCCTAGACATGGGGAGAAGGAGATACAAAGGCCCTGGGGTGAAGCGTCCTTATCTGGGAAACAGCAAGGGGGCCCCTGTAGCTGGAGAAAGGTGAACAAACAGGACAATGGAACTCAGAGAGACAGAAAGGGGAAGGAAGGAGAGCAGACCACACAAGCCTTCTGAGGTCTTACCATATTTAGGCTCTCCCTATGAAAGGTATTGGAAGCCATTAGAGGGTTTTGAAAGTCGGCCAGGTGTGGTGGCTCAAGCCTGTAATCCCAGCAATTTGGAAGACCAAGGGAGGTGGATCACCTGAGGTCAAGAGTTCGAGACCAGTCTAACCAACATGGTGAAACCTCATCTCTACTAAAAATACAAATATTAGCCATGCATGGTGGGACATACCTGTAATCCCAGCTACTCAGGGGGCCGAGGCAGGAAAATTGCTTGAACCTGGTTGCAATGAGTCAAAATCGCATCATTGCACTCCAGCCTGGGCAACAAGAGTGAAACTCTTCTCAAAATAAATAAATAAAGAAAGAAAAGAAATAAAAAAGAAAAGAAAAAGAAAGCCAAGGCATGACACAATCTGACTAATGTTTTTACAGCAGCATTCCAGATTCCAGGGAGCAGTGAAACTGGTGAGCAGACTATTGATGCAATCCAGCTGAGAGATCATTGTGACTCTGACCAGAATCACAGCTGTCATGCAGTGAAAACTGGTCAGGTTCTGTAGCCAATGGGATTTACAGATAACTTGAAAGTAGAGAGTGACAGAAGTGCAGGTGCCAAAGATGCCTGCAAAGCTGCAGGTCTGAGTAGCAGCAGTATGGGCGTACCATTTACTGAGATGGGAAAGACTCTTCCCTAGAGGTGAAGAGCAGATGTTTTGGAGAAAGAGCTTGGTTTTAGACAAGTTTAGTCTAGATGCCTAAAGATGCCTTCATCTGGATGAAGATGTCAAGGGAGTTCAATTTGATCCTAGGGATGACAATTCAGCATAAGCAGAACACTGATGATATTTTAAGTCTCAAGCCTGGATGAGGTCACACAGGGAGGATGTATGAAGATAGAAGAGACCATAAATGCCCCTATGTGCAAGGCATTACTCTGGGTTTTGAAGATTCAGCACAAGCAAAACAAGGTACCTTATACCATAGAGTGGATCACCTGGGTTTGTGATACTGTTGTAGCATGGTGGACACATGGGTTGAGGCCTGTCTCTGATACAGTCACATTCTCTCATAGAAAATTCATATTGAAGCATGAGCAGTAAATAACTCCAGGTCGGGGGCAGCCATGTACTTAAGAAAAGAGAAGATGCTTTTCTCTGGAGGAAGAAAAATGAATAAAAGATACAGCTAAGAAAACAAGAGAATAACGTCACTTCACACAACACAGCACCTGACCAAACATACCAAGTTCACGCGGGATGTGATCTGAGAGGTGAATGGCTTTGCTCCATGCGAGTGGGGCGTCATGGAGTTACTGAAGGTCTCCAAGGACAAATGGGCCCTTAAGTGCATCAAGAAAAGGGTGAGGATGTACATCTGTGCAAAGAAGAAGTGGGAGGAGCTGAGCATGGCTGACAGGAGGAAAGCAGCTGCCAGGAAGGACTGACACCCTGTGTTGCCCTCTGCCCAAAATGAAAGCTTCACAGAAAAAGAAAAATGCATTTCTGATCTGAGGTTTGATTATACGTGTTATCTATAGGTTCCAAGAAATTCCCCTATCATAAATTGCCCATACTGATGAACTAACTTAAAGAAGTTCTTTAAGTTCCAACATTTACAAGGAATGAAAACATCCACAGACATCAGAAATTGAGAGTAAAAAGACAGAGGACCCCAACTGAAATCTCCACTCACTCTAGAATTCACGTTACTGAGGGACAAGTTAAAAATACATATCTGTTTAAGGGAGCAACACAAACATAACCAATTAAGAGAATTAAATACCACTTTGATGGTCCCAACTGTTTCGAAAGGCAGCATTCTGATGGACAAAGGTACATAAAAAAATGAGAATCCTGTCCAGAATTGCAGACATCTGGAATAGCACCTTGGGAAATCCTCCAGGCCAAATCTTACATGTGGCCAGTCTGGAGGCCACACGTGGCCATAGAGGTCTTGTCTTTCATTTGGCCTACATCAAGTTATAAGAATGGGGACCAACATTTAAAAACCTAAAAAATAAAAACTTGTACACTGTTGGTGGGAATGTATATTAGTACAGCCACTAAGGAGAACAGTTTTGTGCTTCCTTTAAAAACTGCAAATTGAGCTACCATATGATCCAGCACTCCTATCGCTGGGTGTATATCGAAGAGAAAGGAATAAGTATATCAAAGAGCTATCTGCGCTTCTGTGTTTATTGCAGCACTGTTCACAATAGCTAAGATTTGGAAGCAAGCTACGTGTCCATACACATACACAATGGAGTATTATTCAGCCATAAAAAAGAATGAGATTTAGACATTTGCAACAACTTGGATGGAACTGGAGATGATTATGCTAAGCAAAATAAGCCAAGCAGAGAAAAACCAACATCACATGTTCTCACTTATTTGTGTGATCTAAAAATCAAAACAATTGAACTCATAAACATAGAGAATAGAAGGATAATTAACAGAGGCTGGGAAGGTTAGTAAGGGGATGTTGGGGAGAGGTGGGGATGATTAATGATACAAAAATATATATAAAGAATGAATAAGACCTACTATTTGATAGCACAATAGGGTGACTATCATCAATAATAATTTAATTGTATATTTTAAAATCACCTAAAGAATGTAATTGGATTGTTTGTAACTCAAACAATAAATGCTTGAGGAGATGGATACCCCATTTCCTGTGATGTAAATTAGAGCTTATTTTACATTTCACACCTGTAGCAAAACATCTCATGTACTTCATAAATATATATACCTACTGTGTACCCACAAAAAATTTAAAAATCAGAAAATTAAAAACATGAAATATATATATATATATATCTAGACCATTGATTTCTCTTGAAAATTTGGATGATCTGACAATAACAAGTCTATTTTCCCCCTCTGCAGCAGCAAGCTGGAGCCAAGCAGTGGCTGCCTCTCCAGACAGACAGGGCCATCCTTCACAATGACACAAGCGCTGGGACTCATGCAATGAAAGCATGGGCTTCATTCATTTACACCAGTGGTTCCCGACTGGGGAAAATTTTGTCCTTCAAGGGACATTTGGCAATGTCTCAATTTTTGATTTTTGACATTTTTGATTATCACATGGGTGGAGAGGTGCTACCAACATCTAGCAGGTAGATGCTGAGGATATTGCTAACATCCTAAAGTGCAGCCTGCACAATGGGTTGCAAAATGCCAGTAGTACTGAAGTTCAGAAATAGTGATTTACACCAACTTCTTGGCCCCTTAAGCATGTGAGTTTGTAATTCCAGATGAAGTCCATTTCTCTGAACTCAGGCAAAACTAATAAATATATAAGTAGTTCCAAAAAGCCTACTATCTTTACTCCTCTGCTTCTCTGAGCAGTTTGGAGAGTAAGACTCAATGATTCAACTGTGACAGCAACGTCTAACATCTGTACACTTGTTATGTGGCAGACAGTGCACTAAGTGAAATCACAGCTACAAACCATTTAAGTCTTTCATCAACTTTACGAGGTAGGTATTATGATTATACAATTAAAATTTCATTATTGCTGGTGGCAGAAACCCTTCTCCAGCAGCTTGTAGACAGAAAGCTCCTTGACTGGCACAAGCAGACTACTTAGATGCTAAAGCAAGAGGGCCTGGACACGAGTCCTGGCTCTGCCACTTACTATCCCTATGATATTGAGAAAGTTACTAAAACTCCTTGGGCCTCGGTTTTCTCATCTGAAAATGGGATAATAATAGCACTCACCTCATTGTATTATTATCAAGACTAAAAGGGCTCATGCACAAAAGGTACATGCAAACTGGTCTACAGCAAACATTCAAAAAAGTTAGTTATTGTAACTACTATTTTTGTTATTGTGTTTGTGGTTGTTGCTATTGTTGACTAAATACTTAGGCAGTAAATGGAGAGTGCTGGTTCAAAGCATTTCTTCAAATCTTTGTGTCTCTCTCTCTCGTTCTTGGCTTTGATTTCCTCTGCATTTTCATTCTCAGGCAAGACCCTTCCCAAGTGGTGACAATTCCATGATGAGAACTCTACATATATATCCCAGGAGCTTAGCAGAAGTGGTAAGATCCAGAGAAAGTCCAGGGCCAGTTTTCACTGGCCCAGCTTACATCATCCTTAAATTACTGTTGCAGTGATGGGAGAAGTGAAGTGTCCTGTTTTAATTGTCCCCCTGAATCTGGGGAAGGGTCAACTCCTCTTACACCACAAAAACTGAGAGTAGGGAACACTGAGTCCCCCAAAGACAGATGGGGATGGTTTTTCACTAAGAAGGAGAATGATCTAAGCAGGCAAAAATGACAGCTCTGCAGTTATTCCCATTTTACAGGAAATTGTCTTAGTAAAATGAAGCAATCTTCACAAGGAAATAAAGCTATGAAGTGGAAGAATAAGAATTTAAATCCTGACTTCTAAACATTCAGGAATAATTTAGTATTTTCAAAACCTATGTCAATAGATCAAAAGAATAATGACAGTGTCATCATAAACACTGAAAGACTTTTGATGAATGTCAGTATCTTTTCCTGATAGATAATCCCTTCTAACATTAAGTTTAAAAAGCAATGAGAGAGATTTTTAAGAAGACGTTGCTGCTAAGGGACTTAGAAGACTTGGGGGAAAAGGATAATGGTATGATGTTCAGTTTTTGATAAGTAAATTTATATATTTAATATGATTTCAGAAGAAATGCTACTGCTTTTTTGAGCTAGAAAATCTAATTGTAAAGTTCAGTTAAAAATATATCGATAAGAACAGTTAGAAAAATTCTGAAACATACTCTAAAACTAAAATGATTAAAATGTGTGTGGTGGTTCTAGAGCAGAATAAAACAGATCAATGGAATAGAATTGAGTCTAGAAATAGGCCCAAATAAATACGGTTACGTATTATGTGACAATAGTGATATTTAAAATCACTTTGGAAAATATTGATTATTAAATATATGACATCAAGGTATCTGAATAGCTGCCTGATTAAAAACAAAATGAAATCCTACCCTGCTCATTACACTAAAACTTATGCCAGATGCTCAAGGCTTTAAATGTAAACCATTAAAATGAGGTATTATTTACTAAAAAATAAAATGGAAGAACTTTTTTTAAAGAGTATGATATTATATATATATACATATATTTTAATTTATTTTATTGCATTTTAGATTTGGGGGTACATGTGAAGAACATGCAAGATTGTTGCATAGGTACACACGTGGCAGCGTGATTTGCTGCCTTCCTCCCCTTCACTTATATCTGGCATTTCTCCCCAGGATATCACTTCCCAACTCCCCACCCCCAGCTGTCCCTTCCCTAGATCCCCCCAACAGACCCCAGCGTGTGATGCTCCCCTCCCTGTGTCGACGTGTTCTCATTGTTCAACACCCGCCTATGAGTGAGAACATGCGGTGTTTGATTTTGTGCTCTTGTGTCAGTTTGCTGAGAATGATGGTTTCCAGGTTCATCTAAGCCCCCACAAAGGACACGAACTCATCTTTTTTGATGGCTGCATCATATTAAAATGGAAGAACTTTTATCATTATCACAGGACAAAAAGGTTCTTGTACAAAAACAACACTACATCCAGAAGTCATGAAAGAAACGATGAATACATTTGACTATATAAATATTATCATGGACTATATAAACTTTGTTATCCCTTGAAAAAGACATGCTCAAAACCCATTCATCAGGACTTATGAATGTGAGCCATTTGAACAGAGGGTTTTGGCAGATACAACCAAGTTCAGATGAGCTCATAGTGGACTGGGATGCATCGTAATCCAATGACGAGTATCCCTAAAAGATGAGGGGATTTGGGTAAGCATTCACTCAGGGAAGAAGGCCTCCCAGAGACAGAGGTAGAGATTGGAGGATGCTGCCTCAAACCAAGGAAGGCCAAGGATTGCCAGAAACCAACAGGAGTTAGAAGAGGCAAGAGAGAATTTTCCCTAGAGCCTTTGGAAGGAACATAGCCTTGCCAACACCTTGATTTTGGACTTCTACCCTCGAGAACTGTTAAATAAGACATTTCTGTTGTTTTCAGCCACTCTATTGGAGGTAGCTTAAGGCAGCAGCCTTAACAAACTAATACGAATATTTTTTAAAAGAATTTGCTCAGGGAAAAAATTGCACCAAAAACAAAACTAAAGAACAAATGGCAAAAATGTTTGCAACTCATGTAAGAAAGAACTCGTTTTCTTAATATGTCATGAGTTTCTGTAAATCAGTGTTTGCCCAGGTGCAGTGACTTACACCTGTAATCCCGGCACTTTGGGAGGCTGAGGTGGGCAAATCATGAGGTCAGGAGTTCAAGACCAGCCTGGCCAACATGGTAAAACCCCGTCTCTACTAAAAATACAAGAATTAGCTAGGTCTGGTGGCACGTGCCTGTAGTCCCAGCTACTCAGTAGGCTGAGGCAGGAGAATCGCTTGAACCTGGGAGGCAGAGGTTGCAGTGAGCCAAGATTGCACCACTGCACTCCAGCCTGGCGACAGAGGGAGACTGCATTTAAAAAAAAAAAAAATCCAACCAGTTAATAAAAAATGTATACATGAAGATTTATGATGTTTTCATTGCTTTGTTGAGACAATTAAAAGAAATAACTTATGTGTAACCCAAATATGATGATTATTTAATGGGTAGCCTTTGAGTTTTCCTTTTAGTTACATTTAGAACATACACATCATATTATCACCTGCTTCCTCATTGTAGCGATGAAAGTAGATTTGACTGAAGATATTGAGGGGAGAAAGGAAGAGGAATTATATCACACACCATGCACCAAAACATCATTTTAAAAATTGCCTTTTAAATGCGTCTGTTCACTTCTCAGAGTTCCACTATGGGCCCCAATGTCTTCTCGTTCTCTTTGTTTTTCCTTCTAGCCTAAAATTCCCAACACTGCCTCTCAACTATTTTTTTCTTTTCCCTAGTAATTTAGCTCACAGCTTGCACGATCCGGCCAGCAAAACAAAAGCCAGGCAGTTTTTGCTGACTCCATCCTTAGAAAGTAGTTCATGGGCCAACCATTATCAGTCCCGTGGAGTCCCATCAACCTGGTCACTTTGTCTTGTCTTGGAGCAGGAAAAGAGGGAAAAGCCTTTGTTGCTGGGAAAATAAGATCTTCTTCAGATGGCCACAGATGTGAAGAATTAACCCAATCACAGCCAGATCCATGGACATGCCATCTGCACAGTTCCACAGAGAAGGGACCTGTACTTTGCATAAAGCACTGCTGTCACCATCTTGAATTCTCAATAATTGTTGAATGGTGGGTACCACATTCCCATTCGCATGGCGCCCCACAACGTATACAGTCAGTCTTGACATAAAAATTATTCAGTAAACAGTTATTGCTGTCATTATTCAAAGTACAAATGCCTTATCTTCTGAGTAATCCAAGAGACAGAGCATCTCAAAGCTTAATACTTTTAAAGAAAAATTGTTTTTTTTAAAAAAAGCAAATGGAAAACAGGGGGGGAGGAAAACTAGCTGCATGAACTTCGAAGCCAGGAAAACTGGCACCATTGCCTTTAGCAAGATGTTATCTGACATCTTTTGGCTGAATGCATCCTTTCATGGGGTGATTAAACAGCAAATATCTCCGAGTAGCATAATGTTTATTAGACTTTACTCTGTTAGGGCAGCTTGTGTTTTCCCCGTATTCTGCTTCCGTATTCAAGTGTGTACAATTTGTTGATTTAAATAAAATTTAAAATAAGCCGTGTTGCTTGAAGAGCTGCTGACAGGGCCTCGCGGAAAACTTTCAGGGATTTTTTATTAGGAAACAATTCTGTTTCTGTGTCATGTTTTTCTGCCTTATGCTTTTCCTCCAACCCTCTTCCTGTCCTTAGCACCACAGGACAGCAGCCTGAAAACCACTATTTTTACTTTTGTTGAATGTTCATCTGGCTCTCTGAAATACTCTTATCCAATAGGCAAGGATTCTATGCGTCCAATCTGTTTCCCAGGTAATTAGAGAAAAGGGGCAAGCTCGTTTCGGACAAAGGGTCATCTGCATTCCATGCCAGGAGTCATGTACATTCTAAGTGTTACTTTCTGGAGTGTTGATCGTTCATTTATTCATCATCCATTCATTTATTCATCATCCATTTATTTATTGTTTTTATGAATCACATGTTTAATTGATGGCAAAATACAGAGAAGTGGATACTGTTACATGTCACTGGATAGAATGATAATGCCTCTTTAAAATGAAAATATACATGATCTGGGCCACTTCATTTGTTCTCTGCTTCTGACCTAGAGAAACCTTCATACGTGGACACAGAGATATGTGCAAGGAAGTACAGCACATTCTTTAGGGGAAGTGGAACAACAGGAAGCCACCTGTATGTCCATCAGCAAAGGGACAGTTAAGTAAGCGTGCAAGAGTGAAACAGGATGTGGTGGTGAAGAAAAATAAAACGGACTTTTATATACCTATCCTATTAGTCTGTTTTCACACTGCTGATAAAGACATACCTGAGACTGGTTAATTTGTAAAGAAAAAGAGATTTAATGGACTTAACGATCCCACATGGCTGAGGGGGCCTCACAATCACGGTGGATGGCAAAAGGCACATCTTATATGGCAGCAGACAAGAGAGAAATGAGAGCCAAGCAAAAGGGAGACCCCTTATCAAACCACCGTATCTTGTGGGACTTATTCACTACCATGAGAACAGTATGGGGGAAACTGACCTCATGATTCAGTTTTCTCTCACCAGGTCCCTCCCACAACACATGGGAATTATCGGAGCTACAATTCAAGATAAGATTTGTGTGGTAACCCAGCCAAGCCATATCACCTACATAAACAAATTTTCAACACATATTTTTGGGAGAAAATGACAAGTTACATACACATCTTATACCATACGAAGCCTTTTTTAAACAACCAAAAGGTTCTGAAAACACAAAACAGTATTTGTATTTTCTATAGGTACGTACTGATGCACAAAAATGCAAGGGAAATTCTAGCTGTTACAGATGTATGCTAAAAAAAAAATTATTAGAAAATTATTTGGGCCGGGCGCGGTGGCTCAAGCCTGTAATCCCAGCACTTTGGGAGGCCGAGGCGGGTGGATCACGAGGTCGAGAGATCGAGACCATCCTGGTCAACATGGTGAAACCCCGTCTCTGCTAAAAATACAAAAAATTAGCTGGGCATGGTGGCGCGTGCCTGTAATCCCAGCTACTCAGGAGGCTGAGGCAGGAGAATTGCCTGAACCCAGGAGGCGGAGGTTGCGGTGAGCCGAGATCGCGCCATTGCACTCCAGCCTGGGTAACAAGAGCGAAACTCCGTCTCAAAAAAAAAAAAAAAAAAAAAAAAAAAAAAAAAAAAAAAAAAAGAAAATTATTTGGAAGAAAAGCAAACTGATACAGTACCACAATCAGGGAGGAGCATGGTAAGGGATATGCCAGAACACCTTCCGTTGCATTTGTAATGTGTTATTTTTATATGACATTTTATCTTATTATTTTATACATTTATTATTGCTTAATGGCAAATTAATATTTAAACTGATATTTAAAATGCTCTGTAAAATCCAAGGAGTTAATACTACCTAAATAGTTCCCCAATCCATGTTGGATTTTACATATCAAAGATATGTTATAGTCACATAGAATTTTTGTATAATACCCTACGTTTCTTTATATTTAATGTCTGATGATTCCTCAAAAGTATTATGTAACAGCAGAAATGAATGCCTAGTATAAGTCCTGCATGGGCCTCAGGGCATAGCTATGACAAAGCAAGAGGATCCCTAGCCTCAAAGAGCATCTAGTTGTATAATTCTTTACAAAATGTTGCCCAAAGACCACTGTACAAGACTCAAAGAAGCAGATTTGCAAACATGGGGCATGGAAATCAGTAATTTTAAACAGAATCCGAGAAACTTGCTATGCACACCAGCAGTTCTCAACCTATAGTGGGAAGAATCCTCAGCTCAAATGCCATTTCTCAAGATGCTCCCTCTCCCTAACACATTATCCTGTTTTATTTTTTCAGAGCATGGCCATTGTCTTATTAATCTGTTTACTTGTTTATTTTTCTGCCCCATTGGACTTTCCTTTCCATGTGGTCAGGTCCATGGCTATGTTGGCTTGGCATATCTCCAGCACTCCAAAGAATGCCTGGCACTTTTGTGTCCAATAAATAACCATATATCCCATTGGTTTCCAATAAATATCACTTACGGGCATGGATGAATGAACAAAAGCTGAGTGGATACATTTTCCTTTTATCCTTTAGAGGTGGAGACTCCTGGATTACTGTTTTACCATCTCTTTGTGATATCTGAAATCTAGTTCAGAGAAGAAAACCATGCAAGTAATTAGAATTGCCACTTACTGAGGATCTTTCTATATGACATTGGTTTGAAAGAATTTTGCTTTCCTAGTATTTTTTCCTATTACTATTTCTGCATAAAATAAAAGGCCACCCCCAAAATTAGTGGCTTAAAGCAACCATTTTCATGTATTCTCATATTGTGTGGGTGAGGATGCTGAAAAGGGCACCAAGGGTTAACTAGTCTCTGCTTCACAGAATCTGGGGTTTCTGCTAGAAAAACCACAACACTGGAAGTGACTTGATGGTTACCAGCTGGAGTTACCTGGAATATCTTCTCTCATGCAGCTGGTGGTTAATGCTGACCATTGATAGAGACTTCAGTTGGATTTGCTGGCAGTAACACCCACATATGACTTCTCCATGAGGCTGCTTGAGCTTCCTCTTAACATGGCAGCCTCAGAGTTCTTGAACTTCTTATATAGGAGCACCAGATTCCAAATATGAATGCTTCATCTAACAAGGCAAAAGGTGTATGATCTTTTATGCTCTATACTCAAAAGGCATACAGAATCACCTCCACCACATCCCATTGGTTATAAGTAAGTCAACAACCTGTCCAAATTCAAGGAAAGAAAAATTAGACTCTTCTGGATGGAGGAAATGGATATGTTCTAGAAAAGTATAGGCCAGGAGATCCTTTTACTGCCATCTTTAGAAAACATAATCTGCAACACCTTCATGACAATCCTCTTCTGAAAATAGGTGTGAATAATCCATTTTATAGATGAGGGAGCAGGTGAACAGAATACATTATTTTCCCAAAGTCAAACTACGCAATGGCAAGTGGCTGAGCAAGGATTCAAACTCAGTTCTGTGTGTCCCCAAAGCCTCCTCTCCCTACTCCTCACTGCCATCACATCAGGTGGGGATTATATTTATGTATTTCATCCTGCTTTTATTGCTTCTCAGGGAGATATACCCAGATACCAAATGTTGTCTTATATACAGATTGTGTCTTCTTGCAATTTCCAGTCCACATGACTGGTTCAATAACCTGCCCCTCAGTAGTTAATAGGAAACCATTAAGATGGGTCTCTTCTGAAGGTCCAGGGAAATTGCTATTAAGAGACCAGAGTTTGAGCAGTGTTGGCAACTTCAGGATGGCAGTTGATCCACAGCAATCATTGACTCCAGTGAAAAATGATCCTCCGTCTACATGACACAATTATTTGGGTATTTACCACAGAGGCCCTTAAATGGGCCCCTTTCGATCAGAAAATAAGAAATAAGTTGAGGGAGAAAAATAGCTAAATTTAAATGTAACTCCTCACATTGTTTTGCCCCTTAGATGGATGGTAGGTCTCTCTCATTATTCACCAAGCACAGACATGCTACCAAGAGTGATTTGGCAACTTGTGAAGATAAATCACCACCAGGATGGCTGCTGTCACTGTCCCATTGAGAATGTGACTCTGGGGACTGACAGAGTGTGGGGGTAAGTACATGCATGGGTCCAGCTGGTGCAAAGTTAGAGAGAAAAAGGAGGACCCAGAGAAAGGAAAACAGAAGAAAAGCAATAAAAATACCATGTCTCCCCGACGTTGTTCCCAAGTGCCACGCTTTCGAGAGAACTAATGGTTTTGTGAGTCCCCAACAGGTCAGAAGGAAGACAGATGGCAGGTTACTGAAGCAGGAGGGGAGGGAGGTTATGAATTCAACCGTCAATGAGACGAAAACACAGATTCAATATGTAGCTCAGGAGAAGATGGAAGAAAGCAGCAAGACGCTCTAAGAATCTGAAGGGAGTTGTATTTTCCAGGTATTTTTGGATGAAATATTTCATACATGACCCAAAGCCAAGATCCTCCCAAATTAACTTTTTTTATTCTATTTATGTAACCTATATTTTTGTGCTGATAAAAGCAACATGTTATAATAATGAAATTTTTTGCAAATATAGTCAAACACATAAAAATTCATACTCATTCCATCCAAGAGTAACCCATGTAAATATCTGGTTACATAGCCTTCCAGTTTCCCTTGTGTAAATGTACATAGAATTATATGTCCTGCAAAAATGGCTCAGATAATACAAATGTTTTGTGTTCTTACGTCATGAGCTTCTTTCTATGTCAAAAAGTAGACATTTACAAAATCATTTTAATGGAGGCTTAATCTTCCATGGCAGTATTAATCAATCCACTATTACTGGAGGTTTAAGGCTCTGAATTTTTTCTTTTTGCGAATAATAAAACATGAACATCTTTGCACATATACCTTTATGTACTTGCTTGCTTCTGATACATTTCTCAAGGTGTTTTTTAGTAAAATAAGGAATATTATTAAAGAGTTGTATAAATATTACTAAATTATTATTTTGTTGAGTTGTACCAATAATTATCTAAAGTCAAAGCTAAAAGAATGCAATTTGCTTTTTTCTTTCTTTCTCTCTTCTTCATTTCTCTTTTTCCCTATTCCTCTTTCCCTGCCTTTTTCTGTCTTCGCTAGTCAGCAACTGGTACTGCTGAAGCAGTTCGTTTTGCTCAGGGAACTTACAGATGAGGGCAGGCACTGGAAAACGGTGGTCCATGGGCCAATTTGGCCCACCATCAATTTTTGTTAGGCCCATGAGCTAAGAATAGTGTTTTTATTTTTAAATGGTTGAAAAAAAATCAAAACAAGAGTAATATGTTGTGATACACACAATCATATAAATTTTAAATTTCAGTGTCCATAAATAAATTTCACTTAAACACAGTCACGCTATTTCTTCACATATTGTCTATAGCACTTTCACTCTGCAATAGCAGAGTTGAGAAGCTGGGACAAAGACTGTCTATATTGCTCACAAAGTAAGAAATATCTACTGTCAGATCCCTTTGTAGAAAGTGTGTGGACTCCTTGTCTAGTGGCAATAATTTTCCTAGCTCTCAGTGGAGGCCAGGAACTCTCCCAGGAGGATGTCATAGCAGCAGTTAAGAGTCAGATAGTCGGCCAGATGCAGTGGCTCACGCCTGTAATCCCAGCACTTTGGGAGGCTGAGGCAGGTGGATCACGAGGTCAGGAGTTCAAGACCAGCCTGACCAACATGGTGAAACCCTATCTCTACTAAAAACACAAAAATTAGCTGGACGTGGTGGCACATGCCTGTAATCCTAGCTACTCAGGAGGCTGAGGCAGGAGAATCCCTTGAACCCAGGAGGCAGAGGCTGCAGTGAACTGAGATAGCACCACCGCACTCCAGCCTGGGTGACAGAGCTAGACCCCAACTCAACAACAACAGAAAAACAGTGGGATAGTCAACAAGTCTCCTGGGTTCAACTTCCGGCTTAGTGACTTACTAAATGTGGGACCTTAGACTGGTTGTTAAAAGTCTCTTGCTAAAACATCCTCAACTGCAGAAAGGAAAAAAATAATACATACTGTTGACACCAAATGTTATCACCAGGATCAAGTAAAGGGAGGAGTAAAAAGTGTTTACCGTAAGTACCTAGTGCAGAGCAAAAAGTTGTTGTTGTTGCTATTTGCACTTCACTTCTGAAAGTGTAAGTTACAATTTGTTCAGATATCTTTAATCCTGGCATTTTAATTTCTTCCATTATTCTTTCTTATCCTAGAGTAATTTTTGGTTCCAGAACAATGGTGCCGATATTATCAAAATAAAATGTGTAGTTTGAGAAGATCTCTTAAATGGAATAGGAAAAACCAAATACCATTATTTTTTTTCTCTCCTGTGATTCAAGTGCCTCTTCACTTACTTATTCATATGTAAGTATTGTTAGAATAATTTACTTTCAGGTCTCAAAAGAATGGGGAAGTTATGGCAGGTGCATGATGAAGTTATGACAGTTGGTCTCATTGAAGGTGCCAACTTTCCTCAAGAGTTAGGATTGAAAGACTCTTTAGTCTAGAAGGCATATGACCCATCCCCAGTCCAATGCGTGAAGACACCAGTTTGTAGTCATGCACCGTATATTATAGCTTACCATTTAAGATATTCTTCCTCATTTGCTGTTCTGCACATATCCCTGAACTAGGCAGTTTGTGAACATGGGAAAACCCTAAGAGGTCATCTCTCTAGGAATGCACAGGTACTCCTCAACTTACAATGAGGCTGCTTCCTGATAAACCCGTCTTAAACTGAAAATACGGTAAATCAAAAATGCGTTTAATCCATCCAACCTACAGAACGTCATAGCTTAGTCTAGCCTGCCTTAATTGTGTCATGTTACTTCCATTAGCCTACATTTGAGCAAAATCATCTAACTCAAAGAGTATTTTCTAAGAAAGTATTGAATATCTCACGTAATTTACTGAATACTGCACTGAAAGTGAAAAATGGGATGGTTGTATGGGTACCCAAAGTAGAGTTTCTACTGAATGTGGATCACTTTTGCACCATCCTAAAGTCAAGAAATCCAAAGATGTACCATCGTGAGTCAGGGACTGTACACAAATCTCTTGCATAAACTTGAGGCAGATCTTGCTGTGTCTAAATAAAGCTCTCTCTGAGCATAATTTAAACTCATTCTTTCTTTTTAAGAGTAAAAGCATTAAAGTAAATATCCCTTCGTGAGCAGTCAGCACGCGACCTCTCCTGGGCAGAGTGGCGTGTATAGAGATGGACCAAGCTCTTCAGCCCTGCTTCCTGCATCCCTGTGTCTCATCATTTGGTCTGTCCTAGCTTGAACATCACGCCCCAGGGATGCTTTCCCTAAATATCCTATTTGCAGGGACCTTGCTGTTATTTCCCAAAACAGCCCTGTGTATTCAGAGCACTAAAACTATAGATTATTTCTTTGTTTAATCAATTCATTTGTTTACAGTCTATGCCCACCCCCATTGCAATGTAAGCTCCGCAAAGGAAAGGTCTTGTCTATCTCATTCATCAATGTCCCCCTACACTTGTGCAGCATTGGTGTGAATAAATACTTGTCCTGACACTCAAATTACCCACAGTTTTGTTCCTCATTAAGACTGACCCCTACTCCTTCCCAACTATCACCTCTTCCTTTATTGCACTAAATTCTGGTCAATTTCTTGACACACAGATATCTTTTTCTTCTCTTTTTCACACAATCCATTTCTTAGCCTGAAATATCTTTTCATTTTCTCAATTTGCACTCCCTCACTTCTTGACTGACTGCCTCTTAGTTGTTCTTTAGGTTTCAGCTTCTAAATTACACCCAGCAGGAAGCCTTCCCTGATAGTTCTTCATGCCCAGGGCAGGGAGTTGCCTCTCTTGAATGCCACTGTGCCCAGCACACTTCTCATCATTTCTCTCACCCCAAATGGCTATTCTTGCCTGCTGACTTGTCTATCTCCCCACTCAGAATAGTACAGTTCCCACTGCAGTGGCTGGCAGGTAATCAGTGCTTGGTGATGTGTTCTTAATAAATGAACGGTTAGGTGGCTCAGGCCTGTAATCCCAACACTTTGGGAGGCCGAGGTGGGCAGATCATATGAGGTCAAGAGTTTGAAACCAGCCTGACCAACATTGCAAAATGCCATCCCTAATAAAACCACAAAAAGTAGCTGGGAATGGTGGTGCATGCCTGGAATCCCAGCTACTTGAGGCTGAAGCCAAAGAATCACTTGAACCCGGGAGGTAGAGGTTGGAGTGAGCCGAGATGGAGCCACTGCACTCCAGCCTGGGCAACAGAGCAAGCAAGACTCTGTCTCAAATAAATAAATACACACACACACACACACACACACACACACACACACACACACACACATACACACACACACAATGAATGGTTAAACACTGAAGAATAATTGCCCTCTATCCATAACAATAAGCCATATTTTTAACACTGTATTAGCCCATTTTCAAGTTGCTAGCATTGTCTTTTAAAAAAAGAACTTTGAAAGAACGCTCTGACCCTGAATAATTTGTAAGGGAAGCAATTTAATTGACAGCTCAGCATAGCTGGGGAGGCCTCAGGAAACTTACCATCATGGTGGAAGGCGAAGGGGAAGCAAGGTACCTTCTTTACAAGGCAGCAGGAAGGGAAAGAGCCCCTTATAAGACTATCAAATCTCATGAGAACTCATACACTATCATGAGAACAGTATGGAGGAACCTCCCCCATGAGCCAATTACCTCCGCCTGGTTTCTCCTTTGACCCACAGGGATTATGGGGATTACAGGAATTACAATTAAAGATGAGATCTGAGTGAGGACACAAAGCCAAATTATATCAACACTGAGAAGAAAGTATGTGTTGTTCATTAAAGAAGAGTAAGAACTAATTTCCCCAGCACACAAAACCTTACAATAAATCATTGAAAAAGAAATAGAATAGAGGCATATCATAGACAATTGACAATAAAATAATATATTTCATAAATACGTATATGACAAGCTGCTTAATACCTGACTCAAGACAGATGTGAATTAATATTCTACTGAGACCACATTTTCTTTTCCAAATTGCAAAAATCAAAAGGTTTCATAATACCTGCCCTGAGTAATCGAATGGGAAAACAGGCCTCCTTGCTTATGAATGACAGGAATGTAAATTCAACAACCTCTACAAAGGACAATTTGACAATATTTATCAAACTTACAAATGCACTTGCCCTTGGCCCCAGCTAGTCCACTTCTAGGTATTTATTCTGCAGAGACCCTCCCATATGTGTGGCGTGACATGCATTCAAGGTTATTGACTACAGGGTTGTTGGTAAGAGCAAAACTTTGGAAACTCCCTAAATGCCTCTAGATTCAGGGCACTTAATGAATAATTTATGCTACAGCCACATATTGGAGTTTATTGCAGGTTTTTTTTAAGACAATGCTCTTTATTAATGTATGTGGAATGATCTCTGAGATAAAAGACTTTAGGTTTTACAAAAAATAAAAGTAAGGTAAAAAGCTATGTGTATAATATTTTACTATTTGTGTAAAAGAGACAAGGGGTGTGTGGGTGTGCTTGAACTTGAATATATATGTACTTGTTTGTGTAAGCATAAAATATCTGATTAATAAGAAATTTGAGAGAAAGGGCGCAGGTTAGACACAAGGGAGGAAGCCTTTTTACCCAATAATTTTTAATGATTTGGAGTTTAGAATTATGTGACTCTATTATCAATTCAAACACTGGGAGAGGGAGGAGGGACAGGAGAGAAAGAACAGGAAGGAGAAAGAGAGCAAGAGGGGGAAAGGGAGCGGAAGAGTGTGCTCTAAAGGTCAGTCCTAAACCAGGTGGAACAAACTAAGTTGCTGAGGGTAACGAGGTTAAGCATCTTCCACTTCACCTTCCCATTTCTTCCTCAATAGTTATAACAAAGCAGAAAAATTAGAGAGGCAAGTCTCAGCCTCTCACCTCTTCTGTGAGTCTCTTGGTTTCCCTGATGATTCTGCAATCATCAGCAAGAGCTGGATGCATGCTTCTAACCCTCATCTATCTGGTGACCCAAGAGATGGATCCCACCACATCCCTGGCCATCTAGAAAGAAACTCACCAGGCTCTCCTTCCTGGCCTGTCTTAAGACACAGCCCCTGTTCTTGGGGAAGGCTCTGTGATGTCGATTGCTGTAGCAGCAGCTGTCACAGCTCACTTCAGCAGAAAGGATTAAACTGTCCTGAATATGTCAATCAGATATCAAAGATAAATGAAGTTTGAAAAAATAAAATGTACAATTTATTTTTAAAAAATAGTCTTTGGGAGACACCCAGAAAGCACTTTGAAAAATCTAAGGGAAATGTGTCATGGAAACAAATCCACACTCTGCTGTCCAACTTTAATTTTTCACTGATAAAACTCGAGCAGTTCAGCCAATAAATAAAGATGCTCCACCTTAATGTTCTCCAGTTGCCATCTGCTGTGATGGAGGGCCTCTCCCAAAGATGCACGTGCCCCTGCACTTCAGCTCTGACCATCCCCCCACCCAGGTCCCCTGGTGTTAACGAGCGGGCACAGTCTTCAGGACTTTACCCCAAGGACATCCTATCCCTGCTGCTCCGGGAACACACTCGCCAAGGAGTCCGCTAAGCTGCCTTGGCATTGCTTGCTGGTTGGGCTTGGTGATGTTTGGGGTTTTAATTCACTTTACTGAAATTGCCTTTCATTCACTTGGTGACAGGTAGTTATTTGTTTTCAGGATTCCATTTGACATTTATTGTGAGCGCAAAACACTAATAATAATAATTAGCGCCTTTTTAGAGTTGTCTGGGGTTTTCGTGCCGTTGCATTGTTACTATAAAACAATCCTGAGGCTTTTCTGTGTATAAGATAGTATGATGGTATTTAAATGTAACAAAAGGGTTTATTATACTCAGGCCAGATTGCAGTATCTCTGAGCCCCCCTCCCGGTGCGCAAGCCAAGACTTAATATCCTCCCAACTTGTCTGCAATGCTAATACCTATCTTTTTTTTTTTTTTTTTTTTTTTTTGAGATGGAGTCTCTTTCTGTCACCCAGGCTGGAGTGCAGTACCACAATCTCGGCTTACTGCAACCACTGCCTCTCGGGTTCAAGTGATTCTTCTGCCCCAGACTCCCTGAGTAGCTGGGGCTACAGGTGTGTGCCACCATGCCCAACTGATTTTTTGTTGTTGTTGTATTTTTAGTAGAGATGGGGTTTTACCGTGTTGGCCAGGCCTCCGGTGATCCACTCACCTCAGCCCCTCCTGATCCACTCCTGACCTCAGGTGATCCACTCACCTCAGCCTCCCAAAGTGCTGGGATTACAGGTGTGAGCCATCGAGCCCTGCCTCTTTTTTTTTTCTTCTTCTTCTTTTTAATAGGAGGGAAGCCTCAGCATGGTTTGGCTTTTTTCATAGAAACACGTAAGCCAATCTAACACTTATGCTCTAAACTATGCTATCACATACACTGGTCGATTATAACTATTTACATTTAACCTAATTGAAATTAAATAAAGTATTTGATTACTCTATTGCACTAGCCTCTTTTCAAGTGTTCAATAGCCACAAGGGGTGAGGGGTTATCACACTAAACCGTAGGTGCAGCTCCAGACCACATCCAGTGTCGCAGAAAGTCCTGCTGGATGGCACTGCCCTAGAACCTGGATTCTGAAAAAGTGGTCCAAAGACCAGCAGCACTGGCATGAGACGGAATTTTGTTCAGAAACACAATCTCTAGCTCCCCACCCCTGGACCTAGTAACAAGCTCCCCGACTGATGCATTTGCACACTAATGTTTGAAACACGAGTCAGAAAACTTTCTGCAAAGAGCCCAGTGGTAAACATTTTGGACTTTGTGGGCCATACAGTCTTTGACGCAACTACTCAACTCTGGCACAGTTGTGACAAAGCAGCCATAGACAATACATAAGTGAATGTGCATGATTGTATTCCAATACAGCTTTATTTAAAAAAAAACAAATGGCAGGCTATATTTATCTGACAGCCCAGCCTTTGCTGAACGCTGCTCTAGAACATTCTTTAGATGTCCCTATGAATACAGTATCATTTATTCCCACTGTTGGATCTCAAAGACTAAGCATCTCTGATTAAACACCTTGGTCTATGATCCTGGCAAATACACTTTTCTGGAATGTCTCTGTTGACTTGTGTCTCTGTCTCTTATTTCTAAAGAAAACTGATTCATCTGGCCAAGAAGTTAATAATAAAAAGGACAGGCGAGGTGGCTCACGCCTGTAATCACATCACTTTTGGAGGCCGAGGCAGGTGGATCACCTGAGGCTAGGAGATCAGGACCAGCCTGGCCAATGTGGTGAAACCTGTCTCTATTAAAAATACAAAAAAAAAAAAAATTAGCTGGCCATGGTGGTGTGCACCTGTAGTTCCAGCTACTCAGGAGGCTGAAGGGCTGTGCCACAAGGATCCCTTGAGCCTGGGAGGCAGAGGTTGCAGTGAGCCGAGATCATGCCACTGCACTCCAGCCTAGGTGACAGAGTGAGACTTTGTTTCAAAAACAAAACAAAACAAAAACCAACTTAATGATTTAAAAAAAAAAAATGAGAGTGAATAGAGCTGGCCATGCCCCACAAAGAGACCTAACCAATATGAAAAGGAGGGCGTCGGGCTGCTTCTCCTCACCGCCACATCTACCCCAGTTAAACAATATGTGAAGAGGTCCCTGGGCTTTGATGTAAGACTGGCAGGGTCAGCTCCAAGTTCTGATATGCACTTTGCCCATCTGAGCAAGGGTTCCAGGAACCAGGAGAGAGGTGGGCAAGCCTTAAGGTCTGGCCTTGGCCCAGCCCAGGTTTGCATTCTACATGGAAAATGTGGCCACGTAAAAGAGAAAACCTCTGTTAAGCTCAAAACTGACCCAGAAGATGTATGAGCCATGCATGTGATTTCTTCTCCTAATCACATCAAAGTTTCTCCCCTTGCATATGGGATGGAGGAAAGGGCAGGGGTTCCCTCTCGACTTTTCTGAAAGGCCCAGAGTTCCTTTCCTATACATTGAGGCAACAAGGCTGAAGAAGAGGACACATTTCTGATTTTCTGTCTGGTGGATTATCTTAAAGCTCCCACTATATTCAGGATCTCTGCCATGGATGTTTGACAAACTCTACTTGATCATGTTCAATTTGAATTCCATGAGCCAGGAACATCTGAGTAGGAAACAGGTATGAGAATTCAAGGAAAATGGCAATTTGTTCTTTCTGTTTCTGCCAAGTCCTGGATGAGAGATAAGTCTCCACTCTACCCTCTGCCAGGTTTCATGAAGGCTAAAATGGAGATGGAGCACGGAGTAGGTATAGAGACAGATTGGTCCTTTACAGTCAGACAATCAGAATCCCTGCATTCAAATTCCAGAGTAGCTGCTTGTTAGCTCTGTGACTTTCATCAACTCACACAATATCTCAAACCTCACTCTTCCCATCCGAAATACAAAATGAAAATACTACCCACCTTGGCATTATTGTAAAGAATAAGTGACACCATAAACACCAAGCAACAGGTACACAGTGCAGTACATAGTAAGTGCTCAATAAACAGCTTCTACAAGAATTATGTCATCTATTCCTTAGACAACCACACACAGTAGGAGTTCAATTCTCATTTTATAGACAATGAAACTGAGGTCTGGCATGGTGAAATAACTTAGATGAGAACACAGAGATAATAAATGGTGGTGCTTGGATTATAATGCAGACATTTCAGCAAACTTCTATTCTTTCTACCTAACTCTGCAATTTATTCCAGAAAACCACTTACAAGGTGGTATTTTTTGAGGATTCTTGGCTCCCATTTTTTCGGAAACGCCCTACCTGTGCTTTAAAAAATTGATCTGATGCTGAGTCTGGAGACGTCATGCCACCTCAAAGACCCACTGCACAAACTGGCCCTGCTTCAGGGCTGTCAACAGCAACATGACAGCCAAGAGTGCCCCCAAGTCAATTGGTGGGAAAATCCTGGCCTCCCAATCTGAACAATAAAATCTTCTAATCCAAAGATCATCTTCTCTTCGGATCACTCAGAAAATGTTGTCCCCTCTACATGCTGTCTACAAATTCATCATTTCATCTATAAAAGCCATTACTTAAGACAATGAACAAGCCCAATTGCCCTAAATTAAAGAATAGAGGGAAAGGAAGATACGCAACAAATTTTAAAGGAGCATAACTCTTTGATTTAACAATTCAACTTTTAGGAATACCTTTTGGAAATAATCAGACAAGTTCATGTCTTGTTATTACATGAACAAGACAGTCAGCTGGGACTCACTCCTGTAATCCCCGCACTTTGGGAGACTGAGGAGGCAGGATTGCTTGAGCCCAGAAGTTTGAGACCAGCCTGAGCAACACAGTGAGACCTCATCTCTAAAAAAAAATGTTTTTTTAATTAGCCAGGCAAGGTGGAGTGCACCTGTGGTCTAAGCTACTCTGGAGGATGAGGTGGGAGGGTCACCAGAGCCTGGGAGCTGGAGGTTGCAGAAAGCCATGATCACACCATTGCACTCCTTCCTGGGAAACAGAGAAAGACCCTGTCTCAAAAAAGAAAAAAATAATAAATAAAAAGGGAATGTTCATTTCAGTGTTGCTAAATGAAAACCATCTAAGTTATTCTCATTTGAACATTGGAGAACTAAACAATGGAACAATCATTTATTAAATACCATCTGGCCATGAAGAATGTTGGGGAGATCCCTATTGCTGGTTTTCCAACAATCTATGAAGTAAAAAAGTGGTGTTATCATGGCTTTCTGGTCTAATGCCTTCATCGACTCCCCACATCCAAAACATCATCACATGCGGTCAGCCTCATCCCCTCAGCAATCCCCCAAGGTAACACATGTCACAACCAGCCATCACGTGTTTACCTCCACGACGAAGCATTCCCTCGTTCTTCCTCCGCTTTCTTGATTGCTCCTCTAGCGTAAGAGTCTTCACACAACAACCACAGTGAGCGTGTAAAAACACAAACCAGAGCAGGAATAGCATCCAAACCACTTCCTGTGGCCTGCGACTTGCTATCTATGCCAGCCTTTGCCTGCCACACACAGCCATCTCTTCCTACACGCTGCGTCGACACTGGCTGTCTTGCTGATCCTTGAAGCATCAATGTCATTTCCATCCTTCAGCCTTTCATGGGCTGTTCCTCTGTGGGGGTGACTCACTTCCTAGCCCTCAGAAGACTAACAGCTTCTTGTGTCTTAGTATCTCTCCAAATGCCACCTCCTGAGAAAGGCCTTGAGAGGTTAAAATCACCTGCCCATGATGCCATCATCATTCTCCATTCCATGAGCCATCTTTCTTATGGCCATCATATCTCTCCTATCTTTATTGTACATATAAATCTATTTACATGTTTGCGCTTTGTCTTCTCTCCAGAATGTAAGCTCCAGGAAGGTGCATGTTACAGATGCCTCTGTTCCGAGTACCTGAAAAACCACCTGCCACAGAAACTCAATAAATATTTTATTAAATAAACAAATAAATTTGTAGGATCACATACCCTTTATGAATAGCGGGTATACACAGGCATGTAGAATTGTCGATGTCTAATTCTTTTTTTTTTTTTTTTATGGTCTGTTTTTTCTGACCACGAAAGAGCAAAAGTTAATCTTGTAATTTTGAAAAGCAATTTAATTTCTGTTATCTTAGATAAATAACAAATTAAGGGGCTAAAATAGAATATAACCCTTCAAGGAGCCAGGAAGAACCTCTCACAGCCCATTTTCCAATGAAATCTCAATTGGTAATGACTCTTTCTTTTCCCTTTGAGTCAATTTTGGACACCTCTCCTTGAAACTGTTACTCCGTCTAGAAAAAGGCAAAAAGTTAAGTTTAAAAGAGTCAGATGCATAGTTTCTTATGCTGGAGTTTACCAGAAAGACTTGAAAGGTACATTCACTTTTTTTGTTTTGCCAGGAGTGGGTTATATTAACTTTAAAAAAAAAACCTAAAAAATCTTGGTCTTGAAGAACTGTCCTATGGTATAGAGTCTTTCTCTATTGGGCTATTGTTTTAAGTCCCAAGGACTTGGAAGGCAAATTTATTCTCTTTGTCTTGCCAGGGTTTGGCTATATTAACTTTAAAAAAGAAAAGAACTAAAAAATCTTGGTCTTAAAGAAACGTGTTCTAGTAGAAACTCTCTCTCTATTAAGCTGTAGTTTTAAGACCTATTGAAGTTTAAATCTCTGTTTACCTCCAAAATAATATTGACTGCAAGACAAAGGAAGACTTTGGCATTTTCAAATATTTTTGAGTATGTAAGTCTTCGCAAGAAGGAGACAGCTAATAAATACTCATCTGTACTTAGGAGGACCTAAAGGAGGCTCTTAAAAGAATTTCAAAGCCCAAAAGTACAAAATGATGACTTCATCCTGGCCATGTCACTTAGGAGCAGCAATTTATCTGAGAACTTTGACCAAAAGTGAGAGACTCCCATGTAAGCCTAGAGCAAGTGTTAACTAAACCTATAAAGCTAAGTCAGAATCTGTGACAGCTAAGGAAAATTCTATTACCCATATGACCATACCTCTTTTTTCAAAAGCATCCAAACTTGTAATGAGTGGTGGCAAATGTTACATCTGTTTATTTTCAGAACAAGATGTCAATTTAGAAAAATGTTTTAAACCAGCACTGGTGAATATCAGTCTCATGAAAGAGTATGATTCTATGGAATCATTTCAGGTGGAAAATGTTCAATTTTATGCAAGCATCTGAAATCACCTTCTACATCCTTTAGAGGATTTTTCAGGAGAAAATATGTGTAATATTCCAATTGACATGTTGGTAGAAACATTGTGGATTTTGTGAGCAACATGGAAAAAATATATGTATTAACATATCTCAGAAATCATTGCCACACTAAAGTTGAGGAATGAATTCAAACGCTCCAAAAACATTCATTTGTTTTCTTCCCAAGTTTCCTGAAACAGAGTGCTCAGATGAAATATTTCACTACATGAAACCATTTATTTTGGTAGCATTTCCACCATTAACCTTAGATCATCTCCTAAAGACAGCCAGGAAAGAAACAAATAAACACAGCTCATTCATCATGAAGCATGATAATAGGACATTTTATAAACAATGTGTTTTCTATTCAGAAAGAAACCACGTAATTTTAACAAGGTACACAGTGGGTATTATCCAGCCAAGTACAAAACATTCACCTCAAAATATTTATTGATATTATTTGTACTGTAATTATCAAAAAGAAGACTCAGACTTATGATTGAGCCAAACAAGATGGATGCTTGCCTGAACGTATGATGATCCCTTGGTCCTGAAATTTACCAAAGTGTAAGTATAATTATTTAAATTAAGCAATCCATAAGACTTTATTGAATACCCACTATGTTTCTAACCAATTCCAGGTAATTCCATTGATTTAAACATTAGACATTGTTTCTGCCATGTGATAGAGAAGAGAATACTTATTCCCTCTCTTCGTGTGTCCGTAAGGGAGTTTCTGTTCCTTGGGAGAGTATTAGAGTAGTGCTTCTAGAATATCTTTCTATGTTCTCAAGAATAGAAGTGCCTAAATTGATAAAAGAAGTGTTGCATCTTCATAAGCCTAGCCTGGAATCCCTTCTCTATTCAAGGCCATCTAGCCCACATGGTGGATACATTCTCTTCTTTCTTCTTTATCCACATAGTTTTTGTTCTTTGGTGGGGGCCTAGGCCTAGACAGCAAAACTCCAATCTAGAAACTCTCTTGCCCCAGTATTGGAACCCAACAAGTGTGAGGCAGTCTTTTCTTTCAGATAGCTGGATGAGTCACTGCGAAGACTCCATAAAATGTAGATTGTAATAGGTTTGTTGAAAGGATAAAATGAGTTAATACAAGTAAAACACATAGTTTGCTATTGGGTAAGACCTCCATTTTCTTACTCTATGTGGGTTCTGAGCTACAGACTGGGAAGGTATTGAGAATCCAGATTACCTTAGAAAATAAGCACCATGAAGGCAGGAATGGTGTTCTTTTTATCACCCTTATAATTTCAAGAGCTAAAACAAGGCCTATCAAATAGTTGATGCTCAGAAATTTTATTAACTGAATAAATTATCTGTTGTTGCAGAATCAGGCCAAATTCTTCAACTCACTTTGTCATACCTTAATCTTCATGTCTCTGAATCAATTGTCAATTTCTTAATCTATTGTCAGTTGTGAGTTCAGCGGGAGATGGATGTGATTCACTATCCCCCTTAAACAGCACCATTCTCAATGGGCCATGAATTGACTGGAAAACAGACTTTAACATGAAACAATAATAGACTAGGTAGTACTGTATTATACTGATGTTGACCATTAGTACAATAGGGACTCAATCAGAAATTAGTGAAAACTGTTTTGGTCCAGAATTTGAGCTAAGCTTTAAGAAAGTGGTAGATTTTGACATTCAAATAAGTAAGCATACCAAAAATTCACTGTCAAGGGCTAAGAGAAAGGATCCCTTGTGTCTTACTTCTTACTGTATCACAATGTCTAGCACATCGCTGACATTCACTCCGTAGTAGTAGAGTGAATGGTATTGGATGGTAACTTCAAATCATCTAGGTGAATAGAATGTGGTAGAAACACGATGTCATGGGAGCATAACAGAGCTGCATTTGAACTCTAGCTTCACCGTTTAATAACTTTATGACTTAAGACAAAGTGGATTTAATGTTCTTAGTCTCAGGTTTCTGATCTGAAAAGAATGGCACAGTGGAAGTATCTTCATAAGAATGCTAAAAAGCAGTTTTAGTGGGTGCTGTGCTGTGGCTCGAATGTGTCCTCTAAAAAGCATGTGTTGAAACTAGGTCTTCAATGAAGTGGTACTGGGAGATGCAGCCTAATGGGAGGTGTTTGGGTCATGGGAGCATCATTCTTATGAATGGATTAATGCCATTATCACAGGAGTAGATTCATTATCATGGGAGTGGGTTACTTTAAAAAGGAGGAGTTCAGCCTTCTCTCTCTCTCTCTCTCTCTCTCTCTCTCTCTCTCTCTCTTTCTCTCTGCCTCTTCCTCTCTTGCACCTTGCACCATGGAATGACACAGCAAGAAGGCCCCCTTCAGATGTTAGAACTTCAATCTTTGACTTCTACTACTATGAGAGAGAAATGTATGCTCATTATAAATTATTCAGCCTATTATAGTATTCTGTTATAGCAGGACAAATGGACTAAGACACTGTGTTGCCCTGATTTCTGCTGGGTGTGCCACTGGCTGACAACTTCAGCTCTCAGTGTAATCTGGGAAATGACCTCAGTCAATGCACTATGCTACAACTGGCTCCTATTGTCTCATAGGGATCAATTGTGGCCATCTCTTTCCAATTCTGTGTTCAATTGGCAGCTAGAAATCAGCGGCGGTGGGAGCATTTATGCAAAAGTTCAGCTTTTTTTTTTTTTTTTTTTTTCTGAAAGGGCCAGATAGTAAAAATTTATGGCTTTGCAATATTCTCTGTTGTAATTACTCAACTCTACCATTAGCAACCATAAATAACATGTGAACAAATAAACGTAGCTGACTTCCAATAAAACTTTATTTACAAAATCAGGTGGTAGACCAGCAGGCTGTGGCTTGTCAATGCCTTCTTTACATCATGAAAATAAGTAAATATTACCAATAAGTGTTTTCCCCCCTTACTCTGACAGTTGTTAAACATTTACCAGTCCATCACAAGAAGTCAATTCGCACAAGGTCATATTCCATTTCCTAGAGCAAGTTGAAACTAACGACTGTTCAATGTGGAAATGTGAGATTAAAACGCAGACTCTTTACCCATTTTAGACAACTGAAAAAGGTCATTCCGGCTTAAAAAGCTCCCTGTGGAGCAGATTGAGGGCTTTGCTGTGATTGTATTTCAGCTTAATTTCTTTGTCTGCATAACCCTGTTTCCTTCTCTTCTTCTTCCCCCAGCATCTGTCCTTACATCCCTTGCTGGCCACCATAGCACACCAAAAATTAGGATTAAGTTACACTCTCTCCTACCCAGAGAAGCACTTGGTCCACTAAGGGTGGAAAGAGACTATCTAAATATGTCTTCGGACTTAGCCAAAAAAAATTGGCAGGAGCTGGGAGAGTACATATGAAACTAGATTCTGAGGATGTTAATCCAGGAAGTGGAAAATCCAGTTAGGTAAAGAAGAGTTTATCAATATGGGAGCATTCCTCCAGAATATAGCATCTGACACACTATCACCACAGAGTTGGTATTAACTCATTGGTAGGATATATTTTTGACCCTAAAGAAAGGGATGACCCACACTAAGGGAAGCATAAATTCCAGAGTTGCCGTAGCAGATATTCCAGTTATGAGTTTGCCTTTCCAAGGCACAGATCCTCAGCCAGACACACTAACTGAGTGTTTACATAGTGTTTGAGTTACTGAAACGTGATCCCTGCAGAGGACACAGCAGGAGACTTTTGAATTAAGACTGCCACTTGGACCCTTTGAGTTTCTTGTGTCAAACGCATGACAGGCAAGAAGAGCAGTCACCATCCTGGCTGAAAAAGTCATGATTATTAGGGGCTTAGACCCTCAAACATGAGAGGCGGAATGATCCAGACTGGCAGAATTACTAGCTAAGAGTGAGGGAATCTAAGACTACACGGAAGACTACGAGGACAAGCTTGGCCTGAAAAACAGCTACAGTGACATCTAGTTCATTACACTAGTCTTCTTCTTGTAAGTTTTTCCAAGGCAAAGAGTGTTCTCAGAAACCTAGAGCTGCCCATATAGAACTTACAGAAAGAAGAGGATCTGAACTAAAGGGGTGGACTGTAGTGTACACTGTGTTGCACTGCCTTGAACCTCCAGTTAGGACTAAAGGTCTAATTTCATCAGGTGAAAAAAGTTTCGATGCCTTATAGCTCTGAGTTCTCTCTGGAAGTAGAACAGATAAAGTCAGAAATCCCTGAATCCCATAGTTACTCGATGAGGGAATGAAAAAGGAAGCCCCTCTTGTCCCAACTCAAGACAACCCTAATAGGTCATCTCAGTTCAGAACTTTTTATGGGATCAGCTGGAGCCATTAGTGTTACTGCAAGCAGCCCCAATGCTCTCTGTCCATTCCTTTCCTTCTCCCACAGATGTTAAAATCAAGAGCACTCTCTAATAGACTTTCATACTAATCTCAGTTACAAAGTTGGCTTCCTTGGGAACCTGATCTGAAACCTGATTAAATGAAACGATGTCTCTAAAGTGCCAGACATCAAAAAGGATCTTATCATATGTGGGTCTGATCTCCTAATATACCTAAGAAAACATGAGTTTTAAGCAACAGCATTAAAAATGTTAAAAATAACAACACCTATTATTACTAAGTGCTTACTCAATAGCAAACTAAGTACTTTACATACATTAACTCATTTCATCCTTTCAACAAGTCTATTATAATCTGCATTTTACAGAAAAGTAAAGGAAGCACAAGGGAGTTAATTAACTTCCTCAGGTTCACATGCTTATCCATTACACTTTACCAGATTGGGTTTGAATATGGCTCTGAAAGAGACATATTTGTAAGAGAAGTTTCATAATAATCCCTTTGCTTTTTAAGTCCTGTCAGCCTAAAATTTGAGCCTTTTTAAGATGGCAAAGATTTTCTGCTATTGTACATGAACTCCTATTCATTGAAAAATCTCATCTGAAGTTATTCCGAGAGGGGAAGAGAAGCTAGTCATAAAGAAGTATATTACAAACAATTAACAGAGTCTGTAACGTTCCTCATTCTTGGAAAACGCATACATCATAGGCATAATGTGCTTCTGAGATGTAAAGTTGTGAAGTAACTTGGCACTAAACTAAGACCTCAACTTTTATTTTACTTCATCCTAAACAGCTGACAGATAACTGGCCATTGTGACCATGAGTGGCTGAATTTCAGTAATAATGAGATCCTCAATATTCCTGCTATTTCACATAACAAAACGTACTGCATTCAGTTGAGGTGGTGTTGGTCCTGTATTTTATATAGCCGGTAACCAAGTCCATACAAAAGGATGCCTCAAGTGTTTAGTGAGTGTTGACCGTATGCTGGACACTGTGCTAGGCACTAGCATTAAGAACACAGCAGATGCAACATTTTCCTTAAGAAGCTTCAGTCTAAGTACATGGATCTTAAACTTCAATTATTTCCATTCTACTTGCAATATTTTTGGTATATGCATATGCTGTATGTACTACAATATTCTCACTGTAGCTTTAACCATATTCTTTTACTTAAATTTACATAAGAAAGTATCTAGCAGCTCTGAAAATTAAAGTTATCCCTTGCCATAAAAACAAAACTTTCATATAAACCAATATAAATATATAATTACTAATAGTTTTTGAGATTGTTTAAAAAATAAAATTATTGTGAATTTCACTAGTGATGCATGTGCCACATTTACTGGCCTCACAGAAGGAGACAGGTATGAGGAGAAAGTAGGAAAATGCAATATGATAAACTGGTAAAGAACATGGACCCTACAGCTAAGTGCATTTGATTCAAATTTTAGTTCTGGCTCTCAGCACTTATTAGTTACGTAACTTCAGGAAAGTTAACCTCAATTTCCTCACCTGTAAAATGAGAATAACATAGTATTTAACTCATTGGGTGATTTTCACAATTAAATTAATTAAATAGCTTACAATTGTGGCTAGCACATCATTAGCATAATAAAAAGGTTAGTTATTATTGTTAATATTGCAGTATGTCAAATTATGGCAGGGGAGTCTATGCAGGATGATTCTCAATTCTCTCAGAGGGAATTAGGAAAGACTTCACAGAGGAGATGCCCATACACAGACTGATGAGTAGGGGTTTATCGGGCCTGTGAAGTAGTGGATGGTAATCATTCAGGCAGAGAACACTAAGCTAGAATCACCTCATTTTTTTCTCTTCTCTGATGAACTCAATGTGTGGACATCTTTTGGTTTTGCTTCCCCCTTTCCTCCAGTGACAGCACTTTGATCTTTCCTTGGATAACTATTCTTTGCTCACTCTTGGCACACGTAGGTAGGGCAGGACTGAATCCATTCCCAGCTCCTGATTAGGCAAGTGAGTCAGATCTGTGCAACCATTCACCTGGCCATGGAGATAAGTGTGGTCAAAATTGAACGCGTCAAAGTGAACCTCAGGACCCTGTACAGAACCTCTAGAAAGAAGAGTGCTTTTGGCTTCCTAGGGCTGCTGTAAGAAGTATCATAAGCACTTTTTTTGTTAAGAGCAACTTAACCAAAGTTTATTATCTCACAGTTTTGGAGGTCAGAAGTCCAAAATCAAGATGTTGGCAGGCCGTGGTTTCTTGGAAGGCATTGGGGAAGGCGTTCTCCCAGGCCATTCTCCTAGCTAGCTGTAGTTCATTGGCTTATGGCAGTATAACTCTACCTTTACATGGCTTTCTCCCCGGGCCCTTGGGCACAGCTGCGTCCAAATTTCTGCTTTTTGTAAGGGCACTAGCCATGTTGGTCATAGACCAACATGGTCATAGACCCAGCATACTCCAGTATACTCCAGCATGACCACATCTTAACTACTCACATCTGCAATGACTCCATTTTCAAATAACAATACATTCTGGGGTACTGGGTGTTAGGACTCAGGAATCTTGGGAGAACCACAATGTAACCCATAACAGAGAGGTTCTCAATACATGGGATTTAAAGTTGATAATACATAAGCCTGATGCTTCTGGGGATTCTAGATGGAGAAGAAATAACCTCACTGGGAATAAAGCCAACTCAGAGAAAATAAGCACTAAGAGACAACACAGGTTCCTACTGTCATTATCTGAGTGCCTGGATCTAGCTATGCCTAAAGTTTGATCCCTGAACTTTTCAGGTACAAGAGCCAATAACTCCCTCATTTTTTTTAAAGCTAACATTAGTTAGAGTTGGGTTTCTGTAACATTGAAATAAAATAGTCCAGTCTAAAATAAAATCTTAAGCCACTTAGATTTTTCAAATTTTTACAAATAAATTCTAGGTTCCAGAAAAGGATGGGTTTATTAAAGAAATAGGAACTTTAAAACAGGTTTAAGCCAGTTTTGAAGAGCCACTGCTTTTTAGACACATCCTTTTATATCTTGTGTAGTAACTGTTAGTAGTTTGTGACATTTCTAGTCTGTCCTGGGTGTTACTAGTATCTGACAGGTCAGGCCTGTCACCTTCATAAAAGCAATGAGCATCCATACCAGGAAACTCTATGGTGTGGAGTCCCTTTGAGATTACTGATGTCACACTAAATCTCATCAGCTGTATTTATTCTCTCTTCATCTCTGCCATTTGAGGCTCTTCACAAAAAGAAGTCTGATTATTTTTACATGAAGATAGCTTCTCCTTGCTCCTGTGATTTGAAAATTGTAAACCAAAGCTTAATTCTAGGAGAGTTCATTTGTCCTCATGGCAAGTATAATTAAAATATATATCTCTAGGGGGAATACCTGGAAAATTAAGGTTATTGTTGACATTATTATTAATTAATAATTATCAAATACTCACTTTAAAAAATGATTAGTCTTTAGATTTTGATAGCCTCCATTATCCTCATTAGGTAATGGTGAAATAAAGATGAATGAATCCTCAAGCTGATGAATTAACGATTAAGGCAGTCCAGAAGAATTTAACCTAGATTCTGTACCCAGCAGGCTTCCATATCAGCCTGTGGCATTCTCTTAGTTAGCTAGATTTTGAGTAAGTGTTCGAATGAGATGAACTCTTAGAACAGTGATTTCATAGGAGGTAAAGTCTGATAAGTAAAGAAGAAAAAATACAAAACCACATTAAATCGTTTCAGCAATATCCCACTGAAGGTCCCCAGAAGGTGGTATCAGAATGCAACCGGCATGAAGTTTCTGAAACACACTTCTATAATCTTGTCACAAGTGAGAGAATTTTCTGAGGAAACATCTCATCTAATGATGCTGATAAGGACCATGCACATGAATCCATGAGGAACCTAGACCTCTTGGTTTAGATTTGGTATGACAGTATTGTGTGTTAAATAAATACCAATAAATTATTAAAACATATTGGTTGTATCGTAACACAGAGCCTTAACAATGTATTATGTCAGCATGTACAGCTCTCGCTCAGGGAAATTCTCCATCTCTTTAATTCAGGCATTGACATCCTGTGCCAGCACAAAGCTCTTTTTTTTTTATTTGAGATTGACACATGTCTAAAATTGCTTAGATTTTGTGTTGTGCTCTTAATACTTGAAACTCAGCAAATGAAATTCTATGCCACTGTGCATGAACAATGCCTTACAAAAAAAATCTTAGCCTGGGGGTTCAACTGGAGGATTGGAGAAACAAAAAGTGCTTTCACTACTATTGCTTCAAGTTGGGGGAATAATTACTTTGCTTGAGGAAAAGGGAGGGCCATTCCTAGCCCCTTGGAAAAGCAGTATGTTTGTCAGGCCTTAAATTAGATCATTAAATTCAAGAAGGGTGTTGTATATGAATCCTGGGTCATGTCAACGTAAGGGCTGTCTGTGTCATGGTGAGGATGTTAGTCCTCATCTGATAACTATTCCGGGGAGCTCTTTTGCTCTGTTTTATTCTGACATGCCTGGGTAATTGTGGTAACCCTGATGAACTCTCCTTTCTCTACCTGAGGATAAACTTCCCTCAGTTTACTTTCCAAAGGCATTATTATGCCTTCTACTTTGGCTATAGTTTTATTTTCATGGGATTTTCTCAGAATAACATTTCAGGCATCAAGCCTTGCTTAATGCCCTTGAATGTCACCATGTTACAGATGGAAATAGGGAGTCTGGCCCAAACTGGGACTCCTGAGATAAGCATGGATATCAAAACTGGGACTCCCTAGTTAAGTATGGATATCAAATCTCACTTAGCGCTTTGGCATTTCACATCTTACAGCCACAAGGTTGTCGCTGTATTCAGTTTTTGATTCAACAGTTTTGTTTCAACCTCAGCTGTTGGGAAGTAAGGAAGAATAGTTTGCTTAAGATGGAAAATCTTTTTGGACAGTGATCTGGATGCTACTGTGGGACAATCTGGGGACCATGATCATAGCGAGTACACATTCTTTTGGAAGGAATTTCAACCTTTTCTGCCTTGCTGCTCAATATTCATTTCCCATCCTCCAGCACACAAAACAGCTGTCCCAGGTGCCCTAGCATTTCCCCAATAAGCCATTTTGTTTCAAGCTTCCATGCCTTTGCACATGCTGTCTTTGCTATTTGAAGTGCTTTCCCCATCTTTTGAGAAAATTCCTGTCCATTCTTTCAGAATCAGCTCCAGAATCTTTGTGAGATCTCTGCTTCCTGGAGAAGCACACCCAGTATGCTTAATTTATAATGAATCTCTTCAAATTGCTTACTTCTTGTTTCTACCTCCTCAAATTTTTGCTTCTTGAATCCTGGAACTAGCCGTCAGGAGCTGTTACTATATTCCAAATCCTGGAGTCAGCGCTTCCAGGCATCAAGCCATTTACTTTATGTCAAAACAATGCTATATGGGCTGTTATCCCCATTGTTCAGATGTGAATCCTGAGACTCTGAGAAGTTAAGTAACTTGCCTGGTATCACACAGTTAATAAGTCACAGATCCAGGACTTAATCCCCTGAAGCTGACACCAAGTATGACACAATTGATTTATCACCACAGTAAAATTTTTTGTTTTCCCCACTTCTCCTGCAGCATTTGATATATAGTTGGTGCTGTGATAAATGAGCAAATGTTTGGATTATAAAGCCATTTGTTATGCTATATAGCCCATTCTACATTGGGAGATGGAATGGAAAATGATGTACAATACAGTCCTCTATAATGCAGACTATTAAGATAGAGCAGAGAGAATATTGATGAAACAATAATAACAGCGATGATAGTTAACATCTTGCATATTTGCTCTGTGCCAGGTACTGGTCTACACCTTACATAATTCTGCATGAAGCTCTACAGATGAGCTTCAGGAAAGCTAAGGGACAAACTGAGGGTCAAAAGTTAGTGAGAGTTAGCATCAAACCTCGAACCCCAAATTACCCCCAAGCTAGCATACTGAAAAAACCATGCAGTCCCACTGGAAGGAGGCCGCTGATGTAACCCGTTTGTATTTAATATGCTCCATTTTGCAACAGATAGACAAAGTCCTTCACCTGTAATTTAGATAGTTTGAACTCTCACCGCGGCTTCGCTACCCACGAGTTGGGTGATCCGAGATGAGTAATTTTCCTTTTTGGTCTTGGTTTTCTGAAAAAATTCCATTCTGGTTCTGAGACTCGATATGTTCCTAACAAGTGATGCAACAGCCCGCAGTAGCTAGTGGACCCTTCCCTCTCGGCTACAAGCCCTTTAGCAGCTCAGGGATTTGGCGTGTGTCATTCTCTGCCTGGACACTTTCTCTCACTTCTCCCATGCGGCTTACTCTTCAGGTCTCAACCCAAATGCCACCTCCCAGAAAAAATATCTCTGGCCTCAAGTTGACCTCCATTGCTACCCCGTCCCCATATTACTTCCCCTATACAGTTTCCAGAAGTTGAAATTATTTCAATTATTCCTTTAATTGCTTTTTTCCTATTCCCACCACTGAAATACATACCCAGGAGGACAGGGCTCTGCCTGTCTTTTTTACCACGCTAAACTCATGCCTCAGACAGTGCTTGGCACTTACTAGGTGCTCAATAAATATTTTTATTGTTACCGTTTTCAGTCATTCTAAGTAAAATAAATATTGTTAGTTTTCTGCAGTGATTGCAGATAAAATCAGCCAAAACTTTAGTGCCTCACATATCTTCATAAATTTCCATTTTCACTGGATGCTCGTTTCTCAATACCTGCAATTACCTTTCCACCTCACCCCATTCTCAATCCTTAAAACATAGTCCTGCTTTCCATCCAAGGTGGAGGAACGGCAAACGGCTGGCTGATTAAGCAATTAGTCAGGCAAGCAATTCTTTCTTGAGCAAGTGAGTCATTGCAGGTTCAGAAACTAGGCATTCACACTGGAAACCACCCAGGCAACTTTGTTCTTGAGTACCCTTGCCTAATGTGGTTTAGTGAAAACCCTTGCATCGCTTTTAATTCCCTCTTAAAGTAATGCATACCATTTAATCAGGGTTCCCGCCCTTTCTATTGTTAGAGCCAGGGGCTGATTTATTAAACATGAAGACAAGAAATAGCAGTTGACTCAAGACCTACTGGAGGGTCCTGCTTGCCCTGCTGAGGCGCCTTTGTTTGTGGAACTGCACTGTTTTGTTTCTGTGTTTATATTTAGCGCAGTGCACAGAGAAGGGAAAGAGGGGCAGGAATGAACGCGTTTACAAACATGCTAGTGATATAATTAAAAGGGCAGGAAGGTGCCATGTAAATAAATAGTAATTGGGGGGAAGGGACTAGCTGAGTGAGAGAAGACTGAGGAAATTCAGGAAATATGAGACTTCACAAAGAGCAATAAGTCTGCTTGGCTATGAGTGTCATGGTGTCCCCAAGCTGTCCAAAAAAAAAGAAAAAATTCAAAAGTAATAACAGATGTTTTGATAAATGAGTAGCTACCACTGATTGAAGGCTTGCATTGGCACAGTTAAAAGCCCTTTTACTCATTTAATACACATAGCAGAACTCTGAATTAAGTGCTATGATTATTCCCATTTTTCAAGCGATAAAGCTGAGGCAGGGATGTGAAGCAACTTGTCCAAAGTTAAACAGGTAGCAAGAAGCAGGGCTAGGCCTGGAGATCATTCTGCCTGGCTCCAGAGCCCATTACTTTAACAGCCGTGCTCTCCCGCCTCTCCAAAATTTAAATCTTTTTAGAGTTAATCATTTGAAATTGCCAATCTTGGGTCGTTTTCTGTTTACAACAAGTGGCCATTTCACCTGATTCAACCTAATGCAAAATTATACGAATATGGAATGCCTCCTTCTGATGTCCAAACGTGTACTTCTAGAACTTTCCAGTACGCACACCTACGTTGTCACACCTAGACAGATGTTCATAATGTTATGTTGTGTTGTTTACAAGACTGGGAAAATATGTTCAAAAACATTCCTTGTACAACACTGCACGGATATTCTTGTGCACATGTGTGACTATTTCTGGAGGCTGGCTATCTGGAAGCAGAATGCTAAATCATACACTTTCCCTCAGGGCACAGCAGTTCTTAATATTCTGCTCTCCTTGCCTCAGTTATTCAAATTTCCAGGTGCTAGGTTCACAGTGGGATTGCCAAGTCATGTGAGCCAAGGAGGGACAAATGCCAGATGCATGGGAGGTAGACCCAAAAAGATTTTTAAAGAAGTAACCCCAGCAATGACCTTCCCTCTGACCAGAACATAGATATCTCAAATTTATGAATATGACTTCCTGCCTCAAAAAGGTCAGAGATCACTGTGAAGCTCTGGTTTGTTTCATCAAGCCCAGATAGATATGTTGAAGGGGTGGTGCTGACCTCAAGGGTCTTTGCTGCCTGGAGATGAAAGGCCTGTGAAGGTCAAAGACCTCTGTTAAGTCAATATCCTACACAGTGACAGCTCTCTGGTCCTCTGACCTTCAATGACTCAGCTCCCTGGGGGGTCTCATGCTCTTCAGACTGATTTGATGTTGGTTCTTGGATGTTTAATGTCATCTGTCTTGATCTCCTGGTTCTCTTTTACCTGGCTCATGCTAGTCTATTTGGGATTGCAGTTGACTGATCTTTTGAGTACATTGGGTGTTTATTTCTGAGACTCAGAGCTGTATTGCCTGGATTTGTGTAGCTGCTGGGATTCCTTGTTCTTGGATGGAGACTGTCTCGACTGTCTCTTTCATGGATATCAGCAGTAACCTGCTCTCTGATGATCCGTTCCACTCCAGGCAATTTCAACTGAGCAGCAGGATGATGATTTCTAAAATACCTGTTATATTTTGTCAATCCTCTGCTTCAATTCCTTGTGACTTCTCATAATTCTTAATAAAACACCAACTCCTTCCCATGACCTGTGAGGTCCTACCTGATGTGGTTCCTGCTGCTCCTCATGCTAATTTCCACAAACTCCTGGGCTCCAGCCCTATGCACCAGTCCACATCTTCAGTGAACCATGTTTATTTCTTCCCACTCCTCCAAAGTCATTAACTTGCTTTTCCTTCTTTAGGAACAGACTTTCCCTTAATTACTCATTGGTGGTTTCATCTTTCCATCTCTGAAATCCTTTTTTGTTTTTATTGTTCTTGTTGTCATTTACTTATTATTTTCTGTTTCCCCAATAAATATTCACCCATAAAAGCACAGCCCTCTTTTGTGTATTTCACCATAGTATTTAAAATGATACTTGGCACTTCTTCAGAGCATACTAAATGTTTGATGCAAAAATGAATGAAGGGAGAATGAGTCTTGGGTTTCTGTTTTTAAAGAGCTAGTGGTAATTATTGAGTAAAGGATTTCCTTTGGCTAGTCTTCAGCAGATAGGTTTCTCTCCAGAGGGAAGAAGAGAAAGTGGATAGGTTTGTTGGGTTAACAAAGCTATATGTTTAAAAATGTTCATCATCATTTTATATTAAAGTGAAACAATGTCAAGATCTTTGTTGAGAAAAGTATCCAATATTGTCTGAAATAACACAGAATAGAAATCTGTACCAGAATCAGGTTACCCATAAGAACTGGCACGAATGGTGACTGAGAGTATACAAATAAAAAGAGTTAATTTCAGAATGTGTTTGGCATTACAACATCTGTTATTTTAAAAATAATAAGTTGAGAGATTTATATCTGCATTGACATCGTAAAAGAGTGTAGGGGAAAAACTGGTTATCTCTGAAAGATCAATAATAGAAACGTTTTTAGTTTCCATTCCACATGTTTACAGATGTTTAAAAGGACTATATATTTCTTTCATGAAGTAGGTCAGACACCAAAGGATGTATAAAAAGCCAGTATAAGTTCAATCCTAAAAAAGAAAAAGTAGAGAATGACTATTTCTAAAGCAATTAGAAACAATGATTCATAAACTGGGCAATGATTAAAAAAAACAAACAAACCAACCAGGTTTAAAGGTGTGACAGGCTGTGATCAGAGAGTCCAAATCTTTCAACCAACCCCTGGCTCCACACAACAGCCTTTGAGGCTTACATGGTGCTAAAAATGTGCTTCTTCAAGCTGGTATTAGACTGCCCTTCAAAAAGAAAACTGAGCAAACCTTTTTTTTTTTTTTTTTGAGACAGAGTCTCACTCTGTTGCCCAAGCTAAAGTACAGTGGCCCGATCTTGGCATGCTGCAAACTCTGCCTCCTGGATTCAAGTAATTCTCCTGCCTCAGCCTCCTGAATAGCTGGGATTACAGGCATGTACCACCAAGCCTGGCTAATTTTAGTGTTTTTAGCAGAGATGGGGTTTCACTGTGTTGGCTAGGCTGGTCTCAAACTCCTGACCTCAAGTGATCTGCCCACCTTAGTCTCCCAAAGCACGAGGATTACAGACGTGAGCCACCATGCCCAACCCAAACCAACATTTCAATAGTTTTAAAAGTTTATTTCACTCTTAGGTTTTCACCCTGTGACCTAATACTCTCAGGTCTGCCTTCCTTCCTTTGTACTGGCGATTCCCAGTAGGACCTTGTGCCCGTGGCCTGCTTCCAAGTTGCTGGTGTTACTATCCCTGCTCACTTCTCTCCTTCCCTCTGGGAAGCTGACTCTGGACCAGTCTTTCATTCTCAGCCTCTGAAGTTGGGGGCAGAAAAGGTAAAGCATCAGAGAAACCTAAAAAGGGATCTTCAAACGATAAAAACATACTTTGCAATTGAACCTAGACTATGGGAATTGAGAGATACAAAGCGGCTTGAACTTGGTGACTTCAATCATGTAATGACAAAGCAGGATGGACGAGGACGGGCCCTGTCTTAGTGGGTGGTTTGTAAACAACAGAAACTTGGTGCTCACGGTTCTGGAGGCTGAGAAGTCCAAAATCAAGGTGCTGGTGTGTGGGATATCTGATAAGCATCCCAGCTTCTGGTTCAGCTATTGTACCTTTTACCTGTGTCCTTCGTGGTGAAAGGGGCTAGTTATCTTTCTGGCGTCTCTGTTATAAGGCCACTAATCCCATTTACAAGGGTTTCACCCTCAGGACTTAATCAAATCCCCAAAGGCTCCACTCCTTAATACCAACACATTGGAGACTGGGTTTCAACATACGAGTTTTAGGGAAGCATAAACATTCAGACCATAGCTGGGGCCTATATTTATGTCTTACTAATTCATTCAACAAATATTTAACACCAGCTATGGGCCAGATGCTAGGCTATGGGTAGGGGACATGAGCAAAGCTCCCAGCGCTCTTGGGCTCCGAAACTGAAAGGGGAACAATTTTTTAATTACCAAAAAATAAAGTATAATGGCAAACTCTGAAAGACTATAAAAAATGAGTATGTTTTACATGAATATATGGTTGAAGTCTCTGACTTAGTTCAGGGGGACGAAAGAAGGCCTTCTGGAGGAAGTAACTTCTGAGTCGAGGTGTGAAGCTTAAATGGGGGCCAACAGAGCAAAAGCAAAGAAAACAGCAAGGGTGGAGGACCTGTGAGAATAGGTGCCTGTCACCCTGGAAGGATGGAAAGCAAGCCCAGGTGGCTGCAGCCCCGAGACGAAGGGCGGGCCTGTGAGAAGCACAAGGATTATGAATATTGCAGCCAGCAGTTCGCTGCAGACTCGGATTGCAGGGACTCGGTCTGGATGCCATGTGAAAGTCAGAACAGACTCATTAGTTCTCTTTTTGGTCCTCTTTTGTCTCCTTGCACTCCTAAAAACGAAACCACCTCTGGCGCTTGACTTTCCCCTAATCTTACTTCCTGAGAACTCCCGCTTTTCTCAATCTAACCCACTAGTGTGTTGTAATAATAAAAAAGAGGATCTTTTCTAGTCCCCAAAAGATTGAAAGAACAACTTAACCTGTGCTCGGTATCCACTTTCCCCCGTATATGATAGCCCATGGCTGTGATCCACACATAAATGTTTACTGAATGTTTGCAAGTGTCAGGAATCAAGGGAGATGCTGGGTATCAGTAAGTGTGTATGATCTTTGCCCACATGGAGCTTGCTGTCTACCACAGTGATTTTTCAAAGTGGTCCCTGGACCAGCAGCATCCACATGACCTGGGAACTCGTTAGGAATGCAGATCCCTGTGCCCCACCCCAGATCTACTGAATGAGAAATTCTGGGGTGGCACCCAGTAATCTGTGTTTTAGTAAAGCTTCCACATAATGCAGTTGCTGGTAATGTTTGAGATCTAGTGGATATTTGTTTCGGTGGATTTTAAGTTAACCAAGCACTTTCACAGACATTATTTTCTTCCATGTTCCAATTCAATTATTTAAATTTCTAATTGTGAAATATTTCAAATGTACAGAAAATAAGACACCAATGTGTACCCATTTTCCAAATCGTATGAATGCTATCACTTTGTCATATTTCCTTTGGGTATTATTTTAGTTTTTGGAAAACAAATGAAATTTTCCAGATTCACATGCAATTCCACCTCCCATTTCTTTTCCACCCCATTCTTCCAAAGAAATCACCACTATCTTGAAATCTATTTGTAATACATGATGGGTTCCATTTTTGCAAGTCTGACGAAAACAAGATACATTGACATATCAGTGTTGTGTTTTCTACTTCCTTCTCCCACTCTTCAATACAAGGCAATCTTTGACAGCCAGGTTTAAAATACTTTGTGATTCGGAATGAGAAAAGAGTAGACAAAGGAAGCTGCAGGCCTAGAGGAGATGGAGGAGGACTGAGAGAGAGACAGAGAAAAGCAACGGTGATTACATATTGAAGGCCTGGGAAGGAAAGGCGTCCAAAGAGAAACAGAGGAGAGATACAGAGTTAGTGATGATTAGAGCCAGGAGATTTGTTAAATGGGAAATGCTGAGGAAAGAGAGAATTGGAAAGAAGGGAAATAGGTTTCAGAAAGTGTTATCCTGATTTATATCTTGAATATTGTTTCATGTGTTTTGAGAGCCTTGCAAAAACACTGGATTTTTTTTTTTTTTAAGGTAGTCTCGCTCTGTCACCCAGGCTGGAGTGCAATGCTGTAGGATCTTGGCTCAACGGAGCCTCCGCCTCCTGGGTTCAAGCGATTCTCTCACCTCAGCCTCCCAAGCAGCTGGTATTACAGGCGTATGCTACCATGCCCAGCTAATTTTTGTATTTTTAGTAGACACAGGGTTTCACCATGTTGACCAGACTGGTCTTGAACTCCTGACCTCAGGTGACCCACCCACCTTGGCCTCCCAAAGTGCTGGGATTACAGGAGTGAGCACTGCCCAAGGCCGAGACTGGAATTTTTTAAATCACTACTTCATGGCTAGCTTGGGTTTCTTTCAGTGAACTTCTATGAAGATGCTAGTTCATCTGAGATTCAAGATTTATTAGGGTTACACTGGGCATGCCACTGGCAGAGAGATACCTGAAGAATACAACATTCAACCGGATGCAGTGGTTCACATCTATAATCCCAACACTCTGGGAGGCTGAGGCAGGCAAGGTCAGGAGATTGAGACCATCCTGGCCAACATGGCAAAACCTTGTCTCTACTAAAAGTACAAAAATTAACTGGGCATGGTGGTGCATGCCTGTAGTCCCAGCTACTTAGGAGGCTGAGACAGGAGAATCACTTGAACCCGGGAGGCAGGGGTTGCAGTAAACCGAGATCACACCACTGTACTCCAGCCTGGTGACAGAGCAGGATTCCGTCTCAAGGAAAAAAAAAAAAAAGGACATAACTCAAACCTGGGATTTTTGTTTATTTTGGTAACCTTTTCACCCTTGCTGAATGGAAATAAGAAAGCATGGAGCTCCAGACCCCATGGACACATCTGACATCACTGTGAGGAGAACCTACCTCACAGTGCTATTACACTAACCTAAGAGTGTAATACCTAAGACGGGAGAGATGTAAAGAGACAGAGCTGATAAATGCAGAGAAAGATACTGGAGCTCCGGAACAGGCTTGTCCTGAGGGCCCTGGAGCTTTGATTACATGACGAATAGAGTTGTCCCTTGGTATCCATTGGGAATCAGTTTCAGGAAACTCCTCTCCTCTCCGTGGATACCAAAATCCATGAAAGCTCAAGTGCCTGATATAAAACGGCATGGTATTTCCATAAGTCCTATGCACATTCCCCCATATCCTAGCTTAAACCATCTCTAGATAATTTATAATAATCCAATGTTAAATGCCATGTAAATAGGTGTTATATTACACTGTTGACTAATACAGTGTTAAATGCCATCTAATACAATGTTAAATGCCATGTAAATAGTTGTTACATTACACTGTTGACTTGTATTATTTTTTATTACTGTATTGTTCTTTTTTTCAAATGCTTTCAATCCATGGTTGGTTGAAGCCAGGGATGTGGGACCTGCAGATACAGAGAGCCGATTGTATTCCTTTTGCTGGTTTTTGTTCATATCTGTTAGGGTGGGGTTTCTGTTACTGGTAACCTGGAATTTCCCATCTGATTCAGTCTATTATCTTCTTTATTCATTTGACCCAAGTGCCTTCTCTAAAGATTTGCTAATGAAGAAGCATTTCTTGAGCTCTGAAGTCTGCTTACAACTGGCTGGATTAGTTCAGGAAAGCGAGAACACCATTTGAAGAATGAACACCCACCAAATAGAACCAAAAATTGAAATAAATAAAGAAAAGACTAAAAGAGGAAAGAAATGAGATTATTCACCCAAGGGTCATTTTGAGGTACTTGCTCTCTAGAGATGGGCATTCTGCAATAGAGATATCAGCAAACGTACAGTCAGATATGAAATGATAAATGCAAATAATTTTACAAGGACTATAGAGCTCATCATTGGCAATAGGTATTTTGGGGGGGAGTGTCTCAGCTGCATGGTTGCTGTTCACCAGAGAGGAAATGGTGAAATGAAAAAATAAAAGCGAGGGGAAGGCGAGGGTGAGGGCAAACAGCTAATGCATGCGGTGCTTGAAACCTAGAGACAGGCTGATGGGTGCAGCAAACCACCATGGCAAATGTCTACCTATGTAACAAACCTACAGGCTCTGCACTTGTATCCTGGAACTCAAAGTAAAATTTTTAAAAAAATCATAAAAATACAAAGTAAAAGACCCAGACTTTTAGTTTCTGGCTATGCTGGTAACTCGTAAGTCATTTTCCCATTTGTTGATGTCATTCATCACTCCAATATTATTTATTGAGCATCTACTACAAATGATAAGCACTGTTCTAAGTACTGGCCTCAATTTCTCCATCTGCAAAATTAAAGGATGAGACCAGATGATTCCTGCAGAGCCTTCCCTCTCTTACCTTTTCAAGAGAATTTATCCTCCCAACGTTTCAGTTCAAATGCCGGCTCAACCATTTCCTCACTGTGAGATATTGGGCAAGCCATTTAATCTCTCTGCATATTCATTTCCATTTCTGTGAAATAAGAATAATGACAGTATCTTTCTCATTGGATTGCCATAATATTTAAATGGATTAATACATGTATTTGCCATAGTTCCCAGCACACAGTGAGTGCTATCTAAACATTAGTGCCACTATTATGATCATTATCTTTATTTAAAAATTATTTCAGAAACTGAAGAGTTGGGTTTGAAAATGGAATTCCCCCAATATATTACAATAACCACATATTGCTTCATTTAGGTTAGAGCTATTCTTACCCTGCTGGGCCTCTCTTTGGAGATATAATCAAAGCAATTTTTTATATGACCACCATGGTGTCAAATTGTTTGGGTGGTTTTTCCAGATGGCTATTTATGTACACTCCCTGTCTGTCACAGACATCATACCTGTAACTCTATCAGTTCATAATAAGCATAGTACTAGCTGCCATTTATTTGGATGCTCACTGTGTGCCTGGCATTGTGCTAAAAATAAGCAGTGTGTTACTCTTCATTGCAACCCTGTTGGGCAGAAATAATTTCTATACTCATGTTACTGAGAAGGAAACTGAGTGTCAGGGAGAACTCAGTTCACAGCAGAGAAGTGGCATAGCGGGTCTGACTTCAGGTGTAACTCTAAAGCTCACACAGCTAAACCTGTCTCTGTACCACCTTTCAATTCAAAGTACCAAGATGAATAATTTTTTTTTTTTTTGAGATGGAGTTTCACTCTTGCTCCCCAGGCTGGAGTGCAATGGTGCGATCTCGGCTCACCACAACCTCCGCCTCCTGGGTTCAAGCAATTCTGCCTCAGCCTACTGAGTAGCTGGGACTACAGGCACGTGCCACCATGCCCAGCTGATTTTTAGTATTTTTAGTAGAGACAGGGTTTCACCATGTTGACCAGGATGGTCTTGATCTGTTGACTTTGTGATCCACCCGCCTCGGCCTCCCAAAGTGCTGGGATTACAGGCTTGAGCCACCGCGCCCGGCCGATGAATAAAATTTTAAATATCCCCTGCTCTAAATGTCCAACCCTGTAATTTTGGCTTAATTAACCAAATAAATTGCATATGAAGAGTCAATCTTCCTAGATACATTTATCCCACTTTATTAAAACAATATGTAATAGTTGTATATATGTATACACTATACTTATGTACAAATAATTGCCTATATGTTTCTTAAATATTCATAAAATTTTTAGGAGTGCTTTTTATTCATCTAAGCATCAATGTACAGATGGTTAACTATTTAACAGAAAGATTGGCATTGGTAACCACTGTTAATTGATGAGCAATCACAAAGAGACAAAGCAACTTTGATAATACAGAGGAAGTCAATAGATGGTTTGATTTGCTAAAATGTGATTGATTTACAGCCTTTCAGTATACACACTGCATAGAGTAAGGTTCACCTAGAATAGATCAAATTTAACCCAAGTTTGCTTCCATTTGATTCGATTGAACGAAACAAGACCTTATAATAGCATTCCTTCTTCCACTCACTCAGTAAATCTTGCCTTCCGTGGGGAAAGATTTTTCCAGGAGTATCTACATTAGTCAAAGAATGCACCTTCTTGGAAGCCTGTCTACCTTCATTAAATGGCTTTCAGAGCTCACAATGCAACTGAATAACGTGTATTATTCAAATAGTTTTCAATGCACATGAGGAAAAGGAGGTGTGCTCAGATGGGAGTGATTTTAAGTAGCTCATCTGCACCACAGGAAATTCATTTCTCCTTTGATTCTTATGCCATTTCGCTGGAGGCATATGTATTTCTAGCACCTATATAGTTTTGTGGGGGCTTTGCAGCCACCTAAACCAGTCTGGTGAATAGTCATCACACTTTTGAAAACACAACCAAATGCCTTGTAATTTTCTTAGGAACAATACTTTTAATGCTTCTCCATTCTGACTCAAAGGTACAGTGAGATGTTTTTACTAAATGGGCTTATTTTCTCCCACGTGGAGTTTTAGACCCAGTGACAAATGTAATGAAATCTGTCAGTCTTTTCCAGCTAGTCACAGAAAACTAGGTGCAGTGTTCCTCTGTCTTATTTGCCAATATGAGGTGAAAATGATGGGGGTGAGTGTTGCTTTTAAAATGGATTGCAACTTTGGAGCTTGGATCGACAAAGAGATAGATTGAGCACATGCGAGAGAGAGGAAGCATTTGCAAAAAGAGCCCCCAGAATCCTTCTTGACAAGCGTTTTGCATACAGTTAAATAGACAAATGTATTCTGCTGCCAGGATTTTGCAGGAGTCATATTTGATGTCTGTCACCAAAAAGATTCTTGGGCACTGGTGGAGTGACAAACCGTTATGCCTTAGAGCAGTGACTCTCAAACTTGAGTGTGTATCAGAATCACCTGAGGGGCTTGTTAAAACACAGGTTGCTGGGCCCCTTCCATAGAGTTTCTGACTCAGTAGGTCTGGGGTGAGGCCCAGGTGATGCTGATGCCGCTAGTCTGGGAACCTTTAAGAACAACTACCTTCGAGTGATCGAAGAGGGTAAGATTGAAGATCCTTCATCCTTAAAAGTCCACTATCTGAGGACTGTCAGGACCCGTGCTCTTGTGATTACAATTTATGCTACAGATGCCAAAAACCACGAAGCAACATGAGAACCCCCAGAAGCAATTTGCTTAGTGATAAGTTGGTTTAAATTCTTTTTCTTTCATATCTCTACCACTTCTAGCTTCCTAGACACCTCTAATCAGCATTGCCCTTTCCACCTCTTGTTTGTAAAACTACACCTTCTGAAACTCCCGTCTTGCTTTCCATCTGATAGAAAAGCCAGCAGCTCACAGAATGCATTACACAAGCTAATGCTTTAGGCTAGATGTACCAGAGGTGATTCAAGTTGATGAACAAAGCCTCCGTTTATGATACCTATGTACATTCTCAACTGATATGTTCTTGGTGATGGCAACTATTAACATTTTCTCAGCATTTCAGGGATTTACATTTGACCCCCAAAGTGAGCCAGCTCTGGGCTCCACGGATCCATAACGTGCGTTGTGTACCATTGCTAATAAACATTTACAACGTGATGCGCACAGGCCCCGCTCCACGAGGCCCATTTGTGAGAACATAGCGACTGATCTGTATTTAGGCCAGCATCTCACACCACATTAAAGAGATTGGTTTGTTCTTATTACATTGCTTTGTCATTTGCATTTGCATCTCCAACATTTCCCACACCCCAGCACAATAGTTCGGGATGCTGAGGTGACCACAACTCTTCCCAGTCCTTGGGAGCAATATTTGGAAAGGAGAATGGCGAGGCCTGCTTTTGCAACCACGTTAGAGCGGCGAGAGTTCATTGTTTCTTTCCATCCAGCCACACGACAGCCTTCTCTTTTCTGCACCTAGAAACAGCTATTTGGATAGAAGATGCAAGTTCAGTCCTGTTGATGTCTGAGTGGGCAAAGAACTATCCTTTGAAATCTTGGCCCTTCCCTATCCACTTTGCCAAGAGTTGGCATTGCTTGGTTTCAATTTTGGCTGTTGTACTTCATGGTGCAGAAACCCCTGTACATATGTAGAAAGGGTGTGTTTATAAATCTACATCCACGGTGCATTTGTCTATTTTTATATATGCATATTGCATAGTAATAGAGATTTTATGCATTGAATAAAACTATTTCCCCCAATTTCACTCGGTTTATCGTTCTGCTGAATAATTCAGCTACTATATGGACTTCATGGACTTTTGCTTGATAAATTCACTGTTCAGAGCTTTACCATTCATTGGAATTTTTAATCAGGTTGAAACCCATCATGTTGAGATCAAAGCTGGGAATAATGATGTTACCAATCTATGTTTTAGCCAAAGGATGTTCCTTAGAGCGCACGTCCTCAAATCGCTTCGTCGCTAGCTAAAGTGTAAGAGAATTTATGATGCTAAATAAAACCAGGAGAGAAAAAAAAGATGTTTTAATAAGATGAAAATCCAAATGTTAAAATAATGAGCCATCTGCATGGGTGGCCCTCTCTTGAGAGAGATGCCAAGAGCTTTGCCATCTGTGAAACATTTACCAGCTGTTTCCTTCCCTTTTTTGTGAACATAAGAAATCCTTGCAGTTGGTGTTTCTAAGTGATACATCATAGAGAAGAAAACAGGTTTGCCCAACTTCAGGAAGACTGGACAGAGCTGAATTCACCAAATAATAATTCTGGCAACTGCAGAGGTGTCCACCAGCATGCCCCCCTTCTTCCTGCAGGTCCCTTTTCTGAACCTCGATAGAGGGCACGGCAGCTGAAAAGGGGTCGGGAAATGAATCACATCCCACGAGGTCATTTAAAACCGAATGTTTGCAGAGAAAGTCTGTGCCTGCTCACTCGACTGCCTGCAAGCTGGTTTTACCTTCTGAGTATTCAAGCAAGGTTTGGACTAAATTGTAATCCAACTGAAACGGGGAAAGGTGTCTAAAGCAGTCCAAATATTTTTGAACATGTCTTTCCTTTTTCTTTCTCTTCTCTGATCACTGTTTCACATATCTGCCAGTCAGCCCTGTATTCCTGCTGCTTTTGCCCTGACAGGCACCTTATCTAGGTTGCCTGAGTTCCGTATGGTCTTAGGATCTGAGCAGAATGCCATGCATGAATTTAACTTTGCCGCCGGCTCTGATCGGAGGAGATGTGCCCAGCAATGAAATCCTCACAGTGTGGGGTGCTGATCTATCGATGCCTCCCCGGGTTCCTGCTTTTTTTTTTTTTTAACCTCCCTGTTCTATCGCCAGAATCTGACAGAATTTTATTTTTTCTCTGACTGCCATCTTTTCTACTTCATTAACTGTCAAATGCATTTCAGGGAACATAACCTAACAAGAAGGTTTAGCTAATGAATGTGAAGTCTTTCAGATGTTCCCCTCAGGTGTCATTCCTGAGGAGTTTAGGAACGCTTTAGGTCATTTTTCAAAAAATAATTTTTCTAAGGCCATATGCAGTGAAACAGGGGGGTTATGAATCTTTGGACTGTGGCTGCTCTCGCTCCAATGCCTCGGTGTTAAGCCAAACCTTAGGGGGAAAGAAAATCAAGACTCATGGCTTCCTTCTGGAAAACTCAAGAGTCCCAGCAGCAGCATTGCTGGCATTCTCTAACGGGTGATTTCACATATCCGACTGCAGGGATGTGCACTGTGAGAATCGCATTTCATGTAAAGTAAGGGCATAACGGAATTTTTCTAGGTCATTCAGCAAAGCAAAGTTAACCTCACTTTCCAAGCCAGCGGAAATTTCTGGGTGTTCATTCCCTTACTCGCCCAACCACAAACTGAGAGCCTGCTGGACTCTCAGCACTGTGTCCACCTCTGAGGTGGAGCTGGGAGCAAAGCTGCAGGTTCCCTACGTGCAGAGAGCTTACAGGGTCATCGTCGTCACCGTCGAGCCAATGAAACATGACCTACAATCAAGGCTGAGGCTACTAAGCCAGTGGTTTTCAGCCAGAAGTAATTTCCCCACCACTAGGGGACACTTGGTAATGTCTGGAGATGTTTTTTTAGCCATCATGACTGGGAAGAGAGGTGCTACTGGCATCTAGCAGGTAGAGGCTAGGGATGCTTCTAAACATCCAATGCACAGGACAGCACTCACAACAAGATAATGAGAGTTATGTGGCTCAGTAAGTTGGCAGCACCACAGCTGTCAAACTGTCCAAAGAGAATATCTGGAGGAGAGATAGGGGTGAACAGGTGAAAGGGAGAGGGTGCCGTATGCCTCTCCAAGATCCTAGTCACCAAGGAGAAGAATCAAGAAAAGCAGGGATTTATGGGGCTCTTGAACTACCAGCCTTTCTCTGTAGTGTTCGGAGACCACCTTAAAAGACTTAACTCTTACACCATGGCTGTCGCCTTTACCTTGCTAATGATGTAACACAGTTACAAGATACAGCAGGACACAGGGGTGAAAGGGATGAAAAGAGACTGGAAGAGACAGGGATCAGTAGATGTAAAGGCTGGGAGGAGAGCTCTGGCACAGTTAAGAGACTCTGAATTTCCAGAACAGCCATCGGATTTCTGGCTTGGAGGAGTCAGCAGCTGGAGAACAAACACCCAGAGAAGGTGTTTTCATTTTCAACTGCCCTCTCCATGTTACACCTCATCAAAAGATGTGACCAGCACTTGTTCTTTACAAGCGACACCTTCACAATCATCAGTAGTGTGTCTGAATCACATTTCCTGACAGTCTGCCTGGTAGATTTAATTATGCCCATTTCCCAGTTAAGGCAATGGCAGACAGCATGGCCCTATCTATGAAACTGCTACAACCACCTGAGCAGAAGAGAGCTTAATGAGATTTAAATGCCAGCCTCCATTTCCAGGCAGGTATATCTAGACCCATATTTGTATAAGTTCAAGCAGGTTACATATAGGTTATCTACTTAGATATAATTATATTCCTCACATAGTACATACAGTGGCGTGTGCAGTTTTATTTTATTATGCTTCCTAATTGAAACGAGCGGCAGCACAGAGCATCTAAAGTTATTTTTAAACCAAAACTTGCTTATCTTAGGCTTGGGAGTACTTCCCGTGGTATTGCCACTCACCTCTCCCAGGAAATACACCTTTCTAATTATGTTTGGATTTCTTAGCATTTTTCAATGCCATGGCACACAGTGTTACAGCAGGACATATCAATGCTTATGAATATGGAGTAATCAGCAGAAAAGATAAGAGTAACACCCTGGACATTCACAATCTCTTCTATATTTTTCCATCTTTTCCCTTACACCAGGAGCCAGCAGGTATTTCTGCCAGAATATACAGAAAGAAGGGAATAAACTTTAGAGACAGGCAGATGGGCTTACATCGTGGCTGTCTTATTGGCTAGGCAGTATTTGGCAAGCTATCTAACCTCTCTGAGCTGCAACTTCACCTTCTGTAAACTCGAGGTAGCCATATTTTTCTTGTAAGGTTTGTGTGTGTGTGTGTGTGTGTGTGTGTGTGTGTGTGTGTGTGTGTAAAGAGCTTTGTGAATATGTTATTAAGCATACAAAGCACTAAGCCCAGTGTGTGTGTGTGTGTCTGTGTGTGTGTCTGTGTGTGTGTGTGTGTAAAGAGCTTTGTGAATATGTTATTAAGCATACAAAGCACTAAGCCCAGTGTGTGTGTGTGTCTGTGTGTGTGTCTGTGTGTGTGTCTGTGTGTGTGTGTGTGTGTGTGTGTGTGTGTGTGTGTGTGTAAAGAGCTTTGTGAATATGTTATTAAGCATACAAAGCACTAAGCCCAGTGTCTGGCATATGTAGAATTACTATTCAAAAATGTCAACTCTTTTCGTATATCATGAAGCCTTCTGAAAACAGGTTAGGGTATTATGCAGAGAATTAACACCGTTCCAGCCTAGCTTAATGAAGAGAGATAATCTTTATTCTTGTGATCATATATACAAATATTTCAATTTCACTTTTCATAGGTAACTGAGAACATAGGGCGGTACAGTTAAAAAAAAATGGTGGGGGGAGAATTGGTGTATAATGTAATTTCAAATGCTGGGTCACCAACGTGGTATTTGTGTCGGAATGGGCAGCATCTATCTGAGTGTCAGTTTTGTTCCTGTACAATGACTTACATCATTATTACCCTATAGGTTTGTGGAGAGGATGCAGCAGACAAGATATGCATTGTCCCTCATTTTGGAAGATTATACACACCCATCAGGCTTGCTTCATGTGACTTGCTTCAGCCAATCAAACATGAGCAATAATGACAATTGGCATTTGGGCAACATCGTTTGAGAGCTGACTCTTTTCTCCCTTTATTTCTACATCAGCCTGGGTGCCAGAGCGAAGAGAAATGGAACAGGGCTGCGGCTGATCCATGACAGATCTTACAGCAGAAGCAGGAGCTTGACCTTTGTCGTAGCCACCAAAACCTTGGCGTCATCCCTTGCTGCCTCATAAACTGGCCTTTCACACAGAGAGTGTAGCGCCCTGAGCATCACAGCCAGCACAGGCCTATAAAATAACAATCCCCTTCTCCTTCGCTTCCTCAAAGAAGGAAAAGAAAAAAAAAGAAGAAAACCATTTCCAGTGTTCTGTTGCTTTCTGACCTTGTGCTTTCTTTATTTGAATAATATTTACAGTCTTTTGCCTCTCACTTCCTCTGCCCCGAGGTCTTCATGGACTCACAGTCCAGGTGCTGAGGCAACGGGACTGCTTCCCCGACTCACGTCTCCCAGACCGAAGCTTTCGGCTTTAGAGTCTCCTCTCCTGGGAGTGGGAAACGCGTCCATTCCACACCCAAGTCCCCTCCGATGCTTCCATCTGTACACGGTGGGAAAGCAGTTTTGAGTCATGAATACCCTTGGCGCTTGCAAACTTGTGCAGAATCTGATTCCATCATGGCTTTCCTCCCAACAGGAACAAGAAGGTCTTTATGCTACGGATGCAAGAAGCAAAGACCAGGGCAGCCACATAAAACCCCGTTGGCTTTTCATCTGAAATCCCAACGCCCAGAGTCATGTCTGGGAGAGAGAGAAGACTGTCCCCACTTGCTGTTATAGCTGACCTCGCTTCTGCCCCTTTGTTCATTCTTACGGGGTCAAAAATAACAAATTCCTCCAAAAGATATTTTACTCAGAAAAAAATAGTGAGGAGTGGCAGCCCACTTATAAAAACCCTGATAGATTTTTGCATTTAAGCAACTAATAGAGTAAGTACTGTTGAAATGTACATCGCATCCAGATGGGAAAATATCTTTCTGCAAAAGGCTTACCTGGTTGTCCTCCTACAGTTATCAGACTTGTGATAGTAGTAGTCTATTGCAAAGGTCAGTAAACCTTTTCTTTAAAGGGTTAGATAATAAATAATTTAGGCCTTGCAATCACAATCTCTGTCTCAACCACCAATTCTGCCTTGGAGCATACAAGCAGCCATGGACAATCTGTAAACAAATGGGCATGGTCATGTTTCACTGAAACTTTATTTATAAAAACAGTTGGTAGGCCAGATTCGTTTGCTGACCCCTGGCCTTTCAGACCCCTTGTTGCCAGGTATAGTTTGTTGAACTCTAGTATATTAGGACTACCCAGAAAGAGGTAAATCAATTAATATTTCCGAATGATTCTGCCAGGCATAGTGGCTCACACTTTTTAAATCCCAGCACTTTGGGAGGCCGAGTAGGCAGATCATGAGGTCAAGAGATTGAGACCATCCTGGTCAACATGATAAAACCCCATCTCTACTAAAAATACAAAAACTAGCTGGGTGTGGTGGCGTCCTGTAATCCCAGCTACTCGGGAGGCTGAGATAGGAGAATCACTTGAACCCAGGAGGTGGAAGTTGCAGTGAGCTGAGATCATGCCACTGCACTCCAGCCTGGTGACAAAGCAAAACTCCTTATTAAAAAAAAAAAAAAAAAAAAAAAAAAAAAAAAAAAAAAAAAAACTGAATGATTCATAAAAACAACATAAAGAATTAATCAAAAGTAAAGTCAAAATTATGTAGGAATATCTAAACTCACTTAAATGTTACTATACTTAATATATACATGTATATTTATATCAAACTATAAAAAGTATTCCATAATCTGTGATAGGAACCTGTGATTCCTCATAGGGAAATGGTAAAAACCTTTGGAGAGCTGTTATATCATGAGTAAGTTAGGATATTGCCTAAGATGCTGTAAAAAAAAAAATTATAGTGGTTTTACATGATGCTAGCGTATTTCTCTCTCTCTTTAACCATACTCAACACATGGTGTCTGTCTCTGGCATGTCAATCATCGCCTGCTGTAACCATTAGGAATTGGGAAAGGGGCACAGGGAAAGCTCACCCAGTTCTTCTGAGGAGCATGGACGAAAAGCAGAGCACATGACTTCTGCTCACATCCCATTAACCATAATTTACTCACATGGCCACAACCCAGCTACTAGGGAAGCTGGGAAATGTAGTCTCAAGCTGGGCAACCATCTGCTGCACTAAAATATGGGTGTTACATTGTTGTAATAAAAGGGGTGAGGGAGAGGAGAAAACACTAGCAGTTTATTGCATACACTGTAGCGGAAAAGACTTTGGGCTGTGGAGTCAGACTGATCAATTCCGGCTCCTCTGCTTACTGGTTATATATTATTAAGGACTATTTAGCCTTTTTGAGCCGCAGGTTCCTCATTGATAAAATGAGAATGATAATAACAACCTCTCAATTCCCCATTTTATAAGTCTCCCTATATCCCAATCATTTTCACTAGAGAAATCTAAACAATCAAATCCATCCATGGTTTCAAATCCAGGCTAAGATATCCAAAAGCACCAAGCATTCAACACTGCCCATTTCTCAGTTCTCATTAGCAATGTCAACAGAGAATGGGCCACATAACCTGATTTTACTACTGACACTGATTTAAATGAAGGTCAGTGAGGAAAACAACAGTTCTGTTATGGGAAGGTTTCTTGAGCACACGGGCTCCAAGTTTTTGTAAGTAAAATTATTTTCTTTGTGAGATCATTCCTTTTCCACTTACAAAAACTTTGCCAAACACCAGTGGACCTTTATCCACTCAGGAAATAAGTAACCCACATGTGGCACTCTCTCTTCTTATTGTTTTCTTCATTTGTATATATCTTCCTTTCTTCTTATTTTTGTAATGTCGTTAACACAGGGAAGGAGCCATGTGCCAATGGCCATGAAAACAGAACAACAGAGCACCGCTTTAATTGAACTACAGGCTCCTTTCTATTACACCTTTTCCTTGGCCCAAACCATTTTGCAATCACTGGAGTATAAATATTGTAGGGTTTCTGTCCCTTGTTTTGTCTTTCTTTCCATAAGGTCTTAGTGACCTCCCACATTCCACTTTTCCAGATAAGACCTTCCCCTTCTCCAAAACAATAGATATCCTCCTCTAATCAATGCCTGTCATTCAACATCTCCATGTGCAAGCCGTCACAAGGATTTAATGAGGTGATACTTGCAAAGTTCTTAGAACAAATCGTAAGGCACAGCGAATGCGAAAATAAAACTTGGCTACCGCACAAACAACATAGAGTTGGTTCTGAGCTTAGCTTCCAATCCCTCCCCTCTAAGAAATGGGTCAAACCATTATCTAAATGTGTCTAATGGAATTATCTCTGTTCTTTGGCTAAATTCTTCATTATTCATTCTTCCATGCCAGAGCAGTCTGCACTAAAACATCAAAAGGCCAATTACTAATATCAGGGAATTCCCTGACTGCAATTGCTCAAAGAGCACACCTTAAACTGAAGTCTAGAACAGCTGTATAAAGAAGTAGGTATCCCATACCGTGCTCTGCAAATTGTCTACAACTAGTTCTTTAATATACAGGAATGACTTCTCTCCCTTTACGTTCGTCATACCATCATGGTTTCCCCTCCCTGAGCATTTTCTCTCTCTGCTCAATTGCATCTTCTAAAGTGGCCAAATGGAGTTTGGAAGCCAGCTCCTTTTAGCGTAAGAAAATTTCCAGATTGAGATTGTCTCCCATCGGGCAATACCACAAGCATGACTCATCCAGTGATGCACTAGGTGTGTTCCCTGTCTCTGCGGAACTCTGGAGTCTTACAATTCAGCATCTTATGCATTGTAGGATAAATGATACATTATAATATGCTGAAAATTGATATTAAAAAACAGAAATAGTTGCTGTTAATTTTAAGATTCTTCACCATAATTTCTCAACTAATGTTAGAGACTCATTCTTTATCTCCCCACTAGGAGTCTACAGTTTAGCCAGATTCATCTGGGCATTCTTTCTCTTTAATTGTAATTTATTTATTCATTCATTTTTCTACACACTTGTTTTTTTAACACAGGATCTTACTCTGTTGCCCAGGCTGGAGTGCAGTGGTGCAATCAAGGATCACTGCAGCCTTCATCTCCTGCGCTAAAGCTATCCTCCCACCTCAGCCTCCTGAGGTAGCTGGGACTAGAGGCACGCACCACCACTCCTAGGTTATTTATTTATTTATTTATTTTTGGTAGAGACTGGGTCTCTTTCTGTTTCCCAGGCTGGTCTCAAACTCCTGGGCTCAAGCAATCCTCCTGCCTCAACCTTCCAAAGTGCTAAGATTACAGGTGTGAACTACCACGCCCAGCATAGCTACACATTTTGAATTAATGCTTATCTTTTCTTAGTCACTGTGCTATTTTTATGAAGATAAAATGATGGAGAAGATAAACAAGATTTTTTCTTTATTAAGGCTAAAATTTGCTCTCAACGTACTAGACTTATTCTGCTTCTCTGTACCAGTGATTCTATCCAGAACAGCTGCTCCCTTGTTCTTTGCCTATGCAAAGAGTATTTAAAGTCTTTATTCTCCATGGAAGCTTCCCAAAATATTGCAGACCAGAGTGAGAAGAGAACCTTTCTTATCTCACACTCAACATTTTCTAAGTCAATTAAAAATTTGAGGAGTATAGGTTACATAAAACAAAATAACTATTCTGAATGTCTTAAATTATACATACCTATATTATATATGTACATATATTCATTCAATTTTATTATATATAACAATTTAATTATATATCTCATATATAATTATGTATATATGTATACATATCACAAACACACATGCACATATGTTCAGTTGGCCCTTGAACCATACAGAGGTCAGGGGCATCAACTCCCCCACACATTCAAAAATCCACATATAATTTTTAACTGTCCCCAAATTTAACTACTAATAGCCTACTCTTGACTGGAAGCCTCACCAATAGCATAAACAGTTAATTAGGACATATTTCTTATGTTATATGTATTATATATGTATTCCTACAATAAAGTAAATTAGAGAAAAGAAAACAGTATGAAGAAAAACATAAGGAAGAGAAAATGTATTTACTCTTCATTACATGGAAGTAGATCATCATAAAGGTCTTCATCCTCATTGTCTTCAGATGGACCAGGCTGAGGAAGAGAAGGAAGGAGGAAGGTTGGTCTTGCTGTCTCAAGAGCGGGAAAGATGGAAAAACATCTTTGTATAAATTGACCCCCTAATTCAAACTTGTGTTGCTCAAGAGTCAATTGTATATATTTGAAGTATATCAAGGAGTCCCCAAATTAATGAGCAATTGAAGAACCAGGTTAGAACCATGGCAATTCAAGAGCAGACAGGAGGCAAGGATCACCACATTCTCCTTTTAGCAGGAACAAGCAATCAATCAGTTATTTTGGGTGCAAAATAATACCACAGTCCTGCATGCTGCTGATCCCACTACTCCTGGACACTGGGGAAGCTACTGTGAGTGAACTCAAATGCTCTTATGGCTATAGATTCAAAAGCTCAGAGCAGGCACATCCAACTGGACAAGCTTTGATTTCATGGTTGCCAGAGGGATGGTTAAAGTACAGTCTTTCAACTTTTACAATGGAAGATAAAGGCACACTCTCTCACTTTACATGCAATGTGAGTTATGTGAGTTTCTCTAACACTGGAAAGAGAAATGGAAAGTTGGGCTACCAAAGAAATAACGACATCTTTGTCAGAGAAACAGAGCCAGGAGGGTAAATAGATAGAAAAATAGATAGATAGATAGATAGATAGATAGATAGATAGATAGATAGATGATAGATGATAGATAGACAGATAGATAATAGAGATAATAGATTAGATAGATAGATAGATGATAGATAATAGAGATGATAGATTAGATTAGATACATACATACATACATAGAGATTATTATGAGAAATTGCCTGAGATTATAAGGCTGAGAAATACCACTACCTTCTGTCTGCAAGCTAGAGGCCTGGAAAGCTGATGGTTTTGTTTCAGTTCAAGCCTGAGACCTAAAAACCAGGAGAACTAATGATGTAAGTCCTATTCCAAAGGCTCAAGAACCAGGAACACCAAGGGAAAAAGTCCAGTTGTAAAAGTCCAAGGGTAGAAGATGGATGTCCCTGCCCAAGCAGAGAGAGCAAATTCACCCTTCCTCTTCCTTCATTCTACTCAGGACTTTGACAGATTGGCTGATGCCCACCCACACTGGCAAGAGTGATCTTTACTAAGTCTAATGACTCTAGTGCTAATCTCCTTCAGAGATATCTACTCAGCTATTTATGAAAATAATGTTTTACCAACTATCTGGACATCCCTTAGCCCAGTCAAATTGACATGTAAAGTTAACCATCATAGTTCCCAATACCAGTCATGACTATATTGTTATCTTTTTAGAAAATTGTTATCATTGTCTTTTTTTAACCTTTGCACTGTTTATTCTCTAAATAGTTGTAGAGTTTGTTGCAAGCTATCTCCCCCAAACAAGTCTCTTCAGGCCAAAACAGGTATTATATAATACTTTGTGCATGACCTCATAGTGACTCACTCACAGTAGGTACTTGTGAAGTAATTTACAGTCTAATAAATGCTGGCTATTAATGCTGTTGGCCTCTTTTCCAGCATTTAGTGCTACCTATAATGAAGAATTTGAGTCTTTGGAACAAAATTTCAAGTCATTTCATAATTATTCAAAATTGTATCTATTTAATAACATATCCTGTGTTTACTTTTAAGGAGTGGAAGAGTGTTTATAATAGAAACAATAGAACAATTTAGTATTAAATAAATCTTATATCTGCTGTTTAGCCACTTGCGGGGAAACAATTTTCTAACAAGTGGCAATGGTCAAGAAAACTATGAAATTTAGGCCAGTTGTCACAGAAAATAACTTATTAGTTGCTAAGCTACCAGCCCTAAAAGGAACTCAATTAGAGGAGACAAACAGCCTTAACTAGACCTACATTATTGGAGAGCAGAAAGTTGTAGCTGTCAGGTGATTCTGGTGGATGTTTGGCAGGCAAAGTGATTGACAAACTGGTCTTTGCTTGGCATGAAATTTGTCTTTGAATTAGTGAGTGACTGACAGGTGGGTGTCATCTGAAACTGTGGATTGTGTCTTGGAGGGGCTATTTTGCAACAAAGTGATTGACACCTTACAGAGATTGTCCTATAGATGGAGAAAACCAAATAGAGATTTGTTTTGACAAGTATTTCTTTTTCACCTGTTCATTTTGTATACAGAGAAGAGAGAGGGGCAGCCCTCATAAGTGCTAATTGATTTCTCGGGTGGATATTGGAATGATGGCCATGGGCTGCACAGAAAGAGACCTGGACAGTGAGAGGTCAAAAGACAGGTGTTCAAGTTCAGATTCTTATATATATTAAAATTTTCGAAAATAAGCCAATTTTTTACAGAGGCTGCCCGATTAATAGAATAGAAGTCTAGAGGTGTTGGCAGCCATCTTTGCCACCACGTGTGAATAGGGTTGCCAGATAAAATACAGGATGCCCCATTAAAATGAATTTCAAATAAAGAATGACTAATTTTTAGCATGTGTCCCAAATATTGCATGGGATATACTGAAACTTAAAAAAAATCATTGTTTACATAAATTCAAATGTATCTAAGCATCTCGAATCTTTATTAGCTAAATCTGGCAACTGTACATGCAATAAACCTGCTAAGGCATGAAGCCTATACAGAGAAGACTGGAGACAAGAGGTGCAAAGAGACTGATTCCTGGTGTTGTCCTTTGTGCACCTGGATCCAGCTATGGCTAAAGCTCACACTAATCATGCTCCTTTCAGATTCAAGCAAAACACACACACACACACACACACACACACACACACACCACTCTTACTAAACTCACTTGAGTTATTGAGTTTGGTTGCTTTCTCTAGCAACCAGAGAGCTCCTTCTACTTCACACTTTATCTCCTCACTTTACCTATGCGATTATATTCTTACTGGAGGCAGCATTATTTTATCCAAATACAAAGTAAGCCGTTTTCTGGAAATGTGTCTGACTGCCATCAAAATGGTCATTTGTCTTCTTGAATTACAAAGTTTTTCTGGTGATTCCAAACCTTCTTCATTCTTTCCTAACCTTATTGACCTCCACTGCTATTTTTCTGAAAGCTATCAATTAATACTTTCCTTTCAAGCCATCCATTTAAAAAATAATTTAAAAGAATTATTTAGAAATTTTTAATATTTAAAAATTATTTAAATCTTAGATATTTATAAAATCTTATACAGAAATTAGAAGCTGAGGAACAACTTGGAAATTTTATTGTCACTTGTTGCTTAAGACATTAAATAAATAGCTCTACCCATTTCTTGTGTTTTTAAAATGAAGTTGAACATCTTTCCGGTCAATAAAATGGTTTATGTGTTATTTGTAAGATACCTTGTCTCACAAAGTACTTGAATATGCTCTGAACAAGAAAAAAACAAAAAGTTGGTTGTCTTATTAATCTGTACTTTATGGATCTAAGCAACAGAAACCAACTTACCTGGCTGATATAAAGTGTTGTTATGTTTTATAAAGGCAGGAATGCCTCAAAGAACACACAAAACTGGGATACAGCCAGCCTTTAGGAAAACTAGAAAACTATTGAGGCACTTTCTCTCCCTCCCTCACCTCCCTTTTCACTTCTACTTCACTCTCTTTACTCTAGACTTTCATCACCATAGACAGATTTCCTCCGTGCTTAGCCTGTTTGGTGGAATATGATGACCCCAGATTTACAGGAGTCAGGTTCAGTGACAGAAACTAACTACTGTCAGTCTCAGTCCTCAGGAGACAGAATGTGATTTATGCAAGCGTTCTTGCCCGGAGCAATTGAGGAAGTGGGCAAGGTCACATGATATAAACATGGCTACCAAGGACCCATCCCTGTGGATTGCAGCCCATCCTCAGAGTTAAGAGAGCAGATAACGCCTAGAGTTATAACTTGCCAGTGTGATAGTTCTTAAGCTATGACTTCTCAGTTCCCAATCCCTCGTCTATACTCTGTTCTGTGAAGCTAGAGGCTAGGATGATACAAATTGCATAGCTCTTAGATAGGTAGGCATGAAAGGGTGTCTAAAACAGAATTTTAGCTAATGTCGTCTTGTCTAATCTTGGCTGTGAGAGCAAGATTGGTGGTCCAGATACCTGCACTAAGAATGGTCTGTGGTTCCTTGAATTGCCATTTGAAGCACCTGGACTACACATCATACCTGGGCTGTAATCCCAAGTGTCTGTCCACTGGCTACTATGGATCAATGGAATATGAGTAGAAAATATGTAAGAAAATTTTCAAATAAATATATAAACTTCCAAAATAATCTCAAAGTGTCTCTAATGTGTGTACATTTAAAGAATTTTATTTCAGAAAACTCACTCTGTTGAGTTCATTTGGAAGAGTCTAAAGAAAGTGGAGGGACAGCTGTTTGTAGCTTCAAGTGCGTTAAGAGTTAAGGCAAGGCAGAGAGCGAGGAAGGCTAAAGCCCTCTGGAGAAGAAGCTCCGGGGAGAGAAGCTTAGGTTCAAATCCTATCAGTGCCACTCCCTAGCCCTGTGACATTGAACAAGTAATATAACCTTGTGTATCTGTTTCCTCATCAGCAAAGCTGAGCTAATGAGAGTGCTTGACACATACAGTTGTAAAGGTCTGATGAGATGGTTCATTCAAGATGGTGAGCTATCTTGGCCTCTTTAGGTCTGGACTAAAATAAGTACTCAATAAACATCCACATTATCCTACTTATTCTTATCTTTTGGGTCTTGAGGTCTCTTGAATTTTATTTCAGAGGCTATGGGGAGGCAGAATGAGGAATTAAGCTATCTATGCTAAACTTCATATGTGTACTGAATGACTATGACCTAGAGAAAGGAGAGAAAATTATGTGGGCACCATAAGCACAGAATTCAACAAACTATGATGACTTTGGCCATAAGTGCTGCTTTATAGCTGTCTATAAAGCTGCCCATCAACAAGCTCCAGACGGATGACCTGCAGTAATGAGAGTATGAAGGGAGCAGCATTGCAGAACACTCCACCTGATGGGGAGGCAGATCACAAGAAGGGCATTCCCATAAAGCACAGGGTGCCTTTCCATCATTTTCTCCTCCTTCTCATCCCTTAGTCTCGCCCCTCAATTTGTGGTATCACCTCTCAGTTTCTAGTTCCCATTTGTTCATTTTTTTCAATGAATCATATTTTAATTTACTCATATATTCACTCAACCATCTGCTCATCATTTTAAAAATTATTCATATAGAAAATATTTATTGGGCTAATAACTGCAGTGTGAATTTGTTGGGCTCTTTTTATATGATGAGTTCTTTGATACATATGATAACAATAAGATAAACAGCATCAATATTTATTGAGCAGTAACCCTGTGTTCTGTGCCGTGATGAGTGCTGTGCATGTATTATCAATATTTTGTCTTCACAAAAGTCATCTGAGATAAGATGTGGTTATTAACAGTATTTTTATAGGTTGGGAGATGTATCTTAGAGAATTTAGGTAAACTGTTCAAAGTCACTTAGCTAGTAAATTGTGAGCCGCTTCAAAATCACATCTATCTAACTAATACACATGTTCTTAACCACATAGGGCAGCCTCAGCAGATCTGAAACTAGAGTCTTTAGAATCTTGTCTAATAATGAATTCATAGGGAAGGTGGTACTTAAATTGTGTTATAAAGTATGAACCAGGAGAGTAGTAATAAAATGACTTAAAGAGGTATTCATTCCAATTGAAAATAATGCATCAAACAAAAACAACAAAGCAGAAATCCACAGTATGACCCCATTTTCCTGGCATAATGCATCAAAAACTATTGTTAATAATATATCGTCATCTGTTTGCCAAAGCCAAATTATGAGTTACAAATCTTTCCATTGAAAGGGATAGGAAATCCAACTCAAGAAGGCTTGAAGAATAACAGGGCATATAGACTTGTAGCACTCTAAAGAAGAAGGGCATATCAGCTTCAGGTACAGCTTGATCTGGTGACATCAGGACCAGCTTTGTTCCTCTCCATGTTTTTCTCTCTACTTCCCACAGCGTCGGCCTATTCTTCAGGCCTCAGATAGGTTCTCATTGCCAGCTCCATGGTCTTGCATTTAGTAGCAAAGAAGCTATTCAAGTCTTCATAGGTTCACACCACACAGACCACAGAAGGAATGACCTTCTTCCTGTGGCTCTCAAGGAGGAGAGAGGTCCCCCTATTTCTCCCAGAAGCTTTAGCAAACTTTTCCACAGATTTCATTGCTTCTAAGTTTCTGCCCATCGTGGATCAAATTATGGTTGCCAGAAGGGTGAGAGGAGATGAGACTATTGGCTTTAGCCAGTCCCAAGAGCTGGAGAAAGGGTCGATACCACAGGAATGGCTGAGCATGGGAGAGAATTAACTGCCCCAAAGCAAACTCCAAGTGATATAGGAGAAGATGAATAGAAGTTAGGCAGCAAAGGCCACTATAGTCCACTACACCAAACAATACTGTTTTTTTGTTTTGTTTAATTATTGAGGGCCTAAACTTATCTTCTTGAAGCATATAGCAGCTCAATTTAGCACTGTACTAAATTGGAAATTTTACCTTATTCATTACTACATGGAAGCATTTTATAAACCAAACGCAACAACATTTCTTTCACATGCATGAGTAAATCTTTCATTTTCTTCCTCTCAAAGTGCTTCGGAAGTCCCAACTTTCATAATGTCTCAAGTGGAATTATTGTCATTATTTTCCTTTATATCAGCTTCATATCTTGCATAAATGAAGGTCTCAACATGCACTATTTCAATTAAAGTCAGATTAAGTACTGTGTTTCTTTAAAAGGATGGTATTTCAATTGCAATTCTTTCTGTGTTGTTTATTTGAAAAATGTGTTTGGCATGTGTAAAGTGCTGTGATCTACTTTTCTTTTTGTGACATTTTGGGCATAGGAAAAAACTGCAGGGCTTAGTGGATGATACAGCTTGCTGCAAGTGGCAATATAAAAATTGGAAATTCTTAAATGATTTTAACATTTTCCCTTCTAGCTACATGCTCTATCACAGAGGAGTGATATTCTGGGGGACTTGAACCAATCAGAGGATAGGAGTATAATTTTTACAAAACAAATGTATGTATAAATTATCACTCTCTTCTCTCTTCTCCATAAATAGAGATACTAATAGATCCATAGCGTGAGATGCCGGTACAGTGCCATCTTCCACAACAAGTCATCTTGTCAGTGAAAGGCAGAATTAAGCAACCTAAACCATTAAGATGCACAGCTAGATTTCAGCATTGTCCAGCACATCTTGACTATATTGGTTGAAGAAGTGTGTGTTTCTTGTGTAGAAGAGGGACCTGGTGTGTGCATGCATGCATGTATGTGTGTTTGAGAGAGAGGGAAACAGGGAGACAGAGCGGGAGAGAGAGAGAGGCAACAGACAGGACAGAGCACATGCTCTCAAGTCTGCCTCCGTCTCCACCTTTCCCTTTTGCCTTGAATCCAATGCATTCCATTTGTGTTACCTTCCAAGTCTCAACATGAACTTGAGTTCATGGGCCTTTATCTAACCAGAGCCACCTAGACTAATAGTCTGGTGACTCTTCAATCCAATACCCTTCAAGAATTTTTTTGTCCAACATACCATTAGTGTATTAGTCCATTCTCACACTGCTAATAAAGACATACCCAAGATGAGTAATTTAAAAAAGAAAGAGGCTTAATGGACTCACAGTTCAACATGGCTCGGGAGGCCTCAGGAAATTTACAATCATGGTGGAAGGGGAAACAAATACATCCTTCTTCACATGGAAGCAGCAAGGAGAAGTGCTGAGCAAAAAGGGGAAAATCCCCTTATAAAACCATCAGATCTGTGAGAACTCACTCACTGTCATGAGAACAGCAACATGAGGTAAGTGCCCACATAATTCAATTACTTCCCACCGGGTTCCTCCCATGACACATGGGGATTGTGGGAATTATAATTCAAGATGAGATTTGGGTGGGGACATAGCTAAACCATATCAGTTACTGAGGATGGAATCTGATTTTCTTTAAAACTTATTTTTTTAGAAGCAGAATTACAATTTTACATCCATTGGTTGAAACAGAGTAAATATTCTTTTTTTTAAAAAAAAAAAAAAGGTACAACAAAATATTTCCAACATTTCTGCAGTTTGGGTTTCAATTTGGAATTCTTTTGTGAGTTTTTCTGAACCATGCAGCTCTTGGGAGATACATTAAAAGGTTTAATATTCACAATATAAATCACATCCTTTGTATCATATAATCTCATTAGAGATTGGTACCCTGGGTAACTGCCCAGCTGACCCACCTCTCAATCCACATCTGTGGGAGAAGGGGAAGGCATGATAGAGGAATCACTGAGTCACAGAGCGTGTGAGCTTTAAGACCTGGCACTGGGAAATTTGCAAAGCAAAATTTTAAAAGTATTCCCATATTTTAATAAGTATTACAAGCTATACTTGATTGTCTGTGTTTATTGCATACTCAGTTGGATGTATATAATTCAGGAGTCAGCAAATTATGGTCTATGGCCCAATCCAGCCGGATGCCTATTTTGTTAATAAAGTTTTATTGAAACATAGTCATGTTGATTAATTTGCATATTGTTTATAACTTCTTTCATACCACACCAGCAGAACCAAGTAGTTGCAACAGAGGCCAATATGGCCTCAATGGCAAAATATTTACTTTGTGGCCCTTTAAGAAAAATTCTATCTCTGATCTAATTCTCTAAAGTAGTAGAAAAATTTATTGCTTTTTAAATACAATTTATTTAAATGTTTAGATGACTGTGATATAAGCCTCTGTACTTCCTCTTCATGATGCTTGTAACATTTGGAATTCTCTATTCACTGGACATCTTCAGATCATAAGTTGCTTGGGGACCACTACTGAATCTAACTGTATTATACTTTTGACTGTGAGTAACAAAATACTTTTAACTGAAGCTTAAACAATGAAGATTTGCAGTATCTAACCTTACAAGAAGCCTGGATGAGTAAGTCTAGGTTCAACACAGAAGGCCAAGGACTGTGCAAACCATCTTGGCCCCAGGCTTTGACTGTCCCTCCTGCTGCTCATGCTAATTCTTTGCTTTCATGCATGTCCACCTCATGGCTGCAATTTTTTTGTTCCATCTCCAGGCACCAAGCAGAGAAGAAGGGGCATGAATACAAAACTTTTTTTTCCTAAAGATCTGGTATTTTAACCTAGGAAGGAAACCACCAGTAGACTTCCCATTATATTTCATTAAACAGAACAGATCACATTCCTTCCAACATTTTTTCCTGCTGTAGTCCCAGGGCTAGAACTACACTGGAAGCTAGTGGACATTCCATAACAGTGGATTGAATGGTGCATGGAAAAAGATATGAATTACAGACAAAATATTTCAAGTTTAGTTTAATTAGGTTCCCACCATGAGCAACAAAGGAAGGCAAGAGAGAGGCTATTCTTGCTAGCAAAATTATTGGGTAACATCCCTTTATTTCAACTTTTTTATTTTCCAAATAAGGAAAGTAAGACACCAAAATCGGAAGTGAGGTATTATAGTGAATTTTTATACTTTCTGATTGTCCAGCATCCGTGAACCACCCTTCTGGTAGCATCCTTAATCTGAACAACCCACTTTCTCGAACGATGTGATTCAAATGAAGCAGGTGGCAGCCCTGGCCCTGGGAGAGAGTATCTGTCCCAGAATCATCAGCATTTCATCCCCCTGACCTCAGGGCTGGGTTCAGAGGTGGGCACATGAACCAAGGTAACGCAGGCAGGTTGAGTGCAGAGCTTTGGCGGGTGCTGCCAGGAATGGCGCTGCTTACTGGTGACCATTCTGGGGCAGCTAGGCGGACAGTGGAGTCCTCACAGAAGGAAACTGGAAGTCTATGACGTCATTGATGACCACCTAGACTTAACTGTGCCTGAACTTGGTATTTTATCTTTTTACTAAAAATAACGGAAAACCTAAGTCGAAGGGTTCTAAGTCTTTTGGCTCATTTATACGTCTAGGCATAAGATAGAGGTACTCGAGTGTGTTCACTCAGTGGATTAATGGTGCCATCAAGATCCCAGGTTTTTATTTCCAGGCCTCCTCATGGTTATGAGATAGCTTCCAGTAACAATTTTTTCCCTCCTAAGTCAATAAATAAAAGTTCCCAAGCAGCATTTCTGAGATTCTGCTCCATCAGGCTCTTTCCTACGAAGCAATCACCATGATCAGTGCAGGAAGGGAATGTGCTGATTGGCTTAAGTCTTGGAGCTGGGGAAGGGGTCTCCTTCCCCAGAAGTACACAAATCCAATGGGAAAGCATGAGATACCTCCAGAGAATCTGAGTTAGGTCAGAAAGGATTGGTGGCGTGAATGCTGGGAGGAAAAACAGTCATGTCCACTAAAACTATCAACTGTTGGACTTCTGGGTTACATGCAGCCAACTTTTTTCTTTTGTCCTTAGGCCAATGTGGCTTAATTTTCTCTCTTTTGTAACTGAAAGGTAGTTATTGATGGTGACAAATGCTGTCATAGGGAATGGAAATCGGCCACTTTCTCAACCACACCACCATATGGGCATTGCAACCCAAATCTATTTCCCTTCATTTTCTCCATGACACTTTCACATCCTAGTATACTAGATAATTTATTTTATATATTCTCTTCCTCTTCTCATTGCAGGGTAAGCTCCATGAGAGAAGAGATTGGGCTCTGTGCTTGTACGCACAGTGTCTATAACAATACCTGGCCCATACAATGTGCTCGGTTAATATTTGCTGAATGAATGAATGAATGAATGAATATACAAATAAGTAACACCTATGTATGTCAGAAAAGGAAGAGGCCTCAAAAATCAGCTGGCCCATTCTCCAGAGACTGCAGTTGAAACCCAAGCTCCTGATGTAAACCCCATGTGTTCCCCATTCCTCTATCCTCCATTATAACAGTAGGAATTCCCCGTCTTCCAGCAACCAGCATCTGCTCTGTCCAAGGCATCACCTGTTTTCCTCAGTTTATCTATTTTCTTCTAGTCCTTGAGTGTTCACATTTCCTCCTGCCTGTGTATTTGAATTCCAGTTATTTTCATTTGCAACTGAAAAGGAAGACACCAATGACCTTTTGCTGGATTACTTTATCCACTAAGGGTTTCACCCAGGCTCTGTGTCTGCATCTTTTGTCTCTGTTCACATCTCTCATCAAGGGCTTCTGGAGGTTTCTCTCCTACCTTCCCAAACTCTCTAATAGGAGTCAAAGCATATCTCAGTCTGACTCCAGGCAGCACTCTGTACTAATGGTCCCCTGGGCTGACTGGTTGCAAGTGATTGACCTGGGCAGTGGAGGCATTTGGATCTTAGACAGTCAACAGAGGCATCTTCAGAGCCCTCTCATGTCCAGATGGGCTATGTTTTGGGAGTCCCTTCTGGATGGGGACCAAGAAGACACCATGCCTCTCAGGCACAGATGGTGCCCAGGTGTGGCCAGCTCAGCTGGGCTCCACCTTGGAACTTCTAATGAATTCTCCAGATGGGGTGAGTCACAGCTCTTGCATTCTCTTACAACCCAGGAGGACTGCTGACCTCAAGAGTGACCAAGTAGGGTTGATTTAAGGATTTGATGTTCTGAAATCCTGAAATCCTCCCCTGCTAGGGAATCTCAAACTGTTTTGTGCTGTGAAGAACATTATAGAACAGGGCATTTCATGCAAACAAGCAGCCACCCAAACCATGATGCTTTGGGAATTCAACAATCAACTATCAATTCAAAGGTTGAATGTTAGGAAATTCAAAGAAATATAGCTATTTGTTAAAATTACATTTTTAAAAAATATAATCTTCAAATCTGTTTTCTCACCTGTCAAAGATGGATGATAATGGCACCATTCACGTATTATTTTTTTCTAAGGAGGGCTCAACACGTTTGTGAAGTGATGAACCAAGTGCCTGGTGCAAAGAGGAGCTCAATATATTAGCTATTGTTATAATGACTAATGTTAAAATATGTTCCCTCTTTATTATTTCACAGGTAGACACAGGTGGTCAGGCATGGTGGCTCACACCTGTAATCCCAGCACGTTGGGAGGCTGAGGCAGGTGAATCACTTGAGGTCAGGAGTTCGAGGCCAGCCTGGCCAACATGGCGAAACTCCATCTCTACTAAAAATATAAGAATTAGCTGGGCATGGTGCTGTGCACCTATAATCCCAGTCACTTGAGAGGTAGAAGCAGGAGAATCACTTGAACTTGGGAGGCAGAGGTTGCAGTGAGCCGAGATCATGCCATTGCACTCCAGCCTGGGCAACAGAGCAAAACTCCATCTCAAAATAAATACATTAATAAAAATAAATAAATACATTTTTTAAAGTACTCAAATTTTTTAATTTGAAAACTTGCTCTGCCACTTGTTGTGTAGCGTTGAATGAGTTACTTAAATCAGTGGTTCTCAAATGGGGTTCCCAGATCTCAAATGGGGTTCCCAGCAGCAGCAGCAGCACCTGAGAACTTGTTCCCATGAACATCTTGGGACCCCAGACCAGATTTACTAATTCAGAGTTTCTGGAGAGGGGAGCCAGCAATCTGTGTTTTAACAAACGCTGCAGTTGATTCTGATGCATGTTCAGTTTGGAAAGCCACTGGTTTAAACCATCCAAACTGTGTTTCGTCTTGTGTAAAATGGAAGTCACAATACTTGACCTCATAAAGTTGTTGTAAGGATTAAATTCAATAGATTTTACATGTCAAGCATTTAGGACAGTGTCCGGCACTTAGTATGTGTTCAATATATGACAGCTACAATTAATGTTATAACCATTATTATTGGATTTCTTTTCTAGGTGGCCTATGAATCAGTCTATAACTTGACGTGTCTACCTGTGAAATAACAAAGAGGAAATATATTTTAGCATTAATCATTATAACAACAGCTAATGTATTGAGCTTCTCTTTGTTCCAAGCACTCGGTTCATCACTTCACAAAGAACTGTCATTAAAAAAAAAAAAAAAAAAAAAAAAAAAAAAAAAAAACACTAAGGCCGGGCGCGGTGGCTCAAGCCTGTAATCCCAGCACTTTGGGAGTCTGAGGCGAGTGGATCACGAGGTCAAGAGATCGAGACCATGCTGGTCAACATGGTGAAACCCCGTCTCTCCTAAAAATACAAAAAATTAGCTGGGCATGGTGGTGCGTGCCTGTAAGCCCAGCTACTCAGGAGGCTGAGGCAGGAGAATTGCCTGAACCCAGGAGGCGGAGGTTGCGGTGAGCCGAGATCGCGCCATTGCACTCCAGCCTGGGTAACAAGAGCGAAACTCCATCTCAAAAAAAAAAAAAAAGAACACTAAATGAGTGATGTCATTACTGTCCATCTTTTAGAGGTGAGAAAACAGATTTGAAGAGCTTATGTAAGTTGGCCAGAATCATACAAGTTGGGAGTGGAAGAACCAGGAAAAAAAATTCAGAGTGAAACTCTGGAGCCCAGTTAGTCAGCAAATCACCCCACGGCCTCTCCGAGGTTTGCAAAAGTCATGACAGAGGTAGCCCTGTTTTTATCTGCCTTGCTACTTTGAAAATTTCTATGAAATCAGATATTCACCACAACACATGCACTGACTTTATGGCTATTGATTAACAATAGAAGGCTCTCAATCAAGTTTCTGCTTAAAATGAGTTTTTGTCGGTTTATTTTATTATTTTTATTTTTTTTATTTTTTGAGAGGCCAGGGACAAAAAAAAGGAGTCTGTTACTGACATCTGCGAGTCCTCCAAGAAGTTCCCCATGACTCAGTTCCTGCCAGGTCACATTGGCTGTGCGGCCACAATGGGGGATGATTTGTTGATGACAGATTTAAAGACAGCCTCTTGTTTGGTAGAAAAACCCACAGCCCTCCATTTTGTCCCTCACTTCCTGGAGTCCGCCTGCAGACCCTATTCTGCCTGGCAGCGCAGGGCGACCAATCACTGCTCAGCCTTAACCCGCCAAACCTAAAGCCAACCCCCATCCCCCACCCCTTGGCAGTTGCAGTAGTCTGCCTAGAAACAAGACAGCCAATAAAATTCAAACCTAAGCCCGCCAAGAGGTGACCAATCCCCTTCTGGCACGCAGAAAACCCTCCTCTGCTCTCCCTTCCACCAATCGCTCCGCAACACCTCGCCTAAACAGGCCGCCGCCCCTATAAAAACCCTCTCCGGCAGCTGCTGGGTGCAGCTCAGCTCCCCTCCCGCCTGGGTTGCCCGCAGATCCCAATAAACCTGGACTCGGCTTAACAACTCCTCGCTCTCATTTGCTTCGGGAAGGGTCTCTGCGGGTCGCACACCTCTCATCTGTAACCAGAGCTGTTCCTTCTGGGTTGGAGTTTGGGGCACTGATCACTGAGACCAAGGGACACATTCCAGTGTCCATTAGATGACAGCCAACTGGAAAAAAAAAAAAAAAAAAAAAAAAAAAACCTTATTTACCTATGGAAGGTAAATCTTTAAGTAAGGGTTAAAAGGAGGAAATGTGAACATGTGACCTATAATTACTGTTAAGTATGTGTTAGCAGTCATATTTGTTATTATGGGTTTGGGGCCCATGATGAATGCCAAATTTATGACATTTTTCAATACCGCAAAATTTTCTGGTGCCTAAAATACCAGAGACATCCTATAAAACCATTTCTTAAGATGGGTGAGGTTATATGTATATCAAAGGAATTTCAGAACAAGCTGCTGGATTTATAAAATGAATATATTTGAAAACTCATCAAAAATGATATTTCAAGGTAAATATATGTTTATCCAGTGCAAAGTGTTCATTATATCCTGGAGAATTTTTAAGGCTACAAACAGGCCGGAAACAAAAAATCCTGTAGGCTTTCTTATTTGAGTGAAGCCAATAACTTTGCCTTTCATTTGAGAGTTTCTGCCTAAATCTTGGAAGCAGAACCTCCGAGATATTACAGGACGTTCAGTTGAGCATAAAACTTCGCTGTGTCCCTAAAATGACAGTAGCAACAATAGCACCACTAAGCAAACCCTCGTTTTTGGCTACTGCCTTTTATTTTATTTTCTCCCCTCTTTTTAGCTCCACCCAGCGCTCTTGAAAGGCCTTCTGTTCTGTCAGCCATAATGACATCTGCTGGCGGACACAGGAAGTCATAAATCTGTAGGTCCTCTCTCAACCAAACCTTGTTAATGCTGCCATTTATCACAGGAGCTCGGGTGCCATCTCTCTGGAGGGCTGGACGCAGAGAGTCCATTTTCTCCCATACCCCTTTCCCAAGAGAGCAACCATTTTTAAAACAGCCACTTTTTCATCTCGCATTTGCAGACCTAAAAGTCAGGGAGATGCAAACCCCACCGTCAATGCGCCGCTCTTGGAAAGAAGCCACGATTCCAGGCAACAATAGCCTCGACTTGATGTTTCAGGGCTTGAAGCAAGGCAGTTGTGACTAAGCTCTGTCCTTCCTCATTTTAAATAGTTCCCTGACGGCTTCAAGGGGAGGGATAGAAGACTCTGTCCCTCCCAGTTCCTCTGCTCCAGGGATTTTCTAAGGGCCAAACTTACTACAGGGTGAGTTGAAAGAGGATTATTTGAATTCAGAGTTGCTTTTGTTCTGAACTAACGAAAGATGATGTCTGGGTTTTGTTTCTTAGAAGCCCATTGTGTCCTAAGCATTGATTTAAGACCTCTACCTATGTCAGGAATTTTCTAGCTTTTGATGTTCAAAGTGGGGTCCCTGGATCCGCATCCCCTGTTAGAGCCTGTTAGAAATGCAGCATCTCAGGCCCTCACTCAAGTCCTACTTCATCAGAACCCACATTTTCCACAGCAGCCTCAGACGATTCCTATACACATTAGAGTTTGTGAGACCGTGCTCTACACTGGGGTCTCACCCCAACACTCTTGGCATTTAGGGCCACATCACTGTTTCTCTACAGGCCTCTTTCTTGCGCACGGTGGGATGTTTGGCAACGTCCCTGGTCTCCTCCCACTAGATGCCAGTAGCAACCCCTGAGTCGTGACAACCAAAAATGTCTCCAGACTTTGTCAAGTGTACCCGGGAGAGCAAAGAACCCTCAGTTCTTTGCCACCCTCGTGGCAACTCACAGATGTGGTCTGTGTACTCGCAGCCTCTGCGTCATCTAGGAGCCTGTTAGAAATACGCCTTCTAAGACTCCACCCTAGACTTGCTAAACCAGGAGCTCTAGAGGTGAGCCGCATGACTCTGTCTTATCGCCTTGGGAGATGATATGGGTGCTAATGTGTAAGAACTGAGGGTTCTTAAACTCTCAGTTGCTGAATGTGAGCAGGGAAAAGCAATGCCAGAAACACCTGGCTTTGGGGGACAGAAAACTCACTGTGGCCACAACAGTGTCAAGAGGGAGTAACGCATGGTTGTTAAGAATAAAACAACCGGGCCAGGCGTGTGGCTCATACCTGTAATCTCAGCACTTTGGGAGGCCAAGGCGGGTGGATCACCTGAGGTCAGGAGTTCAAGACCAGCCTGGTCAACATGGCGAAACTCCGTCTCCACTGAAAATACAAAAATTAGCCAGATGTGGTGGTGGATGCCTGTAGTCCCAGCTACTCAAGAGGCTGAGGAGGAAGAATCACTTGAACCCAGGAGGCAAAGTTTGTGATAAGCCGAGATTGCACCACTGCACTCCAGCCTGGGCGACAGAATGAGACTCCATCTTAATAAGTAAATAAGTAAATAAATAAATAAATAAATAAATAAATAAATAAAACAACTGGAAACATTCAGGAGGGTTTGAATCCAGGCTTCCCGATTTGCTATCTCCATAACCTTGGGTAAGTTTACCTAACCTTCCTGTGCCTCAGTTTCCTCATACGTAAAATGGGGACAACAAAAGCACTTTACTTTATCAAAAACTGGCTTCCTGGCTGGGTGCAGTGGCTCAGGCCTGCAACTGAAATAGGCATGGAACTTTCAGAGGCTAAGGCAGATGGATCACTTGAGATCAGGAATTTAAGACCAACCTGACCAACATGGTGAAATCCTGTCTATACAAAAGAAAAAAATACAAAAAAAAAAAAAAAAAAAAAATAGCCAGGTGTGGTGGCACACACCTGTGGTCCCAGCCACTTGGGAGGCTGAGGCAGGAGAATTGCTTGAACCCGGGAGCTAGTGGTTGCAGTGAGCCAGGGTCATGCCACTGCCCTCCGGCCTGAGCGATGAAGTGAGGCCCTGTCTCAAAAATCTAACAAACAAACAACAACAAAAACTGGTTTAAGGATTAAGGAGTTCATATTGTAAAGGGCTTAGAACAGTGCTTCATAGCAAGTGCTTTGTAAATGCCAGTTGCTATCATGACCATGACCATCATTTGCCTGTCTTTCCCTCAATGTTTAAGCTCCCTAAGAGCCATGCAGGTGCTTTCTTTTCTGCCACACCCCCAACACCCAGTCATGCACCTGGCATGGAGCAGGAGCCTAAAGACAATGGGTCCGCCTGTAGAGGGAAGAGGTCGCTAGCGGGAACTCTTTGCAGCAGGAACTCTCTGCCTCAGTGGCTTGAACTTGTACTCTGCTGTCTGTACTTTCTGCCTGAGGACGCCAGCTTCCCTGATTACTGTTGTAAACTGGCACCCTTGCCAATGTAGGGGATTAAGCCAAAGTGAATTGTATCCCTCGGTTCAGATTAGATTGGACCTCTGATATATCTGAAAATACTCTGTAAACAGCAATCAACAAATGCTTATAAAATAATGAAAAAACTAAGAATTCGGAAGTGCTTTCTATGAATCAAGTACAATGCTCAGTATTTTATGTTTACTCATGTGATCCTCTCTCTGCTGGTAATAGTCAGTGATCTAATTATCCCCATTTCACAGATGGGAAAACTGAAGCCCGGAGAGGTTAAACAATTTGCCTGAGGTCTCAGTAAATGGTGATTTGTTTTTTTAAGTGCTGCTCTCTCCAATTCCAAACCCAAACTTACCTTTTGTCCTGATGTCTACCTGATCGGTCCACAGTGATCATACGTCCTAAGATTTCTGGGACAATCCTAATGTGAAACCTTCTGCCCCCACTTTATGCTTAACACACTCATCAATGTCAGACCACATGTCTTTTATTTTGTTCAAAAGTTCAAACTGGCCGGGCGTGGTGGTTCATGCACTTTGGGAGGCTGAGGTGGGCAGATCATGAGGTCAGGAGTTTGAGATCAGTGTGGTAAACATAGTGAAACCCTATCTCTACTAAAAATACAAAAAAATAGCCAGGTGTGGTGGTGTGTATCTGTAATCCCAGCTACTCAGGAGGCTGAGACAGGAGAATCACGTGAACCCGAGAGGCAGAGGTTGCAGTGAGCTGAGATCGCACCACTGTACTCCAGTCTGGCTACAGTGCAAGACTTGGAGGAAAAGAAAAAAAAAAAAAAGCTCAAACTATGATGGTAATGAGAGCTCTGTGGTCCTACTAGAGATACAACAGGGAAAACGAAAGAGGCCCCTACTCCTAAGGGAGCTTACTTGTAAGGAAAGTAAAGATCGACCAAATCAGGGAATACAAAAGACTTATAAGCAAGTGCAAAATACGGACTACAAACAATAGGTCTGGACAGGACAGAGCAACTAAAAGAGGCGTGGAACTAAGCTTTCAAAATTGCTGTGCACTTGATAGGTATGTATTGAAGGTCACTGTGTGCCTGGCATTATGCCAAAAAGTAGAGGTACTGCAGGAATAGGACGCTCTTGATCCTTATCCTCAGGAAGCTCAGAATGTAGGGGATTCTCCAGCAGACGTTTGCTCGTTGCCCATTTCTTCACACACCAACTCAACTAGGAACTGCCAGTACCCGTCTCTTTTGCCTCCAGGGAAGGCCAGAAGAGGCCCTTACCCAATGGCTGGCAGGAGTGGGTGGATAAATACCCCAGCTCCCTCACCCTTGAGGAGAGACATCTCGGAAGTGCAGAATCTACACTACCTCCTAGCATTCCCAGCAGGATTAAGCTCCAGCAGCCCACAGTGATAACTTGCTTGTTAACACATCTATACCAGCCACTTTTTCTTTCCTTACTCACTTTCCTCTCCTCTCCTGGAGTTTTCTGGAATCAAATTCCAAACAAACTACTTGCATGCAAATCTTTATCTCAGAGTCTGCTTCCTGGGGACATAAAAGCAAGACACAAGCCTCCTAGAAGAACAGTTTTACAACAGTCCTAGACTGTTCAACAATGTTAAGCCCATGGATTCCTTAGCCTCCTGGGAGTGCCCAGCAATGGTTAAAGAAAACAGGCAAGCTGTATTCTTGGGCAAAAGCAGCCTTCAAGACAAGACACTTTGACATAATCCTAGTAAGCAGGGGTAGAATCTCATGAAATTTTAAGGACAATAGGATGCTTAATGCCTAATCATAGTAGATAAGACATGCTCTGGATAAGACAGAAAGGTGTTCTCAGAGAGAATTATATCATTCTCTATTTGCTTCTGAAAGTTGAGGGGCACCTTTGGGCACACAGTTCTAATGAGTCCAGGAAGTAGAGCTTGATGCACAGTTCAGATGGCAGAAAATATACCAGAGCCCAGAACTTAAAGGCTGCTCATCACATGGTTTCCAGGCTACTCCCGTCCTTACATTCACTTAATGTCTTCCTGTGGTTAATGAAGTTGAGCAATGGATTACTGGGCCATCGACTTGGTTTGGATTCTTCAGCAGCAGCAAACACTGTCACCGACTGTAAGTAGCCGACTCCAAGGGAGAAATGTGATATATGCTAAATCTAACAGCTCCCCTGGCCCCGATCTGCCCACTCAGCAATCATTCCCTTTAAAATATACATAATGCTTAATTGCTGTGGCAAAATTCTACACCTAACCAAATCAAAATAGTTTTAAAAAACGAGAGCCTAGTAACTTTTGGGGGATTTATTCTTAGAAGCAAGCTTGCCGATGCCCAGGCGTTCCCGAACTTTCTTGTCATCAACCTTACCCGTTTTTAGAAAGGAAATTTGCACCCAGTTGAATAAGACATATTTTCTCCTGTGCTGCTTGTAAGTAAATGAACTGCACTGATCAATAGCTGGATGAATAAAATTCAAACTCAACATGATGACTGGCCTCCTGAGTGGTCTTTCCCAGGCCATCTCTCTTGCCTCATTTCTGCTTCCCCCTCCCTAGCTGGTTCTCTTGATCACGGTTCTAACAGTTGCATCTTTGTATTCCTGAAGCTCATCTCTTCCAGTTTCAGGGCTGGGATCCTGATTGCCTGGTTTCAGATCTCAGTTTAATTGTCACCTCCTCCCAGAGCCTTTCCTCCGAACCCCAACCTAGCGCAGGCTCTGCCCCACCCCCGTACTCTCAATACCCTGCTTTATTTTCTCCCTGTCACTCTCCAGGATCTGGGACTTCCCCTTGTTTTTCTCTCGCCACCAACAAGATGGTGGGGTTTCCTGGGGGAATCGAAAATAACCAGAGATTGCTACCTTGAAGTTTTCACAAAATACTTGCCAGGAAGAGGGATATCTCGAATGAGTTAAGTGACATAAGAGGAAGGCATGAATTATATCCTCAAGGGCAACGTTCTATGGTACACTCGCTCTCAAACTTGGCTGCACATTGGAATCTCCTGGGAGCTTTAAAAAATACTGACAACTGGATCCCACCCCCACAGACTGATGTAATGGGTCTGGGGTAAGGCCTGGGCACTGGGATTTTTTTAAATCACCCCAGCTGGCTGAAATATGTTTGAGAGCACTGCCTGTTACCCTTGAAGCATTATGTGCATATACAGAAGTACACAAATTCAAAGTGTGCCGCTGAATTAATGTTCTCTGATTGAACGCACTGGAGTAACCAGCACCCTGGTTAAGAGCAATCCCCACCTCTCAGAAGCCTCCTTATACCCACTCTCCAAAGTAGCCATCACTCTGACATGCAAACATAAATTAGTTCTCTCGGCTTGGGTACTTACGTAATTGGGATCCTAGTCTACCTTGAGACTCTTTGTTTTGAAAAGATATTTGGACTAGAGAAGTGTGAATCTCAAAAGATCCACCCAGGAAGGCTTTCTGGAAGAGGTGATATTTAAGAGAGAATCTGAAGGAGGCAATAGACAAGAGGAAAAGGAGAAACAGGAGGGAAGTTGGTGAGGGGAGGATAGCAACAATTGAGAAAGAAGCAGGAAGGCTAAAATGTTATCTCCATATCTAATGAAAACCCTGCTGGAGCTCAGCACAGTGACTCACACAGTAATCGCAGCACCTTGGGAAGCTCGGGTGGGAGGATTGCTTGAGCCAAGGAGTTTGAGACTAGCCTGGGTAACACAGAGAGACACTGTCTCTACAAAAAAGAAAAGAAAAAAAAAACTAATCAAGTGTGGCAGCTCGAACCTGATATCCATGCTACTAGGGATGCTGAGGACTGAGTGAGCCCAGGAGCTTCAGGCTGCAGTGAGCTATGATTGAGCCATTGAACTCCAGCCTGGGCAACAGAGCAAACAAGATCTTGTCTTTAAACATAAAAGAAAAGAAAACCCTACTGGGCCACAGGTATTTTAAAAATACCTTCCTTGCAGGTATGCTCAGCTTCAGGTTCAGTTGTTCAAGAGATCTTTTGTGAAATGGAGTTTCACTCTTGTTGCCCAGTCTGGAGTGCAACGGCAGGAATCTCGGCTCACTACAACCTCTGCCTTTGGGGTTTAAGTGAATCTCTTATCTTAGCCTCTCGAATAGCTGGAATTACAGGCATGTGCTACCGTGTCCTGCTAAGTTTTTGTATTTTTAATAGAGACAAGGTTTTTCCATGTTGGTCAGGCTGGTGTCGAACTCTCGACCTCAGGTGATCTGCCCACCTCAGCCTCCCAAAGTGCTGGGATTACAGGCATGAGCCACTGTATCCAGCCTGTTCCACAGGTTTTTAATGAACACCAATAGGGTGCTGGACTTGGGGATGTAAATGTGAATTTGGGAAAACAGACCGGAAACTCACAAATAGGTGAAGAAAATACAGAGAAAGAGTGGGACAGACAGGGCAGGTAACAAAGGCACGTTTAAGTTTAGAGTGAAGAGGAAAGATAGATCTGCGGGAGGAATATTGTCCAAGGAAAGCATAAGGGTAAATGTCCTGAAACCTGTACAGGAGGCACTCTGGTGACTGAGACATTCTCCCTGTGCTCAACTGTCTCAAGGCTACCCCAAAGCCTAGTAATTAGAGCACCACCCTGCACAGGGTAGGCGCTTGGCAAATATTTGTTTAATTGCATCAGCTGTAAAACAGGCAAACTAACAACAACAATAAATTCATACGTTGTGTGCTTTGATGGGGGGATTGATAGGCTTCTACAGTGCGATTAGAAGACTTGAGTAAATCCAAGAACAAATGATCTGTTCCTTGCATGCAAGAAACTCTGCAAACTGATTCATTTGTTACAAAATTCAACTCTTGTACAGAAAAATTTCCTATGCCTAGTACCTTATCAGAATCACCTGGGAGATTTAAGATGTTCAGATTTTTCTGACACCACCCTGGAATCTACTTTAGTAAGTCTGGGGTGGGGCCTGGACTTCTTTATCTTAAAAAAAAAAAAAAAAAAAAAAAAAAAAAAAAAATTCCCCAGGTGATTCTGGTGTTCAGCCAGTATGGGAACCACTGTTTTGGAAGATAGGATTGAGTCATTTCAATCAGTTCATGCCCTTACACATCCCAAAGCTGGAGTGTTGGATCTGAGGAAGCAAAGTTCCCTGGAGACTTAAACATAGCATTACTCCAAGACACCAGCCCTTATAAGAAGTTTCCCAAAGTGCCAGAGTCTGTGGTTTAGCACAATATTTTGCTGACTCTAGCAAAGCCAACACCATCTTTTTCACATTTTGCCATTTCCACATCACACCTGACTCGCTTTTTACTCTCTATTGTTCCTTAAATATACTTATTTTTAAAATGCCACTAAATGTGTTTAAACTTTAGATTGCTCTTATACAAGGAGAGCAGGATCTTTCACTCAAATAGAAGGGAACTCTAAATCGAAAGCACTGAAAACTAAATTTTTGTGTGTATTTCTTTTTTTTTTCTTCAAGTTCCCGATACACTTGCAGAATGTGCAGGTTTGTTACATAGATATACATGTGCCATGGCAGTTTGCTGTACCTATCAACCAATCATCTAGGTTTTAAGCCCCTCATGCATAACGTATTTGTCCTAATGCTCTCCTTCCCCTTGCCCCCCCATCCCCTTACAGGCCCCCGTGTGTGATGCTCCCCTCCCTGTGTCATGTGTTCCCACTGTGCAACTCCCATTTATGAGCGAGAACATGCAGTATTTGGTTTTCCGTTCCTGTGTTAGTTTACTGAGAATGATGGCTTCCAGCTTAATCCATGTCCCTGCAAAGGACAAGAACTCATCATTTTTTATGGCTGCATAGTATTTCATGGTATATATGTGCCACATTTTAATTATTCAATCTATCATTGATGGTCATTTGAGTTGGTTCCAAGTCTTTGCTATTGTAAATAGTGCTGCAATAAATATATGTGCACATGTGTCTTTATAGTAGAGTGATTTATAATCCTTTGGGTATATACCCAGTAATGGGATTGCTGATTCTAGGTCCCAAAGGAATCACCACACTGTCTTCCACAATGGTTGATCTAATTTACATTCCCACCAGCAGTGTAAAAGCATTCCTACTTGTCCACAGCCTTGCTGGCATCTGTTGTTTCTTGACATTTTAGTCATCGCCATTCTGGCATAAGGTGGTATCTCATTGTGGTTTTGATTTGCATTTCTCTAATGATCAGTGATGATGAACTTTTTTCCATGTTCTTGAAAACCATTTTTAAAAGTCTAGCTAGATACTCTAGCCCCTCCCAAGCTTCTGAGCCTAAGATCTGTGTTATCTTGGTTGAGAAATAGAAGTTAGCAAGTATTAGGTATAAAAGAGACACTAGCACAAAATGGAGATTTTGTCAGAGTGAAAGAGAATTCAAAGGGAATAACTTTCTCACTATGTGATTCAATGTTATTTAACATCTTGTCTACGGCATGGGTACCATTGTGTTATGCATCCCACTGGTGTAAGCCAAAATCTTTGTGGAAAGCTAAGCTAACTATTAGTACCAGTAGGAAAAAAATACAAATTAATAAAAGAACACTTCGGAAATGTGGATCCAACAATATGTTGGTAGCCAGCCAGAAAGTAAGTATTGCAGAATTGTTACAAGTCCCCCACGTTATATAACCAGCTATTGAAAACCAGGAGAGAGTAGATGCAGAATTCTGAGAATATTGGATGGAACCTTAGGGAAATTTTGTCATCCAAAGTCATCTGCTCCTGCCCATTTCCCTCCTGATTCTCTCCAATGCTGGACTCAGCTTCCTAATTCTTCTTTTTTAGTTCCCAGTCTTTTGGATGTTATTATAACATCAAAAGCTTTTGGAATGTGAGGATCCTACCTTTGCATTCCAGTATCTGCTGTGCTTGGGTAAGGCCCGCTAGACCTCACAAGCACAGTAGATGTCTGTGAAATAACTGGCTAGATGTAATGCAAGCACCACACAGCAGGCATGGGGCTTCCGCGGAGCATGGCGGCTTCATGGTGAGGTTGCTGCAGCCTCAGTCTTCTTCTGTTTAGGCCTCCTGATCTTATAAGCCCAGTAACCCCAGATCCTAGAACTGTGGTTCCTTGACTGCAGGGCTGTGGGGTTTTACCCAATAGGCTATGGTCCCTAGCACAGCGCTTTGGAAAAGTGGATTGGGTAATTAGAATTAATGCCTTTTTTGTTGACATTGCCAACTATGAAACTGAGTTTTTTCTGCCTCAGTTGCCTAAGGGGTAGGCTAGGACTGGGTGGGGTTGGTCATGGGTGGAGGCCTTCTGGGTGATTTAGGGCAGGTGAGTTAACAACTTGAACCACACATGTGAGGTGGAGAAATGCATGGGGATGTTAAAAACGATTAAACGGCACTTTGCAAACAATGACAACACCACTTTGGGGCTGACAAGTAGGATGGGGAAAGTTGAGTGTCGTATAACCCAAAGAACTGTTAAGAAAAATATTTATGGAACTAGTCAGACCTGGTAGTTCCCCATAAGTAAGGCAAAGGTGGCAGGTGGGTGGGTTGTAGTGGGAGGTGTCCCAGATCAGACCAGGTGGGCCTTGCTGAGGTGGCGGGGCAGGGGCGATCATGGTGGGTGGAGTATTGAGGAGTGGCCGCAGGTGAAATCCCATCAAGACGGTCACCATTACAATGTCACTTCTTGAACCCTAAAGTTATATTAATATCTAAGCCTGAGTTGGCTTTATAGTTAACAATATTGAGTATGTCTGATTCCAAAAGAACAAAGGTTTTGGGGGCAAATGTTCTCTAATTGGTGTGAGCAAAAGGCTCACTTGTAGGGGTGGCTAGGTTGCATGTTTGAAATGCAGATTTCTAAGGCTTCATCCGGAACTTTCTGATTTAGACAATCTAGGGTAGTGATGCTGAGCCAAGGGCGATTTTGTCCCTCAGGGGACATTCGGCAATATCTGGAAATGAGTTTTCATTGCCGCAACAAAAGCCTGGGATGCTCCTAAACATCCTACATTGAACAGGACCGCCCTTTCTAACAAATAATTGTCAGACCCTCAATGTCAGTAGGGCTTGGGTTAGAAAATCTTGTTCTAGGGCCAGAGCCAGGTATGTGCATCTTAACAGGGGCCTCAGGAGATTTTAATGCAGGAAGCAAAAGCTTTACACAATGTCTGTCTTTTTGATACAAGGGCTTCAATATCAGAGTTCCCTTCTTGCCCACCCTTTTGTCATATTTAGGACTCAGCTTTGACTTACCTTGAAGCCCCGTCTGGTAAGCATCCTTCCTTTCACAAAGTTCAGGGTAATTGCCCCTTCTAAGAACACCTTCATCACACTTATAACCAACTGATCTTCAACAAAGCATATAAAAACATAAGTTGGGGAAAGGACACTCTATTCCAGTGGTCCCCAATGTTTTTGGCACCAGAGACCAGTTTCATGGAAGACGGGTTTTCCACGGATCAGGGCGGGGTGGATGGTGTGGGGATAAAACTGTTTGACCTCAGGTCATTAGGCATTAGATTCTCGTAAGGAGTGTGCAGCCTAGGTCTCTTGCATTCACGGTACACTACACAGTTGGAGCTCCCATGAGAATCCAATGCCCCTCCTGATCTGACAAGAGGTGGAGCTCTGGCTGTAATGCTTGCTCACCTGCTGTTCACCTCCTGCTGTGCCACCTGGTTCCCAACAGACCACAGACAGGTACTAGTCCATGGCTCAGGGGTTCAGGACCCCTGCCCTATTCAATAAATGGTGCTGGGAAAATTGGATAGCCACATGTAGAAGAATGAAACTATCTCTGTTTCTGACCATATGCAAAAATTAACTCAAGATATATTAAAGAGTTTAAATATAAGACCTGACACCATAAATATTGTAGAAGAATACCTAGGAAAAATTTTTCTGGACATAGGCTTAGGCAAAGAATTTATGACTAAGCCCTCAAAAGCAAATGCAGCAAAAACAAAAATAAATAAACGGGACCCAATTAAACTAAAAACTTCTACACAGCAAAAGAAACAATCATCAGAGTAAACAGACAGAATTGGTGAAAATATTTGCAAACTACACATCTGACAAAGGACTAATATTGAGAATCTACAAGGAACTCAAACACATCAACAAGAAAAAAATAATAATCTCATTAAAAAGTGGACAAATGACATGAATAGACATTTCTCAAAAGAAGATAGACAAATGGCCAACAAACATAATGAAAAAATGCACAACATCAATAATCATCAGGTAAACACGAATTAAAACTGCAGTAATATATCACTGTACCCTAGCCAGAATGGCCATTATCAAAAAGTCAAGAACAACAGATATTGGTGTGGATGTGGGGAAAAGGGAACTCTTATACACTGTTGGTGGGAATGTAAATTAGTGCAACCTCTATGGAAAACAGTACGGAGATTTCTTAAGGAACTAAAAGTAGATCTACCATTTGATCCAGCAATCCCACCACCGGGTATCTACCCAAAGGAAAAGAAGTCATTATGTCAAAAAGACATCTGCACGTGTGTATTTATTGCAGCACAACTGCAAAGATATGAAATCAACGTAAGTGCCCATCAACTAATGAGTGTATAAAGCAAATGTGGTGTGTGCGTGTATGTGTGTGTGTATACACACAAATGTACATATATATATACATATAAATACACTATGGAATACTACTCAGCCATAGAAAAGAACAAAACAATGTCTTTTGCAGCAACTTGGGTAGAGCTGAAGGCCATTATTCTAGGTAAAGTAACTCAGGAATTGAAAACCAAATACTGCATATTGTTGTTTATAAGTAGAAGCTAACGCATGGGTCCACAAAGGCATACAGAGAGGTATCGTAGGCGTTGGCAACTCGGAAGGGAGGAGGATGGGAAGGGAGTGAGGAATGAAAAACTACCTGTTGGGTGCAATGTACACTACTCATGCGATGGGTGCACTAAAATCCCAGACTTCACTGCGCAATTCGTCCATGTAACCAAAAACCACTTTAACCCCTAAAGCTATTGAAATTAAAAGAAAGAAAGCAGGAAGGAAGGGAAGGGAAAAAAGGAAGGAAGGAAGGAGAAAGAGAAGGAAAGAAGGAGAAAGAGAGAGAAAGAAAAAGAAAGAAAGAAAAAGAGAAAGACGTCTAGTCCCAGCCTGCATTAAATGCCCTCAATTGCTTTTCCCTCTCACTAGAAGGAGCACTCCTTGAGGGCAGGGTCTAGGTTCATCCTGTTCACAGACCTGTCCCCAACACCTCAAAAGGTGCCTGGCCGATAGCAGAACTCAATAATCACATGCTCACTTCAATCTCTCTGCACTCAAATGCCATCTCCTACATTGAATCTAGAGCTACGCACCCCCTTAGACACTATTACAGTACTCAGTTTAACATCTTTATGGAGCGAGTCACTCAAAGTATCCTGTTTATTTGTTTGCTTCCTTTTCATTCACTCAACAAATATTTTAGTGGGCACTTACCATATGTCTTATGCTTTGCCAACACTTAGGGATACAACAGAACAAAGAGGCAAAAATTATTCCTCCCATTGGAGCTTACATTCAAGACGGGAACTCGTACAGTAAACAAAATAGAAAACCGTCTATAACCTGTGCGACACTGATCAGCTCGCTGGGGAATAATGAAGTGGAGAAATGGGACAGGGAGTGTGTGTGTGTGTGTGTGTGTGTGTGTGTGTGTGTGTGTGTGATATTTTAAGTGAGGTAGACCTCTAGGAGAAGGAGAATGTAAGCAAAGACTGGATAGCTGGGGCCACTTGTCTGCGCTCCCCCATTAGAATGTAAATACCAACAGGGCCACCACTTTCCCTTTCTATGTGGCCTCTGTGTCTCCAGAATAGGCACATAGTAGGTGCTCAACAAATACTCTTCAAAGGAAACAAAAAGAGGAATATTATACCGTAAAGTAGGCAGAAGGGAGATTTTTATTTTTATGACCACCCATTGATTAGCGAGAAGGTGGGAGGAACAGGGGCACTAAACTGAAGCGGGTGTGGGGAGGACATTCTGAGGCATCAGGTTAAGACTTAGAGGATGCAGGTCCTCACCACATAAGGTCCCCTCCCCCCTTTCCCCGCCCCGAACAAACCTAAGTTCTCCCTCTCCCAATATTGTGCATGGTACTTGCTGCTCAGCCAACCTGGCCCCTGAACCTCCCTCCCAGCCTCCCAGCTTCAGAGTTCAGACATCATCACCCGGCCTCCTTTTTTTCTCTCCCGCACCCCCTTCCCTCCTCACCTCTTTTCCCCCCGCCTCCGCCCCTTCCTCCTCCCGGAGGGGTGTCCCCGCGCCCGGTGGGCACGCCCTCACCCCGGCGGAGCCCGGGCGCACGGAGGGGCCTGGGCCGGCGCGCCCGGGCCCCCGCCCCCAACCCCTCTCCCCGGCGGGACGCTGTCCCTTTAATAGGCTCCCGCTGCCTGGCGCTCTGCGGCTGGGGAGTAAATTTCTCCCTGTCATCAGGTCGCGGGGAGAGGAGGAGGAGGAGGAGTTTGTTAATGTTCAGTTTGTTCAGCGGGATCGATGTTTGCTGGCATCGCCTCGCCCTGTCTTGTGTGTGCGAGGGTGTGTGTGTGTGTTTGTGTGTGTGTGTGCCTATGTGGGGGGTGTGAGTGTGTGTGTGCGAGGAAGCGGGGGTGCGTGCGCGTGTGAGTGCGTGTGTGAGTGTGTCTGTGTGTGTGTCTGTGTGTGTGTGCGTGTGTGAGTGAGTGGATTCCAGATTTTCTGTCTTTCCAAAACCCGCTCCTGTCCTCTCGCATATCACTCACAGACGGGGATCTGACAGCAGCCACAAACCTACAGTGAGTGATCGCTCTCCCCCCGGCACGAATCCGCCATAGAGATCATCGAGGAGGAGGAGGAGGAGGAAGAGAAGAAGGAGGAGGTGGAGGAGGAGGTGGAGGAGGAGGAGGAGGAGGGAAAGAGGAGAAGGAAGAAGAAGAAAAAGAAGAAGAAACCCACTACCTTCCCAGGATTGCCTTTTTTTTCCTTATCTTTACGCGCGAGTGTGCGTGAGGCGCGTGTGCGCCCCTCGTCCCTTCCATCCGAACCCGATCTTGGATGTTTAATAAAGAAATCAAGTGTCTCAACAGTCACCAAAAAAAAACGCAAAAACAAAACAAAAAAAAAAATCCAAAAGCAAAAACAAAAAGAGAGAGAGAGGAAAAAAAAAATCCAAAACAAACAAACAAACAAGGCAGAACCAACCTCTACTTGAAAGCAGCCGGCACAAGCCACCCGTGTCTGCCACCCAGAGAGGGGGGTCTCTGGCCCGTGCTGGAGGAGTTGCAGGGGGGATCGTCAGGGGGACAGAGGCCGAGTGACGTCCTAGGAGCCACCGGGCAAGAGGCGGAGGAGACCCAGAGAGGCCAGAGAGACAGCGGGCCCCGGCGCGCGGCTCGGGGCTGGGGCGCCAGAAGTGGGACTGGAGCGAAGTAGAGGATGCCGAGGAGAAAACAGCAGGCACCCAAGCGGGCGGCAGGTAAGAGAAACGGCTCTGCTTCGGGGCTGCCCTGCGCGCCGCGCTCCTCGCCCGCCCTCTTTGCCCCTGGGTGCCCGGGGGCACCACCCACTTAAGCTTTCGGGGGAGTTTGCGCCGGGTGCCCCTCTAGTAACCCGTCCTCTCTCGCGCCTTCTCTGGTCTCCCAATTCCTCCCCTTCCAAGCTCCGGTTGGGTTGGGGGGAGCTATCCCACCAAGCCTTTCCTCCTTAAACTTTTTTTCCTCCACACTCTACCCCTCCCCTAACTTTCTCCCAGTCTATTTCTTGCCTCTCGGGCCATAGTCGGGTTGAGGATTTGGGGTGCGGAGTAGGGAGACAGCCCCTCCACCTCCGCATCCCTCAGTGTGGTCAGCGCCAGTGGCTTCTGGCCTCCAGGGACAGCGTCTCCTCTCACTGGGGCTTGGGCGCTGAAGGGTGAGGCATACCCAACACCCGGGCTGCACGCAGGCTTTGGGGCAAGCAATAGGAGTTTAGCGTTCATCACCAAGGTGGACAAAATGCCCCAGGAAAAGGGTGAATCTTTGCGTATGCTGTTCAAAAGGATCCATATTGGGAAATCTAATTAACAATTTCCCTACTTTTAATAAAGTGGGGAAGGTAGTAAATGCCCCATAGAAATTTAAACAGCTCCGGATTTTCTTTGCCCAGAGAGTTGCAAACTTTGTGAAATGATTTGTACCATAAGAACTATCCCATCTGAACCCTTTCTTATTCCTCCACAAACAAGATAGGAACAGGTTAATGGATCAGTACAATAGACCTAAGGTGTTTTTTTTTTCCCCCCTTTGGGTTGCTTAATTGCTTTTTTAATAGTATGCTGGGGTTTTGTTTCTCGGAAGTGTAATATGAAAGTTCATTTTTCTTCTGCCAGACCCACCCACTGAAAAATCAGCTTTCCACTTGATTGCTAGTTTTGATTTGACATTTGATTGATCACCTGTCATCTCGCTGCCTTTGATCTATTCATTCTTGATATATATCAATAAATCACTCACCATGGTAACTCAGAGTGCCAGTGACGCAAACCTTGCCCTCTATATTCAGAGCCAGACATGCACAATTATTATCTTGTTTGACTTTTAATGTGGACGTTTTTATTTCTTTGTGTCCTTTAGTTGAATCAGGGCTTTCGCAAAAAGCTTGTTTAATTGTTTTTTTCTTCTCTCTCTGTCTTTGCCCTCTTGATTTAGGCAGCATTAGGTAAGGCTGCTCTTCTGCAGACGCACCTCCGAATTTCATTCTGTTCCAGCTCTAGCAAAACATAGGGAGAAGTTTGGTGGAACACTTTCATAAACTTTACAAAGTCACCCTTAGAACAAATCCAAAGCTAGTTAGAAATCTGAAGAGAGTGGGTCCCTTGTCTGAATGTGCCAAATGACCACGCTCATCCTCCTTCCTCGCCTGATTCAAGCCCAAATAGCAATATAGGTGTTTTGAAATATCCACAATTATTATTCCTTCTGAGCACAGAATTGCTTCCCTAACTATTTGTAAGTTGGTTCGAGTGTCATGTGGAAGTATTGATACAGTGTGGATTCATATTTTCCGATTGTTTCCCTAAAAGCAAAATAATTAAAATATTTTTAGTGACATATATATTTGGAACTTGCCTCATCAGTGAAGTTTTCTTTTTTTGACTCTGGTCACTTTCTATAAAAACAATGTCTCTTTCCTACCTTTGTCTCTTTCTGCATTTAACTCACTTATTTCCTAAAACTTAGGCTGCTTTGCAATCTGACAGCGTGTGGATGTGTGCAATGGCCTTTGAGACCCAGGAAGAGCGAGACTGCTGCATCTAGTTCTGGCAACATAAGTTTAAGTGTAACTACATTATTAGAGATAACGTTCTTATTGTTGTTCCAAAAGAGAACCCTGGGCTACAGTCCAGCAAGAATTGATACTGCCCTGAAAATTACTCTTTTTTTTTCTCCTTGTTGTTCCGGTAAAGACTATCAACAACTAGGCAGTAATTTAAATTACCAGAATGACTGGACATGTCTCCTTTAGTAAGCTCATTACAAAAAGTGCATTGCTCAGAATTGCTCAACTTTGATTATAATTATCCTCTGATCGATAAGGATCCAGGTGTACGTAACATAATGCTGTATCACATTATTTAAATTAGATTCTTTTCATTAAGCTGTATCTGTTGGTGCTGGCTAGTTTATTGGTATGTGTGTAGGGGGGGTGTGTGTTAGAAACTTGCAACTATAGTTTCAGTTTTCTGGCCCGTTATATTCCTACTGTCTTTGTATGTTTGTTTTGTATCATTCTTATTATTTTCACCAGAAGAAGTGGAAACCCTTTTTAAGCTGAAAAAGGATAATTCATTTCGTACACAGTGAGGGCCGTCTTACCTTGTTTATTTGCTCAAATATTAATAAAGGAGATAGATTTTCATGCAGTGCTTCTTCCGTTCATCTGAGGTCATCAATGCCCTACTCTATTTCAGCTGAAGTGGTTATTCACAAGTAAAGTTAGCCACTATGGGGTTCTGTAGCTAGTTAACATCCAGGAAAGGGGAAAAGGTGACTTCTAAGATTATGACCATACTAACTTTTATCACTGCTTAAAATTAAACACAATGCACAACTGTAAGTAATTACACCCAAGGACTGATGTTGAAAGCTTGATTTCTAGCTTGATTAATGAATAATGGGAGATAGAAAAAGCCTGTGAGTGGATCAGAGCTGAGGCTCTCCGGAGTGCTCTTTTTCCCAAGAACTGTTCCAGGCAATTTGATTCCTTTGTATCATTAGTTTTAAGTTCTATGTTTCAAGGAATCAATTACAGAACTTTCTACTAAAGCAGGTATCTAAATAGAATAAACAGAATGATATTGTAAGCGATGAAGAATTTTAGTCTTTATTTGTTATAGTCCTCCCCCTTCAGGGGGAAGGGATGTGAGGGGACAATTCTCTTTAAGGAAACAGCTAAATCAGAGTATCTTCCTCTGAAATGTCATTCTTCCTGGCTTTCTTAAGCTATGCTATTCCACCATACTATTACTTAGGGCAAGAAAAAAAAGTTGAGAAAGCAGCCTACCATACCCCAGGGGTTTGTGTTGTGTGTGCTTGCTTGCTTTCTTAGATGTATATTTCACTCACCATTAAAACGCATTCACTATTACCTGAAAATATTGCAGGATTCAGTACCAGCATTTTTCTCCTGTATGCATTTGAGGGAAGATACAGAAAATAGCAGGAAAGTAAAATAAAGCAGAATGGGGTTTTGATTTGTTCGCATTTTGCAGGATGCAGCGTGGTTAAAAATGTAAGACTGTAGACTTACAGTCTAACTCTTGATTCTCTACAGCCTATCTCAGTCTCTGTGTGCACACATGTATAATGGTATTTTATTTCACCATCCTGAACTGTTTTTATATTAATGACAGTCAATTGCAATAGAATACAAAGTCTTTTGTGAGCACATCTTATGAATATATAATATGTATGGAAGTTATAAGATTCGGCCCCTGCCCACCCAAAGCGATTAGATGTTTCCTTCTTGCTGACTCTCAGAGGCTTTCCGATCAACCAGATCTGAGGAGAGTTTTGCAAGAAAGAACAGCTCCCTCAATTTATTTTGTTTATTTAATATGGAGATGAATAATGCAGATTTTGTTTTCATGAATGTCCTTGTGTGGCAGTAAACATTAGACTATTAGCAATCATTACTTAAAAGTTGCAATTTGCACCTTAATAGCACAGGTTATTTACATGGGAAACAGTCAGCAGGGACAACTCTGAACACTGCAACAGAGCAGAAATGACCTCGGAGATCTCTTTTCCCCCTCACGATAGTGGCGACTCTGAAATAATGGGTGAGGTCTCAGAAATCTCAACCAACAGAATGGAGGGAGGAGGCAGATAGCTCAGGGTGAAGTTTAACTTTAATTTACTGTCTAATGGGTCAGGATTCAAGAGACTAGGAATCAGGTAGATTTGGGACCCTGGCTCTCTCACTTTGTTTAAATATCCTTCAGAAAGACAAGTTCCCATCTTGAACACTTAAATATCGCATGCTATGGATTCCTTCACTTGTCCAAAAGTATGATTTTAACAAATGAATGGAATAACACGCATGCACACACACACACACACACACACACACACGCACGCAATAAACCCCAAAGGGTCACAGCAGCACAAACTCTTTTGGCTTCTGGCCATTCTTGTTACGTAAGGCAGATCTCTGAAAAAGGAATAGATACCTTGAAATCACTTGGTCCACACAACATTTTGGACTGAAATTGATTTGCTTAAGTGGTCCTTTCCCCACTCCCATCCTGATTTCCTCCTTCCATCTCTCACCTCACCCTTAAAGACTCGCATTGAATAGGACGTCTCAAAAGCCCATTTGTTTTAGGCATTTATTGATTTCATTTTTAATCTGCCATATCAGGACACAATACGTTAACCCTAATCAGCAGATTGCAAGTGACGGAGAGAGTTCTAGTGGAAACTGTAAGGGAGCAAGGGGATCTGGGAAACTTCTTGACAATGAAAATCTTCTCTGAGGCTTGAGAGTTTGGATGTTGAAGGCTACTTTTGGGGAGGGTAGAAACGTTCCTCAGAAACAGTCTACATTTTTTTCTTCCGCTTTATATTTCCTTATCTCCCACTTGCTCATTCTATTGCTACCCTTTGGGAATGCTTAGCACCCAACAAATACCTCCCAAGTACCTTCGGCAGGTCTGTTCCTGAAGCAGCTTGATTTGGGGCATATTCTTCAATGGAGGTTTATGCTTTCATTTCATCCCAGCTGATTTCTCATTCATTTGATGGAATTTCTCCAAAGGATAATACCTGAATTGATCTGTCTCTCTTCCCAGGGCCTTGGGAATTGTGCTCTCCATTGAGCAGGTTTTGGCGATTGGGGGGTAGGGGAAAGGGTACAGACTGAGCCTGGCATTTTTTAAAGCCACTGAAATGATGCCTCTCTGTTCATCACTGCAGTTGAGCTTAGGAAGTCAACCAAGAAGAAAACCTAGGCCCTGGTCATGTTTGTGCTGTGCCTGTAATTAGCTGACACGAGGTAAATATCCAAAGTCGACCTTCCCTTTCCATCACTGTATTTATACTGTCCATTTATTTGGAAATGTCATGGTCTGGGAAGACTGAGCCACTATTTCAAAGGCAATGCCTGCTTCTTCTCCCCATGTCCCCTTTAAAAAACACACAGAAATTGCCGAACAAATTCTATATTAAGGCCAGGCATACACAGAGTATCATTTTCGTTTGATGCAAAGTCAGTTGGAAATACATTAAACTAACAGTTAGAGAGTGTCTTGCATCGCTTCCCTGAAGCAGTGCCTTTTCATTACATATTTAATTACAATCAAACTGAACGACTTTTATTAAAAAAATCACAGTGGTATTAAAAGAAGCCTGGCACACAAATAATTTTATTGCTTCGCACGTTGAGAACGCTTTTATATTTTTATTTCTTTGGGAGAAACGTATTTTAATTTTCTAATGTTGTGATAAATATAGACTATCTTTTACTGTAGTCTGTAATCAGAGAGAGCTTATCCTTCTATCTTTATACAGTCTACTTTACCCTAGAATAGGTTTTTATATTCCATTTTTTCTGTGATTTGCAACAACTGGTATGGTTTTTTGTTGTTGTTGTTGTTGTTTTAACGTTTTACAAGTTCCGTTTAAACTTAGAAATTCTCACATTCCTTAGGGTGATCTTTGGCAAGCAGCTCTTCAGTTACAGGAGGAGTTTAGTCACTCTAACCACATAAGAAAGTGCAGAGTGCTTACCTGGATATTACAGCAAAAAAAAACACCATCTATTTATGTGCCTCGAACATGTAACGCTATTTAACTGGATTTATAATTTCTTTTTTTTTCTTCCTACTGACCTTTCATTCACTTGTTTTGGAAAGTTTTTCTGAGAAGAAGGTATAGAGATAACATTTAAAGTGGATTTCAAGATACATCAGATTTTTAAAACATCGTAATAAAAATTAGAGACTTCGGAGCCCAGCAGTTCACTGCTAGTCTAGGTCTGCAAACTAATAAGAAAGCATCTCTGCAAACACATAGTTTCTACTTGGACTTACACAGGAACAGGGAGCATCTCCAGCAGGGTGGCCGTATTCATACTGCTCATTTTCTCTGAGAAATTATTTTGTCCGAGGGTATCAGACTGATGTCCGTTCGAAGACAAAATGTACATACACAGACACACAGAAGAGAAATCTGAGATGCAAGTGGGAATTGCTGATATATTTGTTTCCAAAGCAAACTCCATGAATGAAATGATTAAATAATTCGGAAGCATTTGAAAGTCATTAAAATGGCCATTTGGAATTCTCAGTTGTTGCCTCCCTCCATTTTTTTGCATTTCCCCCATTGAGAAAGACATCCCTTGGGTACCCTCAAATATTCTGGGATGCTGAAGTAATGCCTGAAACTATTTAAAATTTTAGAAATTAAAATTCAGGAGGCACAGCAAGATAATCCTCTTATTAATATATCAGTATTATTTAGCTACACATAACAACAGGAAAACATACAATGCAAAAGTTTTAGAGATAATGAGCTTAGAGAAATTAAACGGGGGAAGGAATACCTGGATCATATTTGAAAGCATTTGTCTTGAATTCTGCTCATCTAAATGGGAGTTCTCTTTCTACCTGTGTCATTTAAAAAACAGTTTCAATATCCCCCTACTTAGTACCCGAGCCTGCAGCAGAGTCTAATGAAACTCTCTCTAGACACACAGATGTAAGACACTATACTACAAAAGCCTTTTTAAAAAATTGTTTTGGAAAACCAAATGTGGGCATGCAAACCAAAAGAAAGACCTCAATAATCTTTATAAGATAGCTAGCTCAGGGTTCAAGACTGAGAGAACTTTGTTTCGGCAGGGTAAGAAGACAACAGCATTGCATTTTAACTAAACATCTCTTCTTAGCAAATGAGAAGCGGTGAAGCAGGGAAGATTTTTTAAGGAGCTTTTTAGCTCTTTTGCATCTCTCTCCAAAGACTAATTTAATTGAAAAGCTGTAGTGTCCATTTACGCTAAAGGAAAGGCCTCATGTTTCCACAAAGCTGCTAGACACGAAGGTGGGTTTTAAAAAAAGGAGGGGGTGTGTGGTCAGCATCTGTACTAATTTTCTGTTAGTACAAAAATTAACATCACTGGTCTTAATTATTTGAGTGCTTTCAGAACTGAATAAATACTCTAAAATCACCCCAGAGCTTTCTTCTTAAAGCTACATCTAAGCCATTTCTATGGAAATTACATAGTTTAGATATTAAGATGGGTAGAAGACAGTTACTGTTTTTAATGAAAATAGTTACGAAGGGCAGAATGAGATAAAAACAGAGTTGGCAGCAGCCATTCTGTTTGTAATGAATTCGAAAGAAACTTCCGTAATGCTTTACTGCATCATGAAAAATCCATGAAATCTGGTGACATGGGAGTCACAAAAATGAGACAGAGGGTCAAGGTCTTCTATAGGGGAAAAATGACTTGTGTAAGTGAGAGCAGCAGCATATAAATATCTCTATATAAACTGTTCAGGGCTTACCTTAAATCACTTCAATTTATCAAAACCTTGGAATTTTTTATGTATTTAGGAGCCTCTCTTTTATGCCCCAGAGAGATATGAATAGCTTCTGGGCCAAGATGATGCTGTAGAGAAGAGTCAAATCTATTCTATGCATACGGTACCATTTGGTACAGAAGAAATGCCAAAATGAAAAGCTGTAAATGCGTTTTATATCAGAAGGGCCTTTGGCTATTTTCCTCTATTAGAAAGTTGGGTACATTGCTGAGCGCTTCTTGTTTTCCCCCTGGGGATTAGATTTGAGGCTGTGGATGGAACAGTGGAGTAAAGGAAAGTGACTCGGGTCCGGGTTGCAGCCTTGCCCCGTGCTAGTTATTTAGCTTTGGGCAAGCTCTAGAGATAAACCTTCCCCTCCGCATAAGAATGTGAGGTTTTGGAATCAGACTGATTCAGGTTCAAGTCTCCAGGTCTAATTCGCATTCAGTCGTGTAAACTTGAGCAGGCTACTCAAATCTCTGCCCTCCACTTTCTAATCTATAACATCGGGGACAATTCTAGTTCTTTTGATGTTCCAGGTGTGTTGAAAGGATTGTATGAGGACAAGGGCTGAGAAAGTGCATTGATAAGAGGGAATGGTGCGTCTTTACCGTGAATAACCAGACCATGGAAAATTTATATTAACAGAGAAACAACAACTTACCAATTATCACAGAACAAGGGATCCAGGGCTTAAAAAAAAAAAAAAAAAGAGATGGATGCATTTTGATTTGTAAGCCTTGAAACACAATGGTTAAGTAGTGTTTTAGCCTCTTCTCCTGCGGCAGACTCACGCTGGGCTGTTTGGAGCCCAAAAAGATGTTTCTTTCCCAAGAAATAGAATCTGTAGCACCACCACCAACAGTAACAACAGTAACAATTATATCTGCCACTAAACAAGTGCTGTTTACGTACCATGTGCTTTGTATGTTTACATGTATTCATTTACACAGCAGTTACTTCTTGAGTTCCTACTATGTGCTAGATGCTGTTCTACTACCTGGGACCTGGAGGTGAATAGGATGGGGATGATCCCTGGGGATCTTGCCCTCCAGCTGGGGGAAGCTAGAGAACATACCAATAAACGTATAAAGGAAAAGATCATTTCTGTATAGAAAACAGCTTTATGGTGACAATAGTTTCATAAAAGCAAAATTACGAGAGCAGGAATTAGGCCAGCAGGGACGTGGATGGTCAGGGGAGACCTCTCAGAGGAGGGCACATTTGGGCTGAGTCTCATTCCTTATAACATTCGACTCTAATCCCTGTTTTACTGATGAGAATCTGAGTAAGTTGCACGGTAACTCATTCAAGGTCGTGCAGTGGCCAAGCTAAGTTTTAAACTCAGCTCTTCCTGCTTCCAAGTCCCATGCATTTAATTTATTATGATCCTTTATCTATCACTATCACTCGTAGTGAATTGCTAGGAAAGACCCAAGGAAGAACCCTCAGTCTTATGATGCTCCCCCTGCGTCTATTGTGATGTCTAAAACTATGGGGGTAAACTGAGAGCCTAGACCGAGGATGCTGCCTTTAGTGGCATCTCCAAATAGAATCCTCAGGCCAACTCCTGTCATCTGAAGTTGCCTCGTTATGGATTGTTCTTTCATGTGTGCACACATGCATTCATGCATTCATTTGTTCAACAAATACGGACTGTGCATCTAATGTGTGCCAGGAATCGTTCTAGGTGCTGCAGAAATAACAGTAGACAAGAATAGAGAAGCCCCTGCCCTCACAGCTAATATTCTTGTGGGTGAGCCTAAAAGCTAACAAAGAAATAAATATATAATACAGTATTAAACCATGCTAACTGCATTTCATGAGAATAAATCAGGTTGCAAGGAGTACAGAGTGACGGAGGGCTGCCATGTTATACAGAGTGGTCAGGAATGATATTTCTAAAGTGGTGATTTGATCAGACCTGAATGAAAAGTGAGAGACCAGCCAAGCACAGAGCTGGGAGAAGCAGCCCAGGCAGAGGAAGGAGGAAGTGCAAACGCCTAAGGCCAGAGTCGACTGGCCTGTTGGAGGAATATGTAGGAGGCCCATGTGGCTGGAGCAGGTTAAGATGCGGGAGCGTGAGAAGAAGGGAGACAGGAAAGGCAGGCAGAAGAGCAGGTCACGGACGACCTCCGGATTGGATTGTAGGTGGGACGAGGTTCCACTGGAGGAGTCCAAGCAGGGAGGTGATGTGATCTGACTCGGTAATTAGCAGAACATAGATAGGCCCTGTGTGTATTTCAAAAGTGATGATGGACTTGGGTGTGTCTGTTCTCTTAGTCTACTTATCCAGCCCCTGGTGATGGTGAGTGGGATGCTTAGGATGATAGAGGTGGCAGCTGGAGATAAAAACACATTCCCAGCCTTCGTAGAGGGATTCTTGCTGTGATGGGTTACGGCGAGGCTGTGGAAAGGCAACGTTAAGAGCCAAGAACACCTGGGATCCAACTGCAGCCAGCTGTGCACCCAGAGGCATGGTTTCCTCACCTCACTGCACCGCCATGTTTCCATCTGTCAGATGGGGATAAGGATGTTGCTCACCTCACATTTTACTTGTGATAGTTACATTATGTGATACATAGAAAAAGCTTGGTGCAGGCCCAGTATTTACATGGGGTCTTCCACGCAAATGAATGTTTTTAATTCTTGCACTTAATTGTGTTTTCTCTTCTGCAGGAATTCTGGGAGAAATCTAGGCACCTGAGTTAGTCTTTGGTAACTATTAGGCACTAACCAAGTATTTTCTGATGAATGAATAAGTGAAGCTGTAAATAAATCAATGCATACTTTCATTCCTGTATTGCTTTCTATACTAATTAATTACCTTCAGGTAGAAGGATCTCTTTCACAGGTCTAAAACTTTTAGCAGACCTCTGGACCAATTGCGAATCCTAGCCGTTTTTAGAATATGTTTCAAACTAGAAACTATTAATGACCAAAAGATGATGATTTTTGTCATAATCTTGTATTTTGTTTATTGTGGCATCACTGCCTTCAACTGAAGAGCGGTGATAGCCCTTCGTGCGGTAAATATTGTTCATTCATCTTCTAGACAGTGCTTGCTGGGAACATGGATGGAGGGGAAGGGGTGGAGGATCCTCATTTCTGACCCTGAGGTTCAGCCTCTCCCTGCCTCTCCAAGGGCCTTCCTGGCCTGCGCTCTCCAGGTGCTCCCGGCCCCCCGAGGACCTGGCAACTCTGCCCCTCCCCCATAGGGAACCTGCGTTCATTCCCTCAGGCCCCAGGCGGCAAAGCTTAGGGGTTGTTAAGCTAATGGCAATAGGCTACGGGCGGGCTGTTTCCTGGTAACGCCTTCTTCACTTTTTAATTGTCACCTTCAGATAAGTGCCTGAGAGCAGGAAGAAGGGAAGCTGGCTGGCTGCCTGTTCAGATGTATCTTAGGACAAAGAGATATGGGATCCCGGAGAGCCAGCATGGGGGAGATTCTGCTGCCTGCCTTAGGACTTTATGAACAAGTGTGTTGATGGGAGGGAGGTTGTGGCTGGGTACCAGGTGCTGCAGGAGATGCTGGAACTGGAGCCTTGCATCTGAATGACAAAGTGCCTGCCTTCCTGGAGCTTACATTGAGTGTGGAGGACAGATCCGGGACTAGTCAGCAGACAGTCCATGTGGTGTTAGCAGAGCGTGTTCGCAGGGGTAGAGCATGACAGGAAGTGGCTGTTTTGGATAAGATGATCAGAAAAGGTCCCTGACTGCGGAAGTGATACTGACAGGGGGTCTGGAGTGAAGTGGTTGCAGGAAAACACACCTCATTGGAGGAAGTCAATGCCAGGCACGGCTGAAAAGCTGGGGCTGGAGCTACTCAGAGGAACAGGAGGAGCAGCTGGGAAGCTGAGTGGCCGGAGCAGAAGGGGAGGGTGAGTGGGGAGGGTAAGGATAAGCAAGTAAGGAGCTGGGGCTGGCACCGAGGTGGGGAGGCTTGGAGGGTGCCAGGGCAGAGTCAGGATCTGACTTGGGTTTGACAGGGTCCTCTGGCTGCCCTGCGATTTGTCGGGGACCCAGTTTGCAAGCAGGCCAACCACTCAAGAGGCATCTACATCAATGCAGTCAAATGCTATGCTAACTTGGACTAGATCAATGACAGAGGAGCCATGGCCATGGTCCGGAGACAGATCAAAAGGTTGCAGGCAGAGTGCGAGTGAAAAAGATGCATCTACTGAAAACCGTCCAGGAAAAATCAGACTAGGTTAGCCATGAATATCTTCTGTAATTCTGTCTTCTATTTTGCTCCTCCAGTTATGTGTAAGGGTCTTACTGCAAACTGTCAGTCTATCGTTCTCTGAGCCAAAGTGGAAACCAAGAAAAGGAGTAGCTAGGAGAATGTAGGAGCTGCCCACCTTGTAGAATTGACCACACAGCGAAAGAGGCCACACTTTTCCAAGTACATTTCCTGGAGCCCTGGAGTGGCTTCTTCACATGCTTCTCCACCCCCATTAGACAAATCAGTCCCTGGGCAAGGGGATCATCCTGGAGTCTGACAGACAGGCCTGGGCTCCATTTCCCTCCAACAATTATTTCATCTCGGTGTGACCTTAGGCATCTTCGCCTCCCGGAGTTTGTTTCCTCATTAGCAAAACAGACCTAATAAAAGGACTCATTTCATAGGGTTTTTTATGAGGATTAATTGAGATAAACCAGATAATACGCTTAGTACAGTGGTATTTGCAATGAAGAAAATGGTAAATGGTCCATGCATGGTAAGTGGTCAATACATTTTAGTCATTCTATTAACAAGTTAATAATCCTCTCCATGCCTTTATTTCCTTACTGGTAGAATGTGTATAATAAAACCCCCTCTGGGTAGTTGGGAGAAGTCAAGTATTAATACCAGTGAAGTGCTTGAAATGGTGCTTTGCATACAGTGAGTGCCCAATAAATGGTAAATTATTAAAATCATCACCATGACTCTGAGCTTATGACTTTGGAGGTAGATGTGTCTCATTGCCTTCATGCCCACAAGGCCTGGCACTTAGATGGTGCTCAATAAATATTATTTGAAGGACTAAATGATGGTGATATGGTTCTTAGGAGTTAAAATGAGAAAACCCAAGGAGCCAAAAGCATATCTCTAGGGGCAAGGGTTAGAGAGCACTGACTCAAACCATCATCTCCAATTATGCAGTTTTAATGAGGAAAGCAAGTCCATCCTTGAACATTATTTAAGCCAGAGTTATCCCAATAAACATTTTCCTACCACGAATGGTAGATTAAGTAGCATTGAGTTGCAAGTGAAAGTAATATCCCTTCTGCAATACCATTTCCATGCCTCTGGCAAGTCAAGAGAAAGTCTTTTTTTGGTGATTACCTATTTTTAACACCTCTCACCCTTGTTTGTCAGAAAGAGAAGACCTCAGATTCAGAGACTTTAGCAAGCAATGTCATTTAGTAAAGAAATGAAATAATAATCTTAGGGCCGGGCATGGTGGCTCACACGTGTAATCCTAGCACTCTGGGAGGCCAAGGCAGGCAGATCACCTTAGGTCAGGGGTTCAAGAGCAGGCTGGCCAACATGGTGAAACCTCATCTCTACTAAAAATACAAAAATTAGCCAGATGTGGTGGTACATTCCTGTAATCTCAGCTAGTTGGGAGGCTAAGCCAGGAGACTTGCTTGAACCCAGGAGGTGGAGATTGCAGTGAGCCGAGATCGTGCCACTGCACTCCAGCCTGGGCAACAAAGTGAAACTCTGTCTCAAAAAAAAAAAAAAAAAAAAAGAAACAATAACTTTAGACTTTCATTGTCTGACTACCATCAATGTACGGCAAATTATACAGGTTTTTCGTTTACTGTGACATAAAATTTTGTTTTAAAATAAAACTAAGATTTAAAAAAAGGAATGGTTTTAAAGAAACATATAAAGTAATCAATTTTGTGTGTGTGTTGTCTCTCTGTGCGTGTGTGTGTGTGTGTGTGTGTGTGTGTGTGTGTGTGTAGGGGAAGATGTTGCACACGCTGTGAAGAGGGGGTAGAATGATGTGAGAACGTTGCAATACCAGGACAGGGCAAGCCAAAGGAAGAAGCTGTGAGTAAGGCCTGTCAGGAAACCCCCAGAAGACAGAGACATTCTTTAAAACTTCTAATAACTTTGGAAATTAAAAGAACCTCCTTCCCAGTATATCAGTGGGAAACTCAGAAAAGTCTTTACTCAACCTCCCAAATTTTGCAAATATGGAGGAAATGGGAATGATGTCCTGCTTTTGCATCCAGAATAGGGAAGTGGTTCTCAACCTTTATTTGGTATACTCATCACTTGGAGAAGCTGCTAAAATACAAATTTATAGATTCCAGACCTACAGCCTGGAGATTCTGATTCCACAGGAGGAAAATGAGACCCATGAATCTATGAATTTGTACATTAAGTATTCATTAATTCATTTGAATTACAGGATAACAGGAAAAGTATATAAAATCTATATAAGTTCTATTTTTTCTTCTCCTCTCTCTCTCTCTCTCTCTCTCTCTCTCTCTTTCCCCCTCCCCCTGGCCCTGCTCACTAAATGCCAATGCACTTACATTTTAAAAGTTACTTGAGGGGTCCCTTTTCACTTGTGGCTTTTAGTAAACAGAAAAATAACATAAGAAGTCTCCCAATTTTGTTACAGCAAATATTTATGCATGCATTTATGCATTCGTCTACCTGGTCTCAGCACCAAACAGAGCCCAGTCTCAGCACCAAACATCTTTAATTAAGAAGGAGAAAAACAAGCACCCAGAAAATAATTTAAGAGGGCTTTGTCTGCTTGGGAGCCAGCTGACAACCTGGGTTCCAGATCAGTGAGACAAGAAAGAAGCAAAAGGGGATCTCTCAGACTTCACTCATTTCTTACACTCTGCAATTCTGAAGACTCTATAGAATGAGGGCAGAAAACCTGGGTTGTATGTTTTGAAATCTCCTCCACTTTCTTGTTGTCTGTTTCATATTTTCTCATGCGTTTTCAGTGACTTCTCTTTTTTTATTCTTCCTTGATTTCCTCTTTTCCTTCCTGATTTCCTTTCCTGAAACAGACTTCCAAGCCCTTTCTATGTAGGATCAGTGCTTCGTGGGTGAAAGTGATAAAAATGATGATGGTGCTAATGATGAACATGACACTAATCACAGCTGTCATCGCCTTAATGGCTACCATTTCTTGACCCACATAACAACTAAGCCAAAAGGACTAAGCTTGTACCTAACATTTACCAAGCACTGGTTATATTCAGGTTGTTTATACACAGTCTCTCCCTGAGACAGCTCGTAAGCTGGCCATGATTACTGGCCGATTGAATAGATGTGAAAAAGTAAGTTTTGGAAAGTTCAAGGAGCTCGACTAAGATGACAACCAGCTTTTAGACAAGATATTGGAACCCGGGCCTGCCTATCAGAGTCCAGCTTCTTAGACACTATGCTATGTTGCTTCTCATAGTACTTAATGGTTAACAGCACAGACTCACATAAATAAACTTTCACAGTCTAGTATAGATACATGGAGGCCAAGGCCGTGAAGCCGTGAAGTAAAATTTCGTGTTTCCCCAGGTTGAAGTAAGTCTCAATTTTGTCATAGGAAAAAAAAAAAAAAAAAAAAAAATCATCCCTGCTTCTGTAAATCCCCAAACATCATCTGTAAAACTTGAGCCTATGAAGAAAAAGAAAAACAACAAAATGCTTTTAAAACTTCTTATGCTATCCACGATGGCATTTTCGTAAATCTGTTCCCATTTCGTTAAACAAAGGTAGAAAAAAAATTATGAAAACCCCCCAACACAGTCCATCTGGGGTGTCTCAGTAAGAATCGTGCTCACCCACTCCACAGCATCTTTAAGGATGTGTCCTTAAGTCAGACACTGCTCATCTGTTCCTCATAAATCTCTTGTAGGCTCCAGGACTCCTCCTGGCCGTCAAAAATATGGAATGCTTGCAGTGACACTGCCCTGTTATTTATTTTAGCAAATGAAAAGCTCCCCTCACAGGTTTCCCCTTTAGAGTTCTCATCATGTTTGCCATCAAGATCTCTAAAAGATGTCTCGTACTTGTAAGCATTTAACTGTAGGTGACCCTCAAATGAGTACCCCAGATAACAGGAAAAAAAAATGTGATCATGAAATTCAAGGAATCCTGTCTGAGAGGGAGAATATTGCCTACACCATAAATCATGAAAGGATTTTTCTTGGGAAAAAAAAAAAGAGTCAATTGTTTTTAGTTATTGTTGGTGATAAGTTTATTTTAACGTTTTTGTTTATTTATTTATTTGGGTAACATTTTAAAACAAACCATGTTAATACAAAGTTTGGCAAACTGCCTTGCCATCTGATTTGAGGTTAATCTAAGTTAAAAAAAGGATGAAATTATCATCCTGTTTTATTGTTTTTAACATTAATATTTTCTTCGTTAGTATTGGGTTAAGAGGGAAGTCAGAAGGAAGAGAGAAAAAACTGTCAAAAAATAAGATGGGCTTATTTCGCTTGAGCAATACATTTCAGATATAAAATAATTAAACTTTACAAATAGTTAAGTACTCTTTGAACAACAGGCTCAAAATCTCTGCACCTCACTCCTGTAAAATCGGCATAAGGAGAGTTCTTACTTCCATGCACTATAAGGACTTAAAAAGTGATACTTGGCCGGGCGCGGTGGCTCATGCCTGTAATCCCAGCACTTAGGGAGGCCGAGGTGGGAGGATCACAAGGTCAGGAGATTGAGACCAGCCTGGCCAACATGGTGAAACTCCATCTCTACTAAAAATGCAAAAATTAGCTAGGCATGGTGGTGTGTGCCTGTAGTCCCAGCTACTCAAGAGGCTGAGGCAGGAGAATCACTTGAACCTGCGAGGTGGAGGTTATAGTGAGCTGCGATCACGCTACTGCAGGCCAGCCTGGGCAGTAATAAGAATTTAACAAATTTATTTCAGTTAATATTTCCTTTCTCAGTCTCTCCCCAGAGATAGGCACTATTAAAAATCTGGTATGCATATCTTCCATTATTTATAGTTTTACATGCATGTATATGTAGCTAGAAGCATTTTTTTGTATACGTTTTTTTAAAATTGTGTAAATGGTTTCACACTATATTTTGCAAAATTTTTTTTCTTTTTTTTTCAACTTTATGTTTAGGCTCTATCCACGTAAATAGATAGAAAAAAAGAGAGAGATGATAGGGTTTAATATATACATACCTTAATTACATATATAACTAATTTATCTTTATGTGCTTTGTAATATTTCATCATAAGAATGTACATTTTTATTCATTTATCAGTTCATAGACATTTAGCATGTTTAAAATTTTTCACCATTGCACAAAATCCTGTTTTGAATATTTGCAGTAATTTTTACAACCTTCACATAAGTAATTTATGTGGAGAAGATCAGTTATGAAAAATTTACTGCATGTAGTAAGAAAAGCATTGGGAAAAAAATAAACATTATTGAAACAGCTAATATCTTATAATTTGAATATTTTTGGTAGCTTCACTGAGATGTCTGCCCCTCTAACCAAAAATGTCACTGGCTACTTTGCACCTAGTAGGCACTCGCAAAATGCCTGCTGGAAGTAAGTACGTTGAACATAAATAAAATATATCAATAATCTCAGTAATGAGCATGACTCAACCAGCCACATGATTCGAATCTCAAGTGTGTCAAGAAAACTGTGAGTACCTGCCTTGGGGTCAGATGGTGAACAGGGAGAAGTAGAAAGAAAAGCATGAACAACAGAAAAGAAATCACACTTGTCCTCCGTGTTGGTAGTAGATCAAGCTTCAGAGCTGGACAGTTATGGTTCTAGGGATGCCAAGCTCCTGGGGTGTTACAGGTGCATGGATGGGGTCAGGTCAAGGAAGGAAGAGCCCTCAGATTTTATGTTACAAGGTGAATTGTTAAGAGTAGTCAATCCTGCAATTTAACATTTTAAGCAGTTAAACTTCAGTTTAATGCAGTTCAGCAAATATTGAGGCTCACTGGTAGGTCCAGGGCGTAGAAATAAAAAGCAATAAGAGAACCCCAGGGTTTAGAAGTTCCATATGATACACTATGCTTTTCCTAAGCAAGACCAACATTATCTTTAGAACTGGTGTGTGTGTGTGTGTGTGTGTTTGTGTGTGTGTTCACTTATGTGTATGTGATGGGTCTATTGCTCATGTGTATTGAGAACACTGTGTGTATATTTTACCCAGCTTGATTTGGTTATACTGTATGTATATTTTGATTGTATATTTCTGCTGTAGGTCTTTTTTATTATGCATGTGAGTTGTGCATGCATTTATATTACGTGTGTTGTGATGTAAGCATTTTTAATGTATGGCTGGATTATGTATGTTTTGGGTATTAGTGTGTGTGTTGTAAGGGAGAGTATGAAAAGCTTTTGTTATGCATGATTTTGTGTTTGTGGTGGACCTGCCCTGTGTGTGTTCTTGCCAACTACGCTACTAATGGAATCACCCAAAGCCCTTCAGGATTTTCCCTGTGGACATGAAGCCAATGTCACCATGTATTTCCCTGGGGTTTCCCCTGTGGCACTGTACCCTGACCTCCTGGTCATGGCTCGGTGACAGGAAAACAGAGCCACAGTTCCACAGGATGTCCCCTGCTCAGGAAAATTTGCACTGGATGGGAAATGTATAAGAGACAGTACCGGAAGCTCCACACCCTATTACAGTGTCTATTTCCTTGCCTCTCTTTCTTTCCATGCCACGTGTCCTATCGCATTAGGGATTCATCTTAGGAATTATGGGAACAATTCATTTGCAGTACTTGGAACATAATCAGTGTTGGGATTGAATGCATGAATGAATGAATGAACCAGGGGTTCTCCCAGGTTTCAGGCCTTTGGAATATTTAGATGCCCCAGTTATTTATAATCACAGAGCTGACTATAGTAGGTTCTTAGTAAATGTCGAAGGGATGGCCTGATGCATGCACGTGGCACTCATGAACGTTTGCTTATCTCAGAGGCAGGCTAGCAATTCTAAGAAAACAGTTCCCCAGTGGGGCTTTTATTCTTCCTCTGCCGATCCCAGAGGAGCCCCTTGTCTCCCGTCCCTTTGGTTTAATTATTGTTCCTTAAGATCAGCATGGCAGCCCTTCTGTTTACCATCAAACTGCAGCCACAAATGGAAAGACAAAGAATGAAGGGGAAAAAAAATCCTCATCATCCAGGTACAGGAATTTCCTCAAAGTTTTTTTTTTTTTCTTTAAAAGAGGTGAAAGGAAGGTGGAAAAGTTGGGGAAATGAGTTTCCAGACTTGCCAAACACATAAACCAACAGAATTGTGTTGCTGCCTCCATAAATGTTTAATAAGTTTTATCATCTTGTGACTAAGGTTAAACAAATGTGAGTCCTTTGAGGAATTATTTACTGGAAGCAAAGTTATAGCATCAACATCTGTGTTTCCAATCACTTAGATGAGGAATAGATCAAATAAATCATGAGCAAGTTCCACAAAATAACTTCTGTATTATCATCTCCAGAGAAGAATAATGTAAGCAACTCTTTTAGGTGCCCTCTCGATTGGAATTTAGAGGTTTCCTTTTTCAGGCTTCTCTTTTTTTTTATTCATTTCATTATCTCCAAAGAATAAGTCTTCACTACTTTGTGGAAAGTTACCATAAAAACATCCACAATAGCAGGACTTCGAAATTTCTCTCCGGGAATCTGGCTATTTCAGCCAACATTCTCATTTGGGAATGGACTAACATTTCCAATATATAACATCCATATAATTTAACCTCATAAATTTATTTTTTTTCATAGTGATGTAATGGGGAGGCTGACCTGGAGTTTGTAAATGTTCCCTGCTCACTGCATTCCCCCGGGCAACATAACATTCTAGACAGTGTTTTATGTGCCCTGATTAAAATATAACGTATTCTTGCATTTCCTGTGGACCGACCTGTTAGTACTCCTAGCAGAACATTTCAGGAACACAGAGATATTTGCAAACGTGTAACGATGCACCGTGTGAGGTTGGTTGATGTTGTTTTTTTTTTAAACCGTGATCTGATTTTCATTTTAGATCACCGTCCCCTGAGCACCCCTCCACAAGAAAAATTTGTTCTTTGGTTTGACTTTTGAATCTGCTGGTGCACTCTGACAAATAAGATAAGCAGGAACGCTTGTTTGTAACTACAGTTGGAATTCTCAGGCACATACTTTAAACTGCTGTCCTGCCGTGGAGGGAAGGATTTGGAAAAGTTAACGGGGAGTCCCCCAAGATAAAACAGTAGCAATGGAACTTATATTCTTCCTTATTAAAAGAAAAAAAAAATAAACAAAGACAAGGGGAAGGGCTTCCTATAGTTTTTGCAATCATGAAAATGACAGTTGTGACACATAGTACACTGAGGAAACCAATTTGTGGATTGAGATGTTTTAATTTTCTATGTGAGAAACACATAGCGAAAGTAAAAGGCAGCCCTTGCCTTCCGGAGGAGCAAAGGGAAGTTTGCGGGGTGAGAACTTGAGCTGGAAACCTTGCTGGGCTAAAGCTGATGCTGCCATGTAGCTTTTCCAGGGTACAAATCTCATTCCAAGAATAATACGAAGGAGGCTTGGAAACTGCTTGGGAGAAGAAGGGATGGATAGATCAAACGAATTAGCCGAAGATAAGTTTCCTGAAAGGCGTATGTGTATTCGAGAGTCTGCCTTTTATTCATTTAACAGATATTTATTAATTTCTATTGTTTTCAGGTCCCTGTGCTGTGTATCAGGGCTTATCAGGATAAATGAGGCACAGCCCCTGTCTTCGGAGTTTAGCAACGGAATGCCCAGAATAATGTCCAGAAGACACCCAGTGAGGGCTCAGGAAATGTTAGTTGAAAGAATGAATGGGTGAATGAATGAATGAATGGATGGATGGATGGATGAATAGATGGGTGGATGGATGGATAGATAGAGGGACGGATGAATGAATAAATAAATGCATAAAGATGATGTGTGGCTCCCTAGGAATTCAAGCTCATGTCTGTAGGTTTGTTTCTGGAGCTAACTGTTGATTTCCACCTGGATTTTATCCCAGGTGGGCCCTACATTGTCATTAGCAGTGGTTCCCTGATTTCCCTTCAGGTGAATCCTTCTTGAACCCAGGTGCCCTCTATCCTGCACGCTAGGCCCCTGGTTGGCTCTTAGGAGCTATAATGTGCCTTGAAGTTCTCCAGATTTTTCCCCGGTTCCGCTGTTGCCTGTGATACATTGTCCAGCATCTGAGTAACCCAGCTGAGCTCCAGCTTCACAGCTACAGAGACTCGAGAGATGGGGTTGGGGTAAGCTCCATCTTTAATGTTTTTTAACGTCCTTTCTCATTCAGAATCTCTATACGGGGTGGTTGCAGCAACCGGTTAGCATCATCGTCCATCTGGCTTAGCCATTGGCAGAAAAGAATCTCTCTCTCCAAGGACCTCCAGCAAATGTTCTGGGGTTGACCTTCCCTACATAGGTTTGCATGACCCTCCCTGAACTAGCCACTTTCTCTGATTGGCTCTGTGCATCCAGAATGATTTGCCAAAGCAAAATCAAAGGGGTATTACCCAAAAAGGGAGGAAAGCATGCAGGGCCAGCAGAGTCCATAGCAGTACGCTGCGTTCTCTACAGGGTTGCAAGCAAGTGCTTTGAACTCAGACAAACTAAGGTTTCAATCTAAGTTATTATTATTATTATTATTTTGAGACAGAGACTCGCTCTGTTGCCCAGGCTGGAGTACAATGGTGCAATCCTGGCTAACTGCAATTGCCACCTTTCGGGTTCAAGCAATTCTCCTGCCTCAGCCTCCTGAGTAACTGGGACTACAGGCATATGCCTCCATGCCTGGCTAATTTTTTTTTTTTTTTTTTTTTTTTTTTTTTTAGTAGAGACAGGCTTCACCATGTTGGCCAGGCCGCTCTCGAACTCCTGACCTCAGGTGATCCACCTACTTCGGCCTCCCAAAGTGCTGGGATTACAGGTGTGAGCCATTGTGCCTGTCCAAGGCTATTTACTTGCCACCTGACCATAGACAAGTTATTTGACCTTCTAAGCCAGGCGTCCCCAAACTTTTTACACAGGGGGCCAGTTCACTGTCCCTCAGACCGTTGGAGGGCTGCCACATCCTGTGCTCCTCTCCCTGACCACCAATGAAAGAGGTGCCCCTTCCTGAAGTGCGGCGGGGGGCCGGATAAATGGCCTCAGGGGGCTGCATGCGGCCCGCGGGCTGTAGTTTGGGGACGCCTGTTCTAAGCCCTACTTTCTTAATTAAAAAATAGTGTGTTTAATGCATACTACACAGTAACACCGTAACTTAATAAATGTTAGTTAATGTGATGTTGGTAGACCTCAGTAAGTTGGAGACTACTGGAATAGCACATGGATGTCTTTGGAGAAAGAGAGATTCTTTTGAGGCCTGCATTTACGCTTTGGGGCAAATAGTTTAATAAACAGGTTTATAGAAAGTGGAAGTGGGGTAAAATACAGCTCCCAGAATGAGCCAACAGGATTGAAAGAACCACCTTCTCAATCTAGGTTACTGTCGCTTCTTTTTGCTTAGGCCCAAAAGTTCTTCCCAACTTTCCTTTCAGGTTTTGATTTATTCATTTATTAGGCAAAATGGGAATTGACAAGCCTGAAATGATAAAGATGCTCATGATGTTAAAAATGTTTTTGTGTGTCAGGAATGAAAGATGTGGTGAGGTTGAACAGGAGAAAAAAATGACTGTATCCCAGTCAGCCTGGGTAGTATCCCTTCCTGCGTTCGTGGGGTGAGAAAGCTGGAGGAATATGGGCATTCGGTTGTTGAGAAAGTTGCAGTTTGTCTGACTTCTCTTATGGTATTTGGGATTGTTCAGAGACTAACTGGTTGGATTGCAATTTGCTTTCTTGTGGGAAAACTGACCTAGCAGCATATATTGTGCATTCGAGCTTTAGAGAAGCCTTTTCTCTTGTGGTTTATTCTCTTGAATACTGGTGTTTCTAGGCTGTTGGCATATGTGAAGGAAGCATCATATTTATGTGTGTATGTGACACGTTACCTGCAGTATGTATCCATGTACTCATGGCTGAATCATGTGCATCCCAAGCTGAGGGCCCTGGCTGCTGTTGATTTAGCCCCATGCATATGTAATACTTTGTGGAAACCATTCCTAGTTAGTCGCTCCTCACTACTGTGTTATACAAGCTGCTGGCAAAGGTAATTATGCTTAATAGGAACCACCTTTGATTTAAAGCTGCAGAGGTGAGTAATTAAATTGAGCTCAAGCATGAGGGGGTGGCGTGCAACCTTTGTTTGGGGACATTCGTTGGGAGCGGCTGAGATCTCTTACAAAGGCGATGTTTCTTGGGCTCATGTTTGTCACCCAGACTGTCTTAGAAAGACATCAGTGCACCTGGGAGAGATGCAGCAAAGGTGTAGTGCGGGCATCTGCTTTCTTCCTTCTGTCCCCTCAAATGTCACCATAGGAGAACTCACCTCCCACCTTCCCTTTTTGAGACAGAGTTTCGCTCTTGTTGCCCAGGCTGGAGTGCAATGGAGTGATCTCGGCTCACTGCAACCTCTGCCTCCCAGGTTCAGTCAATTCTCCTGCCTCAGTCTCCCAAATAGCTGGGATTACAGTTGCCAGCTACCATGTCTGGCTAGTTTTTGTTTTGTTTTGTTTTTGTTTTTGTTTTGTATTTTTAGTAGAAATGGAGTTTCACCATGTTGGCCAGGTTGGTCTCAAACTCCTGACCTCAAGTGATCAACACCCCGTCAGCCTCCCAAAGTGCTGGGATTACAGGCATGAGCTACTGTGCTTGGCCCTTCGCCTCCCAGCTGTGTCTGTTCTGGTTCCCACGCTCATCTTCCTTGGTGGGTTCAGCACTGTCCTGCCCTCTGATTTCTCACTGCTCATCTCTGTGGATGATCACTACCCCAGCAGTGATCAGTCTTGCTACATGGACTGTCAGTACTGAGATTTCTAATCTGGGATCTACTCAGACATCAACAGCAACAACAAAAGCATACTAGTCCCTTAATCCTTTCATGATTGAATTTAAGACTAATTTGTGTTTGTAAGATTTCACTTCAAGCCCATGGGTGGCTATTATTGCATCTCAGGATGATCTATTTGTATACATTTCTGTATTTTCTTTTTAGTAAACTCAACCTGATTAAAAACAGCTGTCCTCTCCCCATCCCTACCCTCTGGAGTTTCTGAATCATAACACCCAAGCAAGTCAGGTTCTGTTGGGCAAAGACAGCCTCTTCCAAGTGATGCCACCTAGAACTGGGGGTGACATATCTGCTAGGAAAGAACAGCAACTCCAAGTAAATCTTCGTGGCTTCCAAAGGATTTCCAGGAGGTTTTGCTTCCAGAGGTTCCAGGCAGGAGGTTTTGCTCCATGATGACTGCAAAATGGGTTCATAAAATCCAGAGTGATCTTAGGCAAATGTCTTTGCCTAGACTCCTCTCCTGTTAGGATAAAGAGATGAAGAGATGGCCTAACTCTTTCCTACTCAAAGTATGCTCTGCAGGCCAACAGCCTCGGCACCTCCCAAGAGCTCATTAGAAATGCAGACTTTCAGGCCTCACTCCAGACCTGCTTCATCAGAATCTGCAGTTTCAGAGGATGCTCAGGAGATTCATGAGCATGTTGAGATCTAAGAAGAGTTAGCCTACCCTGAATGGTTGGCTCCTGCCCCCTTTCTGACATGAAATTCTCATCAGCTCCTTGTCTGAACCGTGGCTTCTTTCTGTCCTCATTCCATGCCTGCGTGTGCCGCCTTCTTCTTCTGCTGCTGCTGCTGCTGCTGCTGCTGCTTCTGCTGCTGCTTCTGCTGCTGCTGCTGCTGCTGCTGCTGCTGCTGCTGCTGCTGCTGCTGCTGCTGCTTCTGCTGCTTCTGCTGCTGCTGCTGCTGCTTCTTTTCTTTCTTTCTTTGTTTTTTTTTTTTTTTTTTTTTTTTTTGGAGATGGATCCTTGCTCTGTCACCCAGACTGGAGTGCAATGGCACGATCTCAACTCACTTCAGCCCCTGCCTCCCAGGTTCAAGTGATTCTCCTGCCTCAGCCTCCCAAGCAGCTGGGATTACAGGCACCTATCCATATCTGGCTAACTTTTGTATTTTTCATATACAGATGGGGTTTTGCCATGTTGGCCAGGCTGGTCTCGAACTCCCAACCTCAAGTGATCCACCCGCCTTGGCCTCCCAAAGTGCTGGGATTACAGGGATGAGCAGCTGTGCCTGGCCAAAGCTCTTCCTTCTTCTTAATCTGGTTAATGCCTTCACACAGTTCATAGATTAGCCCAAGGATCGCTTGCTCAGGGAAACCTTGTCTCAGCCTTCAGGCTAGGTTAAGGCTACCCTCCCCAGTACATGCCTGAAAACACCATGTATCTCACTGCTTTGCTCTTTTCAGGGTTGGAATTCTATGATTCTTGGTTTAGTTGATTTCTGTCTATCTCCTTTGCACAGACAGTTCCATGAGGGCAGGAACCATGTCTGCTTTTATGACTCCCCCATGCTAGGACCCCACCGTAGTGTCCAGTACATGTAGAAGCTCAATAAATATTTGTTCAGTAAACAGATGCATGCTCTCAGGCCGTATACTTAGGAATACTGTAGGCGTATTGCTGGCTACTTAGTTTATCTCCTCAGGAATGTTCAAAACATTTCTAGAACTGTTTTTTCTGTTTATTCAATTCCAGGTGATGAGAAAACCATCTCAATGGAACTACTATTTTTAAGCACTTTCTACCCATTCAGCATTATCCTGCTTAATCCTCACAATATTTTATAAATTTTACAAATGAATAAACTGAAACTTACAGCAGTGATTTCAGACTAAATAGCAAAAAGACGGCAGGGCTTAAAACCACGCTGTGCTCTTCACCACCACATTCCAAGGCCCATGAAACTGGGGCCTCACGCTCTGCCTTGGGTGGGAATCAGCATGGCTCTCCAAGATGCACAGATTCACCTCCTTAGCACAGATCTTTATTAAGCACACCACCTGAGTGTCAAGCACTGTTCTGCAGCAGCAGTAATGCATAAGAGCCGTCAGGACCCTGTCAGGGGACAGAAGAAACATATATACTTAAGATGCCAGGTTGTGAAAAGGGGCTAAGAAGACAAAAAAGGGGCTAAGAAGAAAAACAAAGGGTGACAAAGTGAGGGAAGGTTAGGGAAGGGGGCTGTAAACCATAGAGACTTTGCCTCCTTCATTTTTGTATCTGAGTACTTGGCTCAAGAGTAAGTACGTGATAGGTCCTCAGTTAGCATTGGTTGATGACTGACTTACAGATGGAATCCAATATTTCCAAAGTGGACTAAACACACCATAAAACAGAGCAGAGAAAATGGCCAATCTAGAGAATAGGATTTCCTATCCTGTTATCCAGATTATCCTCTCTCTATCCACCACTGGTTTGTGGTTGGAATCACCAGAGTCGCCTCTAGAACTTTCAAAACAAGGACGCGTGCTCAGCTTTTTCCTTAGGCAAACTGGGATTTCTGGGGGTGGAAACTCAGCATGTGTGTTTTTTAAAAATCCCACAGTTGAGTCTGATGTGCTCAAAAGGTTGAGATGCTGTATACCCCAACCATTTGAAATAATAATGCCATCGAGCTTTCCCTGAGTGCCTACTGTGTGCCAGGCCACATACTCAGTGGTTAAACCAAGCCCACTAAGAGAGAAGAATATGGTGACGATGATGATGGTAATTAAAACAACAGCTAATATTTATTAAATAATATTGTTTCGTGCCTGGTGTTATGCTAAGCACTTAATATGTCCAAATAGTTCATCTTCACAGACATCCGATAAGTCTTTTTCTGACTCAATCACCATTATAGACATTTCAGAGAAGGTTCAAATAAATATCAGATATGTTTCAAGCAGGGGTTGACAAACTAACCTGTGAGCAAAATTCAGCCCAACACCTGTTTTTGTATGACCTATGGGCTAGAAGGTTTTTCACATTTTTAAATGATTGGGGGGCATTGTGGAAATTAGTTTTCTTATGTTTTATGAGTGCCTATATAATATCTTTAATTTTGTCTCTTGGCCTGCAAAGCGCAAAATATTTACTATTTGGTCCTTTATAAGAAAAGTTTGCTGGCTTCTGCCCTATTGTATTTTTTCCCGATTTGTCATATGTGTAAGACAGTCATATGAATGATCATTTTAAGTGGTAGAAGCATGAGTTTTTAAAATAATTATGGTTTCATTTGCTGTGTATTAGAAGGGGAAAATA